>NC_083099.1:116680142-117280142 GCF_949774975.1 Lagenorhynchus albirostris
AAACTACCTAGAAAAATATTAACAGAAAAACACAAGTGATTAACAGAGGACACTTACCTTTTCTTCAGAAAGGGCTTTGATATACTTTTTACCCACTTTTTTCTTCATTGTCCAGGAAATAGTTCTCATTTTTTTACCTAAACTTCCTCCATTATTTGAAGTTTTGTTTTGTTCTTCACTTTCATTTATGCGTTCCCCTTCATGTACCTAGTTAGAATTATTTACAAAAAACAAAACAATAAAGCAATGAAAAACATTGTCATTTGTCCACACTCCCTCTTCTTCTCTCTTTTCTCTACTTCAATGTTCTTTATCTTCACTGTAAAATTACAAACTAAAATAAATAAGAAAGTAGATTAGTTTATTACTATCTGTGTTAACTTACCATTACCTAAGTTTTAGAAAAGAGTACTATAAATATTTTTAATTTCAGGTTTTTCTATCTTCCTTTACAAAAGCTTTGAAGAAACTATCTAAGCATATTTTTAACTTCAACATTTTTCTGTGTTGTTCTCTTTCATAGCCTGAATCACAATTTTATTTAGATATTTATTTATGGGTTTTGTTGTTGTTTTAAAGTCTGTCTCCTCCTAGACTCTAGGCTTCATGAAGTAAGGATTTTCACCTGTATTGTAACAGTACTTTCTGAGTGCCTAAGGGAGATCCTGTCATAGAGTAGATGCTCAACACACATTTACTGAATGAATAAATGATGGTTTGCTAAAAAATGTGCAAACTACTTTATCAGATTCACTAAGTTCTTTCACAAATTGCTAGGCCACCATTACTAATCAATGAATTTGAATGAGCCTGAGCAACTTTTATAGGTTAACTCTAGAATTATAAACTTAATAACAGTAAATATATCTATGTATGATTATGGAAAGTTGAAGGTTTATACAATATGGGAGTTTGAGATTGACATATACACACAGCTATATTTAAAATAGATAACCAACAGGGACCTACTGTATAACACAGGGAACTCTACTCAATACTCTGTAATAACCTAAATGGGAAAAGAATTTGAAAAAGAACAGATACTTGTATATGTATAACTGAATCATTTTGCTGTACACCTGAAACTAACACAATATTCTTAATCAACTATACTCTGATATAAAATAAAAATTTTAAAAAAAGATCAACAAGAAATCCCTCATGATAAAAAAATTATATAGGGCTCCTCACTATTTGTATACACATACTGCATTGTATTATTTACAACTGTGTAAATGTTGATAGACCATATAGCTATATACAAGTTTATCAATGTATATTCATGCATGTATACAAGTTTATCCATAAGTTTATATATACATAAATATATAGGTGAATAAAAAGGGATAGATGTAATATATGTATAAAAGGGGATATATTATATATACACATGCATATGTATGCACTAATGGAGGTATTTATAAAGTAATAATAGGTGTCATTTTCTTTCTACTTTTTTTTTGTCTAGAATATCCATTGCTGAAATCAACATATTTAAAGATATTATAGGTAGATGGATATAGGAATCTGAAAGGTATTCTGAGAGTCAGATATGATAAAAAGAATTCTTTATTAAAAAAACAAAAAATAAAGATGCAATGTATAGAATGAATAATTAAGAAGTGCATAAGATCTAAAGCCTATTGATCTAAAACAAATCTATCACATGAATAGATAACTCAGGTTCAATGATAAGCATATATTTTTACTTTTCTCAATGTACATCCCTCCCCTCTATTTTATTAGTTGTTTTACATTTCATTAATCACTTATCACAGTTGGTCCATGGTTTATGAGATAGTATAACAAATAGCGAACTTTGGACACGATGTTGCATCCTGCCTTTGTCATTTATGACCTGTATAATTTAGAAGTAATTTTATTCAAACATATTTCTTCAGTGATAAAATAAAAATAATAATAGTTCCTACTTACAGGTAGGTAAAGTGCTTAGTGCTGTGCTTACTTCCTGGTAAGTGCTCAGTTAAATGTAATGATGATGATGATGATGATGATGTAAATAATTTTATGGGAAGCTTTTCTTAAGCTACATTCAAAGTGTTCATGGTTTGCAAATGTGTATGGAATGGTCACCACTGAGACATTTCAAAGTGTACAGAAGTATGAGAGTGCAAATGAGCAGCCTATGCTCTCCTTAACTAATTTCCAATTAAGCCATTTAATCATTTCCTAAATTAAAGCAATTACAACTTACATGAAATTTAACATATATGTTGTTTTATAGTGGAAATGCTCAGAAAATTTGGGATCGTCTGTGTTACTTTAAACTGTAAATCCTTCATAAGTTGATGTTCTGCCTTCCCAAACATCTGTTAGGTTTCTTAGATAGATTTTTACTCTTAATGTCCAGCATGGTACTAGATACTAAATAATTGTTTGTTCATTTATCACAAAAATGTATGCAAGGTTATGATCTTTAAATATATTCCTTTTTCTTACTGTAATTTGCAAAAATTACATTGGCTTCATAATTTTTCATAATGTGTTTGTATAACACTCATTAAAATGGAATAGAATACTAACCCCAGTTGAATCATCTGGTTTTGATATGGAATTATTCCGAAAACGGTCAAAATTCCCAAAACTGCTGCTGCGCTATAAAATAGGAAAGAAAAAGGAAAGGAAATTTAGGATTTGTGACTTTCACTGATAAAACTGCTAAATAGATTAGATTATGGTTCAGTAAGCATCAGTCTCTTGCAAATACAGGATTAAAAAATCTCTCTGGACTATCTAATGGCACTGAAGGTGTAACTATTATTAACATTGTAATATTTACAGTTCATAAAATGTCTTCATATGTTTATGTTACAGTGTTAAGCACCTTGGAGAAAAATCTATTAAATTATTTTTAATTTATAGTGTTACTTTTGCTCTTGAGAATGGCATGTATTACTAAACAACCAACCAACTAATAAAAAAACAACAAAACAAACACACAAAAACAAGCATTTGAGTAGATCCACAATTGTTCCTCATAAAGATCATATTTATCAAAAAGTAAAAATGAACACAAATGCATTTCCTATAGCTAACTCCTGATAATTTGAAACTCTCTACTAGATGTCAGAATGAGAAGGCACATACACAGACCTATTAATAAATTGAAAAGCGCATTTAGGTGTACACAGGTTGGGAGGAAAATGAATTTTTCCACATTTAACATGGAATTACAGTGAGACCCCTGGGTCAATTTCATTCACTCGTTTTAAGAAAAAGCTTAGTATGTTAATAGAAGACTTATTCTCTTGGATACTTCTTGCCTACAAGGCTAAATTTTTATTCCTATGTAACTCATTCTAGGCAGGTAATTACAAGCAATTCCTGATATACTGCAAAGTAAATGATTCTCCTAAACACATTTTCAAAAATCTTTAGAGTCTTTGAGTCACAAAATTGATATTTTCTCACTATTTAATTTTATACATTGTTTGGGATGGTGGATATTGGATGTTACAGACTTTATATACCCACAAATCCCAAGACTATGTTATCTTAAGAACTTTATCTCATTTCAAGCTTATAATATTTTCAAAATAAGCTGGTGGTACTGAAAAATAACCTGGTAATTTGAAAAGTTAAAAATGGGAGTCAGTAATCTATAAAACTTTGTATTGTCCTTTAAAAGTCACAGATCATTTTAGTTCAAGTCGGCTTCAAAGGCTCAGTCTTTACAAGCATTTTTATTCTCATGTCTCCCTAATAGTGATCTTTAAAACTCCTTGTTTCCCTTTTAAATCAGTTTAAATAAAAAGATCCTGACACGTGACAAGGGGTTAGCTTGATAGACAGTGTGATACAGAACGTCACCCCAAGGATGATGGCTGTGTTAGACACAAATAATGCCTTTCGCTGACTTGCTACCCCTGATGAAGAAACCCTTCACCTTGTGGTGAGGGGAGAGAAAAAGAAGGACTGAAACTGAGAACCACTCTGGTTCTCACGCAGGGCTTACTAACTTAGAGTGATTTCCCAGAGCATTAATCATTTCTACTTGCCTAGTAGGCATTTCTGCCAGGCCATAATTGCCCAGAAATCACAAAAGGGAATTGAGTGTATTCTTGTGTTGCTTATAAACTATCTGAACACAGGGAAATCTGTTACTCTTTTATCTACTTGAAACATTCTTATGGCCTATTGGAGCCTGTGCTTAGGGCAATTTTGTAGTCTACAACCAGCCTATGTCCTGCCTACTAAATATTAATGAGGGTTACAGCATGATATCCACCACTGGATAATCGGTCGTGTTGCCCGGCATGAATAGGCTCACTTCAGCGTTTCTCTACAGTATCTTCTGCCATTAACTAATCTATAGTCACCATCTTTTAAAATTAATTCTCCCCTCACTATGTCAATAAAGAGAAGCAGATAATGGAGTAGTGGTTTTCAGGACTATTACTTTGGGTTTTGTCAGTCATCTCATTATGAATCACTCAACAGCTTTAAGCCAGAGGAGTAAAATACCAATCTGTCCTAAGACACCCTTTAGAAGCAAATCTAAGTATTTAAAATAACGTTTTTAAAATTTCAGTATTCTCTAGTCAAAAAGTTAGTGACTTTCTGAGATGGTTTCATAATGTATAGGTTATGCCTTAATGAAAAAGGGCTAATGTCTACTATGAGATATGGACAGTGAACAAATGTGTAATTTCTACTGCTGTTAAGTTTCCAGTGAAAAGGTGAATCACGTGGAGGTAAGCTGGTTTCATAGATGATAGTCCTTTATAAATAAGAATGTATTTCAATATTGATAATTTTGCACGGTATAATTATAATGGATTAGGTTTAGCAAATACTATTTTGTGACAGAACTCCCATCAAGACAGAGCTATTATATAAACAAATAGCTATCGACAAGAGTGACTTAAATAAAAATGCAATTTATATTTTAGATAATTCTTTGTTTTTGTTGACATTAGATTATATTTAGTCTTTAACTATAAATCTATACCGTCTTTCCTTATGCAATTAGATATGTGTTTGTAAAATGGCACACCTGTAGAAGGTAATTTGGAAAAACTAGCAAAATTACATGTATATGCCCTTTGACCCAGAAATTTCATTTCTAGACGTCTATGTCAGAGATACACTTGAATATAAATCATGCACATTCAATGTAAATCTTTTATAATATTGAAAAGCTATAAATCCCAATGTTCATCAAGAGAAGACTGATTGAATAATTTATGGTAAATTCAAACAATAGAAATGTGTGCATCTGCAAAAACACTGAAATATAACTATCTGCTATGGAATTATCTCCAGGACAGTGTACATGAAAAAAGACAAGTGGAGAAATGTGTACATAATAGACCACCTTTTATCTAAGGGTGAAAATACATGTATGTGTCTCAATACAGGCAAAAATATATTTTCCTTCTTAGAGAAATGGGGTAAAAGAAGCAAAGTAAAAGGGACAGAAAACACACTTCTCTGAATATGGCTTGTTTTATAAATTTGACTTTAAAACCATGTAACTTTAAAAACATATTTATAAACAAAATTAAATAAAAATAAAAGCAATCCTTAACAATTCCAAATAAAAATAATGAATCTAATTTCATATTGAATTGGTGGCTTAGAGAGAGGAATTATTTTAAACAATTAAAAAAAAGACAGTAATTTGATAGTTTGAAGGACCAAAAAAAAAAAAAAAAAGACAAATTTTAACCTGTTTTCCAATCCCATTTACAATTGCATCCAAAAAAATTACCTAGGAATAAATCTGACTAAGGAGGTAAAAGACATGTACTCAGAAAACTATGTCACTCATGAAAGAAATTGAAGATGACACTAACAAATAGAAACATATACCATGCTCATGGATTGGAAGAGTTAATATTGTAAAAATGACCACATTAGCCAAAGCAATCTATGGATTCAGTGCAATCCCTACCAAAATACAAAAGGCATTTTTCACAGAATTGTATGAATTCACAAATAACTCTAAAATTTGTATAGAAACACAAAAGACCTTGAATAGCCAAAGCAATCTTGAGAAAGAAGAACAAAGCTGTAGTTACCACATTCCCTGATTTGAAACTATACTACACAGCTACAATAATCAAAACAGTATGGTACTGACACAAGAACAGACACATAGTTTAATGGAACAGAATAGAGAGCCCAGAAATATACCACACTTATATAGTCAATCTACAGCAAAGGAGACAAGAATACACAATAGAGAAAAGACAGCTTCTTCAACAAATGGTGTTGGAAAACTGGAAAGCTACATACAAAGGAATCAGACTGGATTACTTTCTCACACCACATAAGAAAATAAACTCAAAATGGATTAAAGACTTAAATGTAAGTCCTGAAACCATAAAACTCCTAGACAAAGTCATAAGCAGTAGGTCCTTTGACATTGATCTTAGCAATATATTTTTTGGATATGTCTCCTCCTGCAAGGGAAACAAAAGCAAAAATAAATAAATGGGACTACATCAAACTAAAAAGCTTTTGCACAGCAAAGGGAATTATCAACAAAACAAAAGGCTGCCTACTGAATAGGAGGAGGTATTTGCAAATGATGTATCCAAATAGGGATTAATATTGGAAATATACAAAGAACTCATACAACTCAGCATCAAAAAAAGAAAAAAAAAAAAAAAACAATCCAACAACCCAATCAAAAAATGGGCAGAGGCCCTGAGTAGACATTTTACCAAAGAAAACATACAGGTGGCCAACAGGCACATGAAAAGATGCTCAGCATCACTAATCATCAGGGAAATGCAAATCTAAACTACAATATCACTTCACACCTGTCAAATGACTATTATCAAAAGACAGCAAATAACAAGTGTTGGCAAGGATGGGGAGAAAAGGGGACTTTTGTACACTCTTGGTGGGAATGTAAACTGGTGTAGCCACAATGGAGAACAGTATGGAGGTTCCTCAAAAAATTAAAAAATAAAACTACCATACAATCCAGCAATTTCACTCTTGGGTATTAATGCAAAGAAAAAAAAAAGCACACTAATTCAAAAAGGTACTTGCCCCCCTTTGTTCATTGCAGCATGATTTACAATAACCAAGCTATGGAAACAACCTAGGTGCACATCAATAAATGAATGGATAAAGAAGATGTGGTATACAAATACACACACACACACACACACACACACACACACACACCCCACACACACAATGGAACAAAAAGGAACAAAATCTTGCCATTTGCAACAACGTGAATGGACCTAGAGAGTATTTTGTTAACTGAAATAAGTCAAACAGAGAAAGACAAATACTGTATGATTTCACTTGTATATGGAATCTGAAAAAGGCAAACAAATGAACAACGTAATAAAACAGAAACAGTCATACATATAGAGAACAAACAGGTGATTGCCAGAGGGGAGGGGTTGGGGGATGAGAGAAATAAGTGAGGAAGATTAAGAGATACAGACTTCCAACTGAAAAATAAATGAGTCACAGGTATGAAATTAGGGAATATGGGAATAATAATGTAATATCATTGTATGGTGGCAAATGGTAACTAGACAGCATGTTGGTCATTTTGAAATATATAGAAAGATCAAATCATTATGTTGTGCCCCAGGAATTAACATAGTGTTGTAGGTCAATTATACTTCAAAAACAAACTCAGAAAAAGAGATCAGATGGTGGTTACTAGATTCAGGGGGTAGACAGAGGGGGATTGGATGAAGGTAGTCAAAGGTACAAACTTCCAGTTGTAAGATAAGTAAGTACTAGGGATGTAATGTACAGCATGATAAATATAATTAATACTGCTGTATATTATATATGATTGTTAAAAGAGTAAATTCTAAGAGTTCCCATCACAAGGAAAAGATTTTTTAATCTTTATTTTATCTTATATCTATATGAGATGATGAATGTTCACTAAACTTAGTGTGATAATTTCATGATGGATGTAAGTCAGATCATTATGCGGTGCATGTTAAACTTATATAGTACTGTATGCCAATTATATATCAATAAAACTGGAAGGAAAAAATTTTTAATTTTAACCTGTTTTCAGTATTCACACCATTGTTAATGATATCGATATATATAAATGCGAATGTTGAGAGACAATGAAAATAAGTAACGATGTTAATGACATTTGAAGTCAAAATTCTCAGTCTATATTCTCAAATTTTTCATTTTGTCATACCATAAAGTAGGTAAGCTTTCAAAGACTACTAGGGCCATGCCAAAACGACACAAGGGCCATATTAAAAGATTGTCACTAGGGTAAATTGTATCCAAATATGGGACAATTTTAGTAAAAGGAAGAATAATAACTGAGCTACACTGAAATACATCTAATATATCAAAATTCATGAGTTCATAATGATACTAAGAAGAAAAATATCAGTTGTCACCTTTGGAAATGTTACAGCCATATTATGAAAACTGGCAAATAAAGGGAAAAACAAACATTTAATCTGTCCTTCTTGTATAAAACATATTTGAGAGTAAATAAATATTTAATAAAGGAAAATTTTTCTTTCCATGTATATGTGTGATATATTCTAGCTAATCAATTAAGTGATGAAATTACCAAAGTACCATTTTGTAAGTCCCAGATGCAATAATGGATCTAGGCAACAATCATCAATGGCTACTCAAATCACAAAAAAGAATGAACCGGAATATGGGCTTCATAACGGAAGCACCTAATATCACCAATGAAATATTCTTTTTAAAAAAACCTGCAATCACACCAAGCTTCTGTATCTAACTACCAGATTACAAAAAATACAGAGACAGAGGAGCATCTTAAATGACATCAAAAAGATGAAGTCAACCAGAAAATTTTAGACAATGAGAAAATTTACAGCACAAATAACCTGGTTGCTTCAACTAATCAACAGAAAGAAATAAAAGAAGAGAGGGAAAGTATAAATTGAGAATCTTTAAGAGTTGTATCAACTAAATAAATACTGCAAAATCCATAGATCTTATTTAGATATAAATCAAATAAACCACTGTAGCAAAACACATCCAGGAGACAACTGAGGAAATTTTAAAATAAGTAGCTAGATGATGATATTGAGGAAGTATTGTTATTTTTCATTTGTAATTCAAAATAATCTAGTGAGGGCAGGAAGTATGTGGGCATAAAGGAGACATGACTGGATGTTATTTAATGATTAACTGGGTGATGGATATATGGGGTAGCTTGTACTACACTCTGAGTTTACACATGCTTGAAATTTTCCATAATAAAATGTTGGGTTAAAAAAAGAACCAAATGTACCTATATAAAAGTTAAAAATAATTTACAAAGAGTTAATAAGGTGTAGGGCAGGGGGAAGCATATGGGAAAATTGTAACTTCCTCAATCTTGCTGTGATCCTGAAGCTGTTCTTAAAAAATTAGTCTTAAAAAAAAAGGGTAAATGGTTGCACAACTTTCTAAGGAACTAATTTTTAAAGAGATCATTAACATTACTTAGGTCATGGTTGTTTAGAGGTATGGATGTATTTAAGGAGAAAATAAAGTTTTGCTTTCTAAATTTATTTTAGTACAACTAACTTTCCGATATAAATGTATTTTACTAGACTACCTTTTGAAGACTATCTGGTTATGTGGTACAGTTACCCTCTTCCACATAGCCTACTTGGCTTCCACAAAAATAGGGCTGAATAACTGGCATTTGGGTTGTTTGGACTCATTCGTGTGTGTGTGTCCCTACGCAATGCAAAGAACTTAAGAAAGGATTCTTTTTTGTTCGTCACATTTCTTCTCTAGTTTTGTATAATTCTAATTATTACAGAATGTCTATTCATTATATAAAGCTAGCAGGATTCTTGGAAATCATATAGTCCCTCTCAATGAGGAAACTGTTATAGGAACAAAAACTTGCAAAAAAAATCCCCCCTTTTTTTTTTTCAATTCTCCACCCTGCTGTACTCTCCACTATGTCATTGCATTACAAAGTTTTGATCCTGTTTTCCATTTTCAAAGAAACTTGCTATTTAAGAGGGATGAAAAATATGTAAAGTTAGCTTGATATATAGAATAGAACTGAGTAGGTTTCTTAAAACAATGGCCATCCTAAATTTATCAACATGAAGGAGAATTAGAGAGTCTCTTTTTTTTTTGGAATGTAAATCAACCTTTTGACCAAAACCAAAAGAATTGAACCCTTATTTTCATTTTTTAACCACTCTCCAGCTTCCAGGATCTTCAAGTAAAATCTTATCTCGCTCCAGCATGACAATATTTGGGTAAGGCATCGGTGGAAAATTTCACAGTCTATTTCAAAGAAAAATTTGCATATATGAGTCAGACATCTGCAGTATTTTGAAATATACTGGCAAATTAAAAATCACACACACTCTGCCAATGAGTTCTCACATCATCTAAATATTGCACATAGAGCCTTCATTGGTAATATGCTCTTAAAGTTCAGAATTCTGTTTCAGCACGTGCTTGTATGAATATTCTATAATAACGGTATGCTAAATCTCAATAAGCTTGTCAGCCTTTATCCAAAGGCATTTGAGGATTTAATTGTTCTAACTAACTCAGGTGCTGAGATCTTTTGAAGAGTGTGAAACAAATTTAACTCACTTAAAATAATCTATGAGGATTGACTCAGTGTTAAATAATTACACTATCATGTGGCGCTGATGGAAGACAGTTGTTTGGGCGTCAGGGAGCTGAAGGCTGAAAGACAAGCAGCGTGTGAAATAAAGCCTTCAACACTAACATTTTAACCTTGGGTAAAGGCAACTCAGTACTCAAATATGTATCAATGCTCTAAATATTTTTAATGTACATCTGGACTCTTAGAACAAAAGTTAGTCTACTTGATCTCTCTGTTTCAGTATCTTTCCTATCAACTGCACGCTATCTAAAGGAAGTGCAGATTCTGACTCCACCACAGCGTTTTAAAAAGTTGTGTCAAAATTTCCATGCTAAAGCTTTCCTTTCAGAAGTTGATGTGCCAAGAGATGTTTTCTGTAAATTGAAACTACCTCAAAGAAAATTACCTAAAGGAAAGAAAACTAGAACTAAAAAAAAATCAATGCAGAATGAGCCATACCTGTAAAAGAGTTATTATTTAATGTAACAAAAATAAGTTTTATGAGTGAAAAAGATTCAAACATTGAGAATTCTCAATTGCACTGCTGCATTACTTACTTATTACCATATCTCATGATTTACATTGCATTCACTGACTATAAGTATGCTGCACTTTTAGGAATTGAATAAAAATTAAGATATTCTATTTTAGCTGGAAAGAATTTTTAAAATAAATAATACTGATGTCTTAAATATCTTTTTTTCAGGTAAAAAGCATAATGCAACCAAAGTTCAGTCACTTGATATTACTAGGTATCAACTCTTACAAAATCCTATAGAATAAAAAGGAAATGCAAAACTTTAAAGAATGTGACCATGATCAGGCTATCTTGAACCTCTCAGCTTCTTGTTTTTCCTATTGTAAAACTTCTGCTGGCTTACTCATTCCTGTATTATTATTATAGCACTGACTTTCTATTCCTTCTCTCTCTTTTTCTAACTACTAAACTAAACAAGTATACTAAGTGGTCCCTCTTGATCCTCCTGAAATTGTTTCATTATACCATCTTTCCTTGAAATCTTCAAGAATTCCCTTAGGGAACCCACTTTTGCAGCTTCTCTAATTTACAGTAGCTTCTCTGCCTGACTTCAGGCTGGAAGGCGTATATGACAACAAAAATCTCTCTCTGCTTATGGCCTCTTACCCCTGAGGATCTGTTTTGATCATGCCTTCTGAACCACCTGCACTGTTGGAAACCGGTATTTGCTCACTGCTGTCTTTGGGGAGTTTGGACACATAATGCAAAATGTAATATATTTACCACACACACATTCTTTCAGCCTTCACATCTGCTCAATTCTTTTCCCAAATCTCTGTTGTAGGCATTTATCTTCATTACCGCTATGCAACTATGTGCTTATAACCCCATTCCTGAGTCAATGAAATAACAACTTTCAGCTCTTTAGTTCCCAATCTTGCCTCTCCAATCATCTAAAGACGTCACAACACTGGACTCCTTTCCCTAAAATACCAATTCTCATCATTCCATTCATCTTCTCAAAATGTAAAGCTTGCTCCACATTGGTTTCTTGGCCCCTGAGAGCTTGCTTTATGCCGAGTGATTTATCTATAATTATTTCATTAAACAAATACAACCCCCCTCTGAGATGGTTATTGATTCCTTCAGTTTACAGATGAGGAAAACTGAGGCTCAGAGAGTTTAAGTGACTCTTCTTTAGTTAACAAAATGAAGTCCAAACTTAGCATGCTGCACATTCATGATTCCCCATGGATTCAGGTAGTGCTAGTCAATCTGATTAAGCAGAACTTCTGACACTTCTTGCTGGCCAGTATGGACACACTCGTTTATGTTTCTAAGCTGTTGCTCACGCTGTTTTTCTCTCAAGGAAAGTTCTTCCACTCTTCTCCCTCCTACTCAAATCCAGCCCATTCTTCAAGAGCAGGCTCAAGTCCTACCTTGTCTATGAGACCACTTGCCGACACCTCATCATTTTAGCACACATTGATTGCCACCGATCTTAAGTGATGTAGGCCTATAGAAAAAATCCTACAGTTGGGAGCCTTGGGAAAATCACAACAGATGACAAATCCCACATATTTCTCTTCAAGTTAAACGACAAAAACCATACATTTCACAGTTACACAAAAGCAAATTATAACTTAGTCACGTTATAGTCAAAGAAAACAATTTGCTGATGTTTACTTAAGGAGCATAATGTTTACATTATGCAATTCAGTGTAAATATACTAAGGGGCTTCTATGGCTAAACTTTGTGCTTGGGATCAGGGCTGTCTGTATGAATAAGAATCCATCCTGGAGGAATTTACACTCTATTGGTGGCATCAATCACAGAATTCCAATCTATAAGAGCTAAATAGAGCCATATTCATATGAATGGTATACAAATATAGAAGCAATTCCTAAAAGCAGATTATATTTACACACACAATAAATTAAAAATGTATACTAGATGTCAGCTTGGAAATTTATATTCATCATTATTTATACTTGTACTGACTACTTAATACATGAAAGGCATTTTGTATGCATATGTCTATATCTATATTATTGATAGTCTAAAGAAAGACAGTAAAATGATCACAGATTTTGGACATGAAATTAGCTGAAATCAATACAATTTGAATTTGCTTAACCATCTTCAAAAATTATTTACTGTAAGAGATTGTGTAGTTATTGACTGAGGGACTACTTAGAAATTGCCAAATCTAAAGAGGATAATTGCTAAAATGATGATTAAAGTAATAAAAATACAATGAACCACACACTGTGTATTAAAAGGAGCACTGGATGACAAAAAAATGTGTCTTAATAATTATCTCCCGGGGCTTCCCTGGTGGCGCAGTGGTTGAGAGTCCGCCTGCCGATGCAGGGGACACAGGTTCGTGCCCCGGTCCAGGAAGATCCCACATGCTGCGGAGCGGCTGGGCCCGTGAGCCATGGCCGCTGAGCCTGCACGTCCGGAGCCTGTGCTCCGCAACGGGAGAGGCCACAACAATGAGAGGCCCGAGTACTGCAAAAAAAAAAAAAAAAAAAAAAAAATCTCCCGAACTCTTCAAGGGAGAGAAAGAAAGATTGTTTCTAGTGAACATAATCATTTGGGGGCACTAGAAAAGTGTTGTGTATTCACAAGAATATATCACTAGGATTTCCCATTGTCTGGATGGACTATCTTTCGAAACCAGAATAAGCGGAACTTTTCAATTCTTTGCACCAGCATGGATGGGTTGTTAAGACCTTCATGGAGAGCTGTGTTGAAAAGCGTTCCAATGCCACTTTCGGGCTTAGAGTTAGAGATCATGATTAACCATGTCCACCAAGGTTACACAAGATGGTCTGTGTTTTAGGGAAGATGGTGGGGAGGGGAATGAGGAATTACAGGTAACATACTTTATGCATTTACCATACCTATTCAATGATAAGTAATTTCTGTGAGCAAATTTCCATTACTAATTTTGTTTCCTAGGCACCTTGATAGAGAGAATGCAGTATGAAAAATGGATGATTCAGATTTCCAGTTACAAGAAGTATGTATAATCCTCCCATAAATTTAGAAATTAACTTTCTATTATGTACCTATTAGATTTTTTCTACTTATAGCCAAATATTCAATAATATTTTAACTATAGTCACGACATTGTCAACTATTTTAATCCTATAATCTTCAAAAACAAATAAATAAGTCTGCATAAGTAATTCTCCAGAGTAGCATATGGCTAACAAAAGAAGATAATATTGAATATCATGGTTAAGGAAGGCAGCAGTTATTTAGGAGAAGAATGACTTTGAAGTAGTAATCATAGCAGGCCTTACTACCTTGATCATAATCTTAATGATCAATGGGCTGGTTTTCTCAATAAAGGCCATAATCTACTATTTGTTCTACCTACTAATGAAATTATATCATATGTATTATGCATAGTATCATTAATCTAAAAGACAAACTATTGAAGAAATGAAAGAGAGGTTATGCCTATTCAACTTTATCATCAAAGAGATTTGTAAAAAGCAAGAGTAACTTTTTATCATCTAAATCAAACTGAACATTCTCTTTCAGGGTTTTAGATTTAAGCCTTTTCTCCTTTTCAGTAATCAGAGAGAGAAAAAGTCTTGAAGATTTTTTTCTTAGTTGACATGTGGTGGAAGAATGTACAGTACCTTTAAGTCCATGAAGATACTTATTCACGTACTTAGTAGTTGAGTATGTTGACTCAAACTTTAGGATCTTGAGAAATTTCCTAACCAAGTTTACCAGTCAAATGTTTCTACCACTAAATCCAATTACTCCAGTTTTAAAAATAAAATAAAATCTTCACAAAGAGGCCAGCATTCATAGTACCCATTGCTTTGAAATCTTAGTTAAATAAAGGAGTGAAAATAAAGTTGGGAAAATAGAATCCATTTAATACACTTTCCCATCAAATTCTCTGGAACAAAAACTCTCCTTTACCTCCGTTAGTCTGCAATGTCCACCACATTCACTTGGTCTCTGGGTACGTAATGACCTCTAACGTTCTCCCCAAGGGATAGTCCAGTCATGCAGTCATCTCCTTGAACACAGGTAATGACAAACAACAAGCTAATTCTCAAAAAGGTTTTTTTTTTTTAAAGTCATTTTTACTACTTTTAAATGAGTGTGTTTGATGCATGATTTTGGTCCCCCTGATTAATGGTCACTGCCAGCCCAGCTTCTGGAATTGTAATGTTTCTGTGAGCTTCCCTCCAGCAGAGCTCGACCATTAATCCAGTGGCATATGTCAGCTCAGCAGAGCAAGGTCACTCTTCTGCTTCAAGGGGAACCTTTTTAGAAATAATAAAACTGACAGAAAGTTCTTTTTTGCATGTTTTATGCCACCTGAGGTTGAGTGCTGCAGTTAATATCATAAAGCTTATAAACATTCCCATCTCAGGCAGCACCCGCTGACACTATGCTTAGGAATTTAAACTATTTTTTCTTAGTAAGAACAGACATGTTTATGTGGGGCAAATATACAGTATGTAATCCTGAACAAGGAAAGAATAAGTAGAAAAAAAATAGTTGTAAGTTCATGCTAGGATATTTGGAAGAGATGTTTGGGTTCTATAATTTCCTCATTGTCAATTACATCTATTTTCCTTTCATTGTATTTGGATTTGGCTCTAAAAATATTTTAGTCTATTGAGGAGTTAATAGTGGTTTGAAATGTAATAGGAGTGGTAGAAATGAACTCAGTTTATGACAATTCCTAAACCTACAATATATGTCTGATAATTGTAGAACATTTATCTTTGAAGGAATTTTATTTTTAAAATTATGAACCTTTGTTTCATTGGTAATGGGTACTTTAAAATTGGTAAATATAGTGAGATATTCATAAGCTTAAAGTAATTTGAAATTTGTAGATGGCTTAGTTTAGAAAAGATGATGGCTGTATAATAACTCACAATATAAAGAATATATACCCATAAGCATTACAAAATTTATATATCAAATTATTTATTATTACTGTTAATTAAAAAATCAAAGTTGCCTAGCTATAACCATGTGAATATTCAGAAAAAATTTTAATCAAATATTCAGACCAATGTCATATCACTATATATTATGATATTGATATAAGGTAAATCTGTCTTGAATCTTATTCCAGGAATTTAAATTGTTAAAATTATGAAAAACATAGAAAAGAAACTTCATTGTTTAGCTGTCTTTATTTTATGAATATAGAGAAAAGGTGGGGTCAGGTGGCAACTTAAGCCAGTCTTTCCAAGAAGCCAGTTCCTTGGTTGGGTCTCCATGTCCAATGTCAAGCCCTCACATTGACAGGTACAAGAACTTTATTTTTCAAGCTTGCAGAACTAAACAACTCCAAGGGGGACTGACTCATAAACTAAACTGTTAGGCTACCAAAAATGGCAATACCAAGTATTGGTTAGGTATGAGAAATTCAACTGCCAAGAAGAATGCATATTCTTGTTGACTGATCAAAGAAATGTCTCCCCTAGAGACATGGGATGCAAAGTCATTGCTGGAAGTTTGTTTGATTAGTATAGTAGAGTCACAGAAAAGTGAATTAGGTTGTATTAAAGGCTAGAGACACGAAGTTATAATAGCCTGAACTTAGTTCACCTAAGTGAGCAAGTCTGCTGAGCCTAATGGAATATTTGCTTTTGTTGATACAGATTCTTCTGCAGACTCAATGGCAAATTTCTACTCTCCACCTCCTTTCTAACCTCCCTGAAAGCAACTCTTTGCAAATGCTTTTTTTTTTTTCCTTCAGACAGATTACATTACAATTTTTGATTATTGTTTTGTCTCATTACATTCTAAGAATGGTTACTTTGTTTTATATGGGTGTTGCCCAGATCTTTATCAGTGACACATTTACAAACTATGTCTTGGAGTAGAGTACTACTTTAGATGACTTATATTATCCATTAGTCACTACACAAGTATTGTGCATATGTTGAGGAAACACGACTATGTTCCATATTATAAATATTTTTGATGGTAGCCAAAGTGTAATAGAGGGCACATGGAGTCTGAAAGTTAGACAGAGTTCAATACCCTTTGTTCCCCCCCCCAAAATTGCAGGGATACAAATATGAATTAGATGCATCCCCTGTTCTTGATGGTAACTCCATTTGGGAGGACATATTAGAATAAACTATGCTAAAAGAAACAATAGAGGTATTGAACAAGTACTATTAAACTAGAAAGAAGTGAGAGATTATTAATCAAACATGTACCATGTGCTAGGGAACTTACATATGGTAATTAACTTAATTCTCACATCAATCCTATGTGACGTGCCTTAACATATCCCCTTCTTCAGATAAGCACAAGAAACTCAAAAGATGTTTAACAAAATGTTCAACATCTCATAGTTAAGAAATATCAAAATAAGACCTCAAACCCAATCTATAAGACTTTAGTTCATATTTCCTCCTGCTCTGCCAGAATGCCTTCTAATGCACTGCCTTGGGTTAACTGGTGGAGGTTTTCTTGAGGGAATGAGAGTCCAGTGAGGTATTAAAAAATAAGTTCATGAATTGAGAAAAATGGGCAAAGGTATTCTAGGGTAAGAGAGGCACAAACAGGAAAGAATGAGAGTGGTCAGAGCCACTGAAAGCTGAGATTTGGATACACAAATAGAGACACCAGGTTATGTGCACAGAGGGGCAACAAAGTTAAAGGGCAGCAAGTGGTGGCCAACTGCCAGCCAGAAAGAAGCCTAGACAGATCCTTCCCTATGGCCCTCAAAGGAAACCAATTCTGCCACATCTTGATCTTGGACTTCCAAACACCAGAACTGTGAGAAAATAAATTTCTGTTCTCTATGCCACTGAGTCTATGGTATTTTGTTACAGAAGCCCTAGAAAACTAATACAGACTTAGGTGAAAACTTCCAAAACTCTTTAAGTAAGGGGAGAAAGGGGACATGGGCAGCTGTGTTGACAAATGGCTCTCTATCTATAGAAGAATCATTTTGTCTACCACCAGAGACAGCTTAAAACCCTCTTCTATTCTTATTAATCAATTCTTAATGGAGGACATTTTTGTTCTCTACTAAGAAGCTAATTATGAATGTCTTGTTTCCAAAAGTTCACCTAAGTCCTTAACACTAGAAAGGAAGAGAAATGGATCAGTTTGGGAATGCTAAATTTGGAAACACAGCTATGTAGAGTATGGACTTAATTCCAGTATTAAAAAGAAACCACACAATCTGCAGGGATAATGAAGCCATTTATCTCCTAAGCAAGGTAAGGAAAGTTTAAAGAGATAAGTGTGTCATTAAATTGATTTTTAACAAATCCAGTGCATTGGTAGTCAAAGTAATGACTTTATACCTTCCTATAGGATGTAATACCCATATTTACAAGGGGAGTCTACACTTCTGTCATTTCTCTCAACCATTTGTCTCCAGAACTTTCTATGTATCATCTGGGCACTGTGTTTTTTTCAGATATAGCCGTCTATTTGGTACTAACCCTTTGCTACTTGCTTGAAATAAAACTTGATTACAGATTCATGTTCTATAAAATGGGATGGCTAGAGTGAATTGATACTTTGTTTGAAGATAATTTTTCAAGGATAAAATTATTTACCTCTTTCAAACAATTCAACAAGGTGAAATAAGCAAATTATTAGTTCATCTATTCTGATTCAAGTTACCCCAGAAATGAAAATTAAATTCAATAGAAAATTGTATTTTGAAGAAAGAGGTAGAAACTTTTGGGAAGTGGCATATCAGTATGGGGGTAATTTTCTGGTGGCTGGGAACAGAGGGATGAGGGCATTTCTCCTTGAAGTGTGGGCACCAGCTGGAAGCAAGAACAGTGCAGAGCAGGGGCAGCCTTTCTCTTTACCACCTTTAGAGCCCATGTGGTAAGTTCATTTCTTATATATCCAGATGTATACAGTATGTACAAATAAATCCCAAATTCAACATCTTCTCAACATCCACCTGTCACTTCCCTTGTCTGAGCCACCATTATCTCTCTCCTAGTTTCTGTAATAGCTTCCTAAAGGGTCTCCTTTCCCTGCTTCCTCCCTCACTTTCTTCAGTGTATTTGAAACACAAAAGCAAGAATAAACCCACTAAATATAAGCCAGATCCTTCTCTTCCCTTCTCAAAGTCTTTTAATACTAGCTCAACTCCTTATAATGACCTAGAAGGCCCTCTACATCTCTGTGTGACTGCTCTTCCCCTTGTGTATTCTGATCCATTGTTTCTCAAACACACCAGGGACACTCCATATATACACTACTATGTATAAAATAGATAATTAATGAGAACCTACTGTATAGCTCAGAGAACTCTACTTAATGCTCTGTGGTGAATTAAATGGGAAGGAAATCCAAAGCAGAGGGGCTATATGTATACGTGTAACTGATTCACTTTGCTGTACAGCAGAAACTAACACAACATTGTAAAGCAACTCTGCTCTAATAAAAATTAATTTAAAAAAAAAAAGGCTTTTGGTCTTGCTCATCCTTGGGCCTGGAGTAAGATTTCCTCAGCCAGTCTCATGGCCAGCACTTCATTCCCTTCAGGTCCCTTTTTAAATGTCCCATTCTCACCAAGTCTTCCCTGTTTCTTTGTATTTCGTATTCTTCCTTTTCTTCTTAACACTTACCATCACTTAGCCTACTCTGTATTTAACATATTCATCTTGTTTATTGTCTGTCACCCCCAGTAAATGTAAATCCTATGAGGCCAGGGGTCTTTGTTTTATTCACCACTGTATTCCCAGCATATGGTCTATATTGTTCATAGTAAGCACTCAGTAGATATCTATTGCTTTGAAGAATGAAGGAAGGAAGGAGTGAATTAACTTTTAAGTTCTTTGAAGAGATTAGTAGAAAAAAATATCTCCAGATTGGGAAACTTTAAACGTTATTGATGCTCAGGTACATTCTACATTAGGTAAATTAGAATATTGAAGAAGGAACCCAATCATCAGTATTTCTTAAAGCTCTTCAGTGATTCAAATGTGCAACCTAGGTTGAGAACCATCAATGTAGAAATCATTTCCAAACTTTAAAGTGCTCACAGAGCTCCTGGGTATCTCACTACAATGTATATTCTGAGTTAATAGGCCTGGGGTAGGCCAGAGAATCTGCATTTCTAACAAACTCCTGGAATGCCAGTGTTGCTAGTCTGGAGGACCACAATGAGTAGCAATACTTAGATCCATATTCAACTCAAACTTGGTGGCCCTGTAATACTTTTTACTGTGGTCTATACTCCATTTTCTTCTGTCTTATGTTATTTGTCTTTAGGTTTGCATTATAATTTACCTTAAATATTTCTTGGAAAACAAATATGACACAAATACTAACTAAATACAGAAGTGAAGAGAACCTTTAGAGAGATTTTTTAGGGGAACGGGGGGGTAATAACCCAAAGTAAAGATAAACATTTATTTATACCCACCATTTTTCTAATGGGAAAAGTAGATTCAAAATATTACTTACATTGTATATCACATACCTTACTTGGAATCACTTTGTTTGAAAAGCCAAAACATTCAACTGAAGAAACATAAATTAAAGTCTGAAAATTATACCCCAGATGATGACGCAAAAAGAAGTAGCAGGGGGGAAACCCACAGGTTAGAAAAAGAAAAGCCGCCCCGAATAATCTCAAATCAATTTTTTTGCTAGCCATGATACCTTGGACAAAATTTTTCACAGCTACAGTGCTGTTTTCTGTAAATTAGGTGGCGGAGGGAGTTCCATAAACCCCTTGTGCAAGTACTTGGCCTAAAGTAAGCACCGGTTCATATAAATACTTCTTCTCTTTTCTTATACCTGGTTAGATAAGAGTTAAAAATGTATCTTAACAGTCTTGATAGGAAAAGCAATGAAGAAAGCTCTTAAATGCCACAACTATGTGTCATCTTTGTCTAGGAGCATAAATTTGCACAGCGGGCAGTGCAGTGAAAACAACTCATAATCAACTCATCACCTCTCATCATTGCTAGGATCAAATGCAAATGGGAAAGAATGCCACTTCAGTCATTGCTAGTGAAAATTAGCATCTGTGACACTAATGGTGTCTCATTTAGTATGCACTTTAGATTTTAAAAAATGGTAAAAAAAAACAAAGAAAAAACTATTTCCAGAGCTGCCATTATATCAGTGTTTCCTTTTAAAATAACAGTGGTATTTGAATCTCCTTTACTCAAAGAAAAACCTGAGTTAAGATTTATTAACACAGATCATTAATCCCAGCCAAATAAAGGTCAACCTGTTCTAATTACAGGAGCAGAGCTTCATCTGTGGTGTCTATTCCTTTTCTATTTTCAAAGTTTCTACCATATTCCCTAACCTGGAACAATGGTCTACTTGTTATGTAACAATGGACTCTCTAGGGATTCTTGCGCAACATTTACTGTATTGGAGTTTTTCTTAAAATAAAACTTAGAAATGATTTACAATTGTATTTACACACATGCATACAAACTTTCTTATGTACACAATAACAGGCTTGCTACCAAGAATAATGAAAATACATAGTACTAGTCAGTATTCATACTTGAACCAGGTTGCATACAGTAGAAGCAAGAAACTTCATTCACTTTCCAAATACTTATTAAGAGCTTACTACATTAAAGGTGTTATACTAGATTTAGGAGGGAAATACATGCGTTTAGCTATCTCAATACTAGGTCATGATTTTTTTGACAATTTGAATGCTAATAAAGTTGTTCTTATTGTTGTTTTACAATTTTAAGTTTTAAAGCTTGGATGGACACCTGGAGGGATTTAATAGGTGGAATTCTGGCATTTAGTCAGAGACAGGAATGGAGGACCTCTAAATTCCTTTCCACCTGACAGAGAGAGGCTCTTAAAAATATGCTCTCCCAGTTTTCCTTAAAATTTAGCTGGTGATTAAGACAGAAATAGAAATAATATCTACGATCCCTATGCTTGTAACGGTGGCATAATAATTAAGAACAGGAGTGCCGGAAATTGACATATGTATTTCATACAACAGAATTTTATTTTTTATCTGTGCATCTTTGCTTAAGTTCATTAACCTTCTCTATGCCTTCTCATCTATAAGGCTAAATAAAAGTTATTCTCTCACAGAAATGTTACAAATATTAAATAAATTAATGTACAAAAAGCTCTAAACACAGCCACTGGTACATCATAACCTCACAATAAATATAGCAAACTAAAACATTTTAGTTGGAGAAAGAGTTAAGGAAAATTATGTTCTATAATTTAAAGATTTATTGAGTGTAATGAGATCATATCTTTTGAACTCTGCATACTAGATATGCTTTTTTTTTAATTCACAATCAGTAGTGGGCACTAGTGATGACGAGGTGAAAACAAAATTCAAAAAGGAAAGTACAGTACCTTGCAAGTATGTTAAGAAAGGCTATTTTTGATTGACTAATCTAAATGTAGAATACTTAATCATTTATCAAAAAGAAATTTATCAAATATCTTTCTTAATTTGGAATTTACTAATACGCCATAGAGAGTTCTGAGACATGAATTACAACAGTTTCCCTTATGGAATATTTCTGGTCTCTCCTTTTTAACCTACACTATGAATCTCTTATAATAAATATGAATGCTATTTGTCCTATTTATGAGCTATTTGAAGGAAAGAACCCATACCAAAAATGGAGAAACAGAGGAGAATAAAAGGTGAAAAAGAAAACATATTAATAAATTATAGATGGTAAAATGATATTTTAATGGGTTCTGATTTTTTTTGATTCATGGATATCTTTATTGATAAGTCTTGTGAATATAAGAAAATAATAAATTATTTTGTATACGGACTTATAAAATCTATTGCTACATTTTATATCCATGAATGTTTTGAACTTTCTTACAACCACAGGACATATTTAAAAATACTAATAACAAAGTCCTTCTCCATTTACTTACTTTTTCAAATGAACAGTTTTGTAACTTTTATTTAAGGAATAACATTAGGTATAATATTCACTCACCATTTGAATTGGGTATTAGGTCACCTGAACTACAACCCACAGAAGTTGACATGAGCTGCATGACTAAATAATAGTCACCTCATTTTTAATGTTGTTGCTTCTTACCTACTTTAGCATTTACAGTTAAAAAGCAAGGAAATCTCTCTCAGAAATTTTGAAAGAGTATAGCACAAGGAATGTATGTTTCCAGGTCAAGAGATGTGAATGATTGTCTGGTATGTAGTCAATTAGTGTAGACGGTGATTCCCTACATTTCAGACTGATTTCTTGATGGTCCTATTCTATCTTTCCAGACACAGGCCCTATGTTCCCTTCTAGTAGATGAAGGGATTTGCAGTCCTCACTCTACTAGCCATTTATTTGTAGGAATCTCTGCCATCTCTTAGGGATTTGGCTCTTTTTCCATAAAATACACAAAGAAAATTACCCAGTAAAATAAATGTGAATTAAAGCAAAGTTGTTTCTAACACATAATTATAATAATTGGAAAAATATCACCTCCATATTAAAAGGAAAGGATTTAGTTGATCTGGAAGGTATGAACATGTGAATATACATTCACATAGCTCTTTAAATTCATATAAAATGAAACCATCCATCTAAAGGAAACAGGAATTCATTCACAGCAAAAGTTAATGTTTCCGGTGTGACTATTTTCTGTGATATATTTTGTTACCAGATGTATATTTTATCAAATATATTTTTACATTTATGAATAAGTAAGTCAGTAAGATGAACAATATACCACTTCTATTACAATAGTTCCTACAATTAAGGCAAATGATGATCATAGACTAAAGTATCATTCTGAAAATTGTTCAATGACATAAATATGATAGTAGTTCACTAGATAATAGAGTTCTTATGAGATACTCTAACTTTAAATTTTAAATACTTGGAGGGAAACCACTGCTTCATATTAATTTTTGTGATCTCCTTAAAACTTACTACTGTCAACTCAATATTGGTTGTGTTTAATCAAGCAAATTGTATGTAAAAATAATCTTGAACAGAAAGGTAAGTAATGCTTTTAAAAACTTTGTTGTATTCTTTGGGAAATGTTACCTTGAATTTTTATTTTATTAAGGAAAAAGAAATCATGCTATGTTATCCAGCTGTATTTTTGGTTTTTCTTTGCGGTACGCGGGCCTCTCACTGTTGTGGCCTCTCCTGTTGTGGAGCACAGGCTACGGACGCGCAGGCTCAGCGGCCATGGCTCACGGGCCCAGCCGCTCCGCGGCATATGGGATCTTCCCGGACCGGGGCACGAACCCTTGTCCCCCGCATCGGCAGGCGGACTCTCAACCACTGCACCACCAGGAAAGCCCCCAGCTGTATTTTTAACTAGAGATGCTTGCCTACCCTTTATCAGATTTTTGTGTCAGAAAGAATTAATATTGAAAATCATTTATTCTGTTTTCAAAGACTGGCAATCATTTATTTTCAGTTTTATTCAGAGAGGTTGTGTGGTAACTTGCAAAGAGTTATAAAACATAGACCATTGTTCAATGTCACAACAATTCAAAAGTTCACAATCAATTCCCAACTCCTTTCTCTCTGAATGGTGCCTAGCAAATAAAGGTCAATAATTGATAATAAATCAGTCCTCTAAAAAGACACCTGAACTCAGTTATTGTTTATTCACAAGCAGATTTAAATTGTTATTTACCTAAGAAACTCAAAAAATGTACAGGTTTTGGAAAACTTCTCTGACACCAGTATTTCACAGATATTTTCTTTTATGTTATTAATGAAACTAATTTATAGTTCTACAATAGAATCTAAACTTTGTTATCTCATATCCTACTTTTTAACTAGTAATTATTTTCAATACAAAGAGTAGGGTAACATTTCAAATAGAACCAATTTGTCAAATCTATAAATTTATGGGGTTTTGATGTTTCCCAAACACAACCAGTCCTCTCTCTAGTAGTGGAGTTAGTTCAAGAGAGAGAGAGTAGAAAAAATAACCTCTACAACAAGCTATCATATTTTAGTCTGAAAAAATGAAAAAAATTAAATATTTAATCAAAACACCTCCATTTTACAACCTCATAATTAAATATATTATGGAGAGCTGAGAATGCAAGAGATAAAATGCACTTGGTAGATTGTTAAATAGACCTTGACACCTTTATAGTTATTAAAAATGTACACCAAGATTTCATAATATCAGCCTTTCAAAAAGAGACCACCAAAATGATTTCCATGAAGTTGACAATACAAGCTCAAAGTTCAGTTACAGATGTAAATAATCAAATATGCCCTATAAGATAAAATTACAGAGACAATAATTGTCAGGTATTATTTAACACCTAAACTTAACTTAGCAATTCAATTTTTTCCATATTTGCCATGAGGGATTCAACCCTATGGTTGAATTGATTTATGACTGACAGATAAGAACAACGTGTGTGCGTGTGTATTCTATTAAACATGTTGGTTTTGTCCGACTATGTATGAAATTACCTTACCTTTGGTTTTTGATGTTTCTCCTTCTCTGAAACATTGGATGGTTTTCTCTTCAGCATTTTGAATTCAGACTACTCCGAGTGAGTGCACTTGCTGTTGTTACAGAAACAACTGAAGACGGTCAGCAGTATGTTATCTATGATGTAGAGCCACAGATAAGTTTGAGCCTAGTAACCTGCCACTTCCTCTTTTGGTCAGGATATGACTTCACATATACACGGGTGAAGTTTTTTTTGGTTTTTTTTTTGACGGTAATTCTTTGGTAACTCTTTAACGTTCTGTTCCTGTTGTATTCTACGAGGTAGATTCCTAAATCTCACATTTTGACATGCCTGCGTTTACAAGGGCCATGAAGATTTCCAAATAAAGCGCATTTTTTCAGTTGATACAAAAATAAAAATCTATAACACATCCCACAGGTAGAGGGAAGAAAACACCTGAGCCAATAAATGAAACAAAACTTGAAATGTGAGCTTTTTAGTATTTAAAAATGAAGAGGATACTCAAGGTAGTCAATTTTGCTTCCTAGGTAAACTTTATTGGAAGACATAATAAACTAGACTTTAAACAATACTAATCCTATTTAAAGCATGTATGCACATTAAAAGAAATAGAGTATGGATGAAATTCATATAAATAGGAATATGAATCCAGAATTAAATGATTATGCATATTGTTACTTTTGTAAAGTTCTGATTAATATGGAAATCAATTAAACAGTCCCTCAATTAACCAGATGTCCTTCTGCTACAAACTTCTTTGTCATATGCTGATAATTGCTGTTAGAGTGGTGATCCAATGGATCAATGGTACCTTCAAATGAAGCATCCCAAGTCCTTATTTAACGGGCCTGGAAGAGAGCTAATAAGGCTTAGAAAGACTTTCCCTATCAAACTAAAGGGTTTAACATTTTTATTATAATGTCAAAACCAACATAGGAAGTAAAAGCAAGAAGTTCAAGATTTCTTATTAATTAGTGATTTACCAAAGGGAGACTTGTAAAATGTCTGAAATTCCACTTCTATTAAAACCGGCTTGTAAAGGAAATCAGCTTAGATTTTGTTTATAAAACCCCTGGGGTGAAAAACAGTGGTACCATATTCTTAACGAGCAGCTTCTCTACAAATCAGCTGACTTTATTTCTCAGTCTTTCCTCATACCTCTAAGACCCTACTCTCTGAAACCCAGTTCTAGTTTCCAAATTTCACTGATTTCATTTAACGAATATTAAATTGAGCGTCTGCTGTGTGCTGTCTGACAATATATCGAGCCTCCTGACTAGTTAAAAATAGTTTATGTTCTATAGCAGAATTGAAGGAATACACTTGTCAAGATTATGGTTAATATGCTTCTTCTACTGGATATTAAAAGTGGAATTATATTTTTCAAGAATTATCAGGCTGGTATTTTCAAAATAATGACACAGAGGGTAACCAGGCTGGTATTTTCAAAATAATGACACAGAGGATAACACTGAAAAACCTGAGGACTCTGAGGTTGGGTAATTCCCTAGAAGTATGCTTCCTTTCAGACTTTCTGTTGGGGCTTAAGTTACGGCAGTGATCTAAGTAAATTTTTTTTCATTTCTTCAGAAATTGAAAGTCATGAAAAAAGTATTTCTTAACTGAAACATTTGCAACCTTTGTGGCCCCATTTCTTCACCTCTGAGTAGAAATTTAATTCAATTTTGGACTTCAGACAATAACACGGGAATGATAATGTGCTAATCACATGTTAGGGTTTTGGTGAGAATAAAAGGAAATGCCAATAAAGAATGTACTTATTTAAGAAATGTTTTATGTCAAGAAATGTTCATGGATTTCAAACAGTTATGTTTGGGATAATGTTTGCTATAGATTGTATTTCTATAATCACAAGTAAAGAATAGAGAACACTCACATTCATGGTGACCACAGCTGGACTATATGCCGCTTTTAAAAGTATTGCACTCAAGCGGCTTGTAGGAAAATCTCAATTTATGATCTCTAGGCCTTTTTACCATCATTAATACTGTAAGAAATATTTAAAATGTAAATAAAGCTTGAAATTTTTTTCCCTCAGAATTAAAGATGGGAAAAGCAATTTTCCAACTTTCTCTTCTACTCGAGAAAGATGTTTTCCAGAGATTAAAAACAGGTGTGACATTTGAGGTGCTATTACAATCTGTATTAAACATATTGGTCCTCGGAAAATCTCAGGTGACAGAGTAGCAAATGCTGTGATCGATTATCTCCTATTTTGTGGAAGTATGGTGCTATCAAGATATTTAATGAATGACCCAGAGTGATATAGCAAATTCTAAAGTCAAAGGTATATAGAACAGAAATGAGGTAGAAAGTCAGTATTGAGCACGCAAATTCGCTGTCATGATGGAACCACGAAGCCACATGTTGCTTAAGACATGTTCTCAAACAGGGAAATTGCAAAAGAGCAAAGTCTCATTGCTTTGTTTTCACACATTACCTTAATGGTCTTAACACAGGCAAGGTGAAAAAAGGCTGGGACTTCGTGGCATATATGTCGGTTACAATTTCTGCATCATAGTGGGTAAGGCAACATTTTAAAGAAATTGCAAACAAATGACAGCTATTGGGGTGTATTTTATGAGAAAGTAAAGTGAGACATAAAAGAGTTGTTTCAGCAGTCCAATAAATATTTATTGATAGTTTGCTATCCAAATTCAAATCACAGATTAATTCCTGTCAGCAGAAAGAGAATGCATTGTTCATAGGGACAACAAGTCCCAGAAACTCTGCAATTGCTATTTCTCACTGTAAATTTTAAAAATACTATGGTGGTTAATCAGAGTGTATCCCAAAAAGGATCCACTCTTGGTGTGCTGCAAACATTATGCTTCTGTTAGAGGAGAGCTGCTGGTGAGGCCCTAGATATCTTGGGAAGCCTCTTGGGAGAGAACCTGGCCTTGTGACATTATTTCTTATTTAAATTTCTAAAGAGATAATGTGGCACATTACCTCACTATCTTAGTTGTAGAAGAAACAGAGAATTGCGATAAATAAAAAGGACCAACAGTCTAAGATGAATGGTGAACCTAAAGAATCATACAGGAAGAAACTCTTTTGAAACAGAGGAAGAACTTCTTAGATCACATCTATGCATGGCAAGATGTTTGAAAACAACATAAGAGAAAACTTAGTAAACAAAAAATGAGGTGTTCCAGTTCATCACTGAATAAAACAATTAGGGGATCTAAGTTTAAAATATATGCAAATTACTCAGATTATTTCAACAAATTATAAATATATACTTTCTAAGTGGTTGCCGTAATAAGTAATGATAAAACAAAGTTTCATACATTCATGATTAAAAATTTAATATTCATGACATCTTCTTATTCTCAAAGTTAATAATAATAATGATGACTATTAATTTTGAGTGCTTATTATATGCCTTGCATTGTGCTTTATTCATATTTCCCATGTAATCCTCAAAAAATCTCCATAAGCTGGTACTAACATTGTCATCCTCAACTTCCAGGTGAGGTTAGGTAATGTGCCCAGTTTGCACAGCTAGGAAGTGGTGGAGTCAAGGTTCAATCCAAAAATCTCAGCTCATAAGCATCACTCTATACCATAGTTATGCCTAAGGACCTGCCATAAAATAGGAGTGATTTATTTAGGGGTTAAGGTCTGGAATGGTAAAGACTGGGGAGAGGGAAGGTAATGCTGAGCTATTGGTTGGAAAGAGTGTTTCAATCAGTAGGTGTGTATAAAAATATCAAACCAGTAAGTGTGTAACTATCTAGAACCCTATTCTTTAATTAAGACTCAGTACCACATAGACAAAACTGCTACCTCTTCAATTTTCTTCTCCCACCCAGGCTACCTTGTTGTGACTCTGAGTAAAGAGTCCAGATCCTCTCAAAGCAATTTTTAAAATCATTTTTTCTAATTTCACGCTTATAAAAATCAGGGTTGGAGCACAGATTAGATTTGTCTACATGATATGAAATTCCCTAGGTTCTGAAGTTCCCTGCTGATGGCTTTTGATAAAGCATCCATCTATGAATTGATATTATCTCTGAAGTTACTACCATAAGCATATTCTATTTTCTCCTTGATCTGGAGCTATAGCTCCCCAATTTATGTTTCTAAAAAATATTTATTATTCTCTTAACCTTTGACTTTTAATCTTACAATCTTTGCTTGCCTCAATGTCACACCCAAATTATAGTTATAATCTTCTCATTTCTATAATATGTTTCCCTTTTACACTTCTAAATGTCATTTAACATCTTGTAAAAACTGAAATGTTTACCCTAAAAACTTAAAAAACAGTAGCTCCCTGTGACATCCGTTTATACACCCAGACTTCTTATTTCAATTCTTTGTTTTATCCATCCAGTATTAAAACCATTTTTCTCATTGGTTAAATTCATTTTTCTACATGATAGGCCCACACTTTCTTGATTTATGTATTAGACGTTGTCTATTGATTCCTGTTTTTGTCCTTGAGGATTTTGTACTCCTTTCACTTCCCTACTCTCTTATAATTATTTAGTTAAATCATTACTTATTGTTATTTTATAAATATTGTTCATGGATAAGTAAAATTATGTTTATTGCTTTGTGTTCCCTTGCTGTTTATTTTTGGAGTTCATAATTGCTAACATATCCCAAATAAATGCCCCCAACAAATTTATCAACTGATTTTTTTTGAACATTTAAGTTCAGTCACCATACTTATAATTTTAAATGCTCAAACATTTCAAATTTATTTTTTCCTGGTTTCAGTGGGGTGTGATTAATCTCTAAGTATGCAGTACTGAGGCTTAAATGGAAATTCTCAATCACCTCTTGGTTTGGATCCTCTTTGACCTGAATCTCACATTATCTTTTTTGTCTATTCTTTCATTTGCAGAAACACACCTCCCTAATGGAAATGTTTTAGGACCTTGTAGATCCTTAACATTTGAATGCTATCTTGACTTGGAATTCTAACTTTATTCTTCTGCAGAATTTAGACAGCCTCTCCATTGTCTTCTAGCTTCCAAAGTTTTTGTTGAGAAGACAAATGACATTGGAGAGAAAGAAAATATATATATATATATATATATATATATATTCCTTTTATCCTTGGTATGTCCTAAAATGTCATATTGTGTCTTGATATAGTTTATTTTTTCTTTCCCTGCACTGCTCTCTCAATGGCTCTTCAAACTGGAAACACACAACCTTAAGGTCTGTTTCTTTAATAAATTCTTCATCTCTTTCTCTGTTCTCTTTTTCTGGAAATCTTATTAGTACAGTGTTAGACACCCCAACTGATATGCTCATTGTATTATATTTCTCTGTTTTCTTCTTCTCCTCCCCCTCCTCCTCCTTCTCCTTCTTCTTTTCCTCCTTGTTCTTCTTCCCCTTCTCCTTCCCCTTCTTCATTTTTTCTTTTAACTTTCTAGGAAATTCCATTATTTTTCCACTAATTATTCTAATAAATAGTTTCTTTTAACTATAATATTTTGTTTTGGGACTTCCTTGCTGGCACAGTGGTTAAGAATCTGCCCGCCAATGCAGGGGACACAGGTTTGAACCCTGGTCCAGGAAGATCCCACCTGTCGTGGAGCAACTAAGCCCGTGTGCCACAACTACTGAGCCTGCACTCTAGAGCCCACGAGCCACAACTACTGAGCCCGCATGACACAACTACTGAAGCCCATGTGCCTAGAGCCCGTGCTCTGCAACAAGAGAAGCCACAGCAATGAGAAGACCACACACCACAATGAAGGGTAGCCCCCATTCTCTGCAACTAGAGAAAGCCCGTGTGCAGCAACGAAGACCCAACACAGCCAAAAATAAATTTATAAAAAAAATTTTTTGTTTTGTAAAACTTCTTATTGTTTCCTTTCATAACACTTTGTTCTTTTTTTTAAATACAGGAGTAACAATTAATGAAATCAATTAACATGTAACGATATGGATGAATATTGGAAATACAATATTAAGTGAAAAGAACATTTCACAGAAGAATTGCATATAGCATGATGCTCTTTAGAAAAATACATACACAGTATAAAAAATAAAGGAGTGAGGAACATAGCTTTTAGTGTAATGATTTACTTGGGTGCAGAGAGTCAGGGGATGGAATGGGGGGTTAGTGTAGATGGGTACAGGTTATTTTTGAGGTCTTAGCTTTTACTTCAAGGGTATATTTTAATAGCAATATATTTTAAAAACTAACTAAAGAAAAGAGGTTTTGAGAACATTCTATTCTTAATTCTTGGAAAGGAGGTAAAATGTAATGGTTAAGAGGGTGATCTTTAAGCTGATTGCCTGGGTTCAAATCCTGGCTCTGCCATTTGCTAAGATGTCCTTGGCTAGTTACGTAGCCTTCCTATAAAATGGACATGATAGTAGTGCCTACCTCAAAGGAATTGCTCTGAGGATTAAAGACACTATTATAAAGTTAGTAGAAAAGTGCCTGGCGTGTACTAAAACACTAAGAACTAAAATATAAATGGAATAAGTTCTCTTATATATCTGAGGTTATTAATTACCATTTTTATAATTTCCTTCTGTTCCTTTCGTTGTTTTTGTCTCTTTCTGATTTCTTTGACCACTGTTTGCTTTGACCACTGTCTTTCATCTTTGAGGCTTTCTTCAAATGTCTAGTGATTTTTGGTTGTTGATACATCACTAAGAGTATGGTATAAAAATCCTGACTGGAAGCTCTGTGTAAATGGGTGGGCTTGTTAAGTGATCAGGCAGCAAGAAGCCTTTTTATCAGGAGAACCCTAAATGGCAGCTTCTGAAATTCTGTTCTCTGAGATCATTTAAGTTCTGCAGGTAGTAATCCTCCCATGTCCTGGATGGGCTGTGAAGGAGCAGGTTAGTTTCCTTGCAGGCTTCAAATGCTGGGGCTCTGAGGGACTCTTTGGTGCACACTAACTTACTTCATTGCAGCATCCTTTTCTGCAGGTTCTGAGATTGCCTTGCTCCAATCCTCCATTCACCTTCCATCATCTCAAACATTAGTTGGCATCTCTTCTCCTATCCTTTTACCAAATGTCTTTGTATTTGTGGGTTTGCATCTTTTTGGTAAATGTATATAGATGATATGCTACATTTAAGTAAAGTCTAGCTTTGCCAACTATTCACATTTTTATCACCTCCAACTCTCTTCTTTAATTCTGCCCTTTAAAACATTTGTGTTCTTTATCTTATTTGCTAAACTCCTAATTACATGAAGCATGTAGCTAATTACATAAAACTGATCCCTATCACTACCACTCCAACCTTATAATTTTTAAGATTGACATAGGACATGGCTACTGGTATGACACAGTAGGAAGAAGGCAGGTAAAAATATGAAGCTTTTCAATAGAAATCCATTTTCACATTTAAGTAATTGTGTTCTCTCCACATTTTCAGATTCTTCTCACAAGCACAGAAATACAGTATCCTGTGAAAATAGTTTGCCTTTTCATTCTTTATAGATAGTCTAAAACAATAAGAAATGTTTTTATTAAAAATCTTCAAAGTAATTTTTAAACTAATAATATAATCCAGTACCTCCTGAATTATGCCTCATTAGGCTAAAAGGAAATTCTGTTCATAGTACAATACTGACTGAACAAATTGAACTAACTTTGCATAAAAAATTTTTTTAATTAATTTTTATCAGATCATAGTACATGTACAATTAAAATCCTTTGTTTTTTTCTCTAAGATCAGGTACAAGACAAGGATGTCCACTCTTGCCACTTTTATTCAACATAGTTTTGCAAGTCCTAGCCCCAGCAGTCAGAGAAGAAAAAGAAATAAAAGGAATCCAAATTGTAAAGGAAGAAGTAAAACTGTCTCTTTTTGCAGATAACTTGATACTTTACATAGAAAATCCTAAAGACACCACCAGAAAACTGCTAGAGCTCATCAATGAATTTGGTAAAGTTGTAGGATACAAAATTAATATGCAGAAATCTGTTGCATTTCTATACAGTAACAATGAATTATCAGAAAGAGAAATTAAGGAAACAATCCCATTTACCATTGCATCAAAAAGGATAAAATCCTGCAAATAAACCTACCTAAGGAGGTTAAAGACCCATACTTGGAAAACTATAAGACACTGATGAAAGAAATTGAAGATGACAAAAACAGATGGAAAGATATACCATGTTCTTGGATTGGAAGAATTAATATTGTTAAAAATGACCATACTACCGAAGACAATCTATAGGTTCAATACAATTCCTATCAAAACATCAATGGTATTTTTCACAGGACTAAAACAAATAATTTAAAAATTTGTATGGGAACATAAAAGACCCCGAATAGCCAAAACAATCTTGAGAAAGAAGAATGAAGCTGGAAGAATCATGCTCTCTGACTTCAGACTGTATTATAAAGCTACAGTAAGCAAAACAGTATGGTACTGGCACAAAAACAGACACATAGATCAATGGAACAGAATACAGAGCCCAGAAATAAACCCATACACTTATGGTCAGTTAATCGATGACAAAGGAGGCAAGAATATATAATTGAGAAAAGACAGCCTCTTCAATAAGTGGTGCTGGGAAAACTGGACAGCTACATGTAAAAGAACAAAATTAGAACATTCTTTAATACTATATACAAAAATAAACTCAAAATGGATTAAAGACCTAAATGTAAGACTGGATACTACAAACTCCTAGAGGAAAACATAGGCAAAACAATCTTTGACATGAATTGCAGCATTATTTGGGGGGGGGTGTCTGTCTCCTAGAGTAAAGGAAACAAAAGCAAAAGTAAACAAATGGGACCTAATTAAACTTAAAATCTTTTGCACAGCAAAGGAAATCCTCAACAAAACAAAAACACAACCTGAATGGGAGAAGCTATTTGAAAATGATATGACTGATAAAGGGTTAATATCCAACATATATAAACAACTCATACAACTCAACATCAAAAAACAACAAAAAATCCAAACTACCCAGTTAAAAAAATGGGCAGAAGAACTGAATAGACATTTTTCCCAAGAGGAAATATAGATAGCCAACAGGCACATGAAAAATGCTCAACTTCACTAATCATCAGGGAAGTGCAAATCAAAACTACAATGAGATATCACCTCACACCTGTCAGAATGGCTATCATCATCAAAAAGAACACAAATAACAAATATTGGAGAGGATGTTGAGAAAAGGGAACACTCATACACTGCTGGTGGGAATATAAACTGGTGCAGCCTCTGTGGAAAACTGTATGGAGGTTTCTCAAAAAACTAAGAATAGAACCACCATATGACCCAGCAATCCCACTCCTGGGTATGTATCTGAAAAAAACAAAAACACTAATTTGAAAAGATACATGCACCCCAATGTTCAGAGCAACATTATTTACAATTGCCAAGGTATAGAAGTAACCTAAGTGTCCATCAACAGATGAATGGATAAAGACGATATGCTATGTATACCCAATGGGATACTACTCAGCCATAAAAAAGAATGAAATTTTGCCAATTGCAGCAACAAGGATGGACTTGGAGCACATTATGTTAAGTGAAATAAGTCAGACAGAGGAAGACAAATACTGCATGATATCACTTATATGTGGAATCTAAAAAATACAACAGATTAGTCAATAAAACAAAAAAGAAGCAGACTCACAGATATAGAGAACAAACTCGTGGTTACCAGCAGGGAGAGAAGCAATGAGTGTGTGAAACTTTTGGAAATTGTAAAGCACTATAGAATTTAAAAAATCTTTCATTCCATTAAAAAATGTAGGCTTTTAAAATACTTCTAAAGCCATAAAAAATCCCCTGCTTAATTTGTACTTCTTTCCCCAGAAGCACAAGAGGAAGGTAGACTACGCTGATCAATAGACCATGATTTCCTCTCTTTACCTGTTGAAGACAAATGTATTAATAAAATACTCCTGGTGAGATATATACGAGCTTCCTCAGGAAGTTATTCTTACACAGGAAGTACAAAATTATTTCTATTTCCTTTCTACCTTCACTCATTGGAAAAATTTATAGCAGATTCAAGAGTGACCAGATTATTTTTCATACCTTAACATTTGAAACTATGCTAAAGCTGTAAGAGATAGTAACTGTATAGCCTATTACTTAATCAAAACCCCTTATGGGACCTTCATCCCTTCAACTTTGTAATTAAGATGGAATACTTTAATTGCATATCAGTTTAATTACAAAAGAAATGAATAGAATATGATTGTAGTGAAGGTTTTTAATGTAAAACTGTATACAGCAAAATCAAATTTCACAGTGTCATACATACATACACTTAAATGATATGTATGCATATATATGTATTTATATGTATGTATACATGTGTATATATGCATGTATATATGTGTTCATTTATATGGAATTCCATCTTTACCTTTTAATACAAAGAGTAATGGAAGAACTTCTTAGGAGACCACATATGATATAAATAGGTAGACATTGCCCACCCCAACCCAACACATACAGACTGAGGTTTCCACATAAAGTGTGAAACCACAGCAAGACACAGGTCCTCAGAAGCCTTCTTCCTGAGAATTCTTCTGCATTCTAATTTTAAAGCATTTGTATTTGTCATTTCTGGGAAGGGAGAAATCAAGTGATCATTTACAGGATTTTACAAGTATGTTACCCATAATTCAATTCTATTTTCTTCTCGAATATGAAAACTTTCCATAACTTTTGCAGCTATACTTGTGAGAAAGGAAAATCTGTTTTTTCTTTGTCAATCAAGTAGTGTGGTGAATCAAATAGCCAAGTTAACATCCGTGTCCAGCAGCCTAAGAAAACTAACTGATTAATTGAAACCTAACATCTATTTGGAAGGAAATAGGATTCCCTGTTTTATTTTCAAGGGCATGGGATTCTAGACCCTCAAAGCAGCCACTGCAGCAGTTACACGCTCTGGTTACTAGTCATCTGCTGAGCAAGCCTGGCTTGGGGTCTGCTTTTCCTCATGTCACCCTTCTCTGGAGGCCCTGTGATGTGATGAGAGTGTGCGGACTTTGGAAGACTGACATAGGTTTGAGTTCAGTCAAACTATATAAACTTGGGCCCAACATTTGACCTCTTCAACTTTCAATTGCCACATTGGTAAAAGGGGAAAACAGTATTTCCTCGTGTGATTATTGTTGGGATTAAATCAGACAATATATATAAAATTCCTGATACATAGAAGATCTTAACAAATGCTAGTTTTATCCCCTCTCCTTCAAATACATAGTAGAAAAGCATTAGATTTCTAGGCTTTCAAGTCCTACTTTCATTCTACATTGTGGTCACAGTGTGACCCAACTTCTTGAGAACACGTCTAGCCTCTGGTTTCCAATGCTGGTACATATGCCATGGCTAGTTTAACCTGCTGTTCTCTCATTGTCACATGCTATAATGATATTTGAATATGCTGTTTATCCTCAGCCACCAACCAGGGGAAATTTCTACAGAAGACTTCAGTTCTGCTTTCAGTTAGATTTGGTGATAAGCATTTAACTGTGGATTTGTAATTGCACTTTGAAAACAAACTCCGTACTTTCTCATGACCAGGAAGGCCTGGACATCTATGGCCTTTGCCTGTGTGGGCCACTCTCCTTTCTTTCCCTGATCCAGTCATGCTGGTCTTCGCTCTGTGCTTGGACACTGTTCAGTTCTTTTGTGTCTTGGTCTTTTAGTCAAGCCCTCTCTTTTGTTTGAAGCGCTCTTCCCTTCCCTTTCACATGACTGGCTCCTTGTCATTCTTAAAGCATCAGCCTCCATGTCACCTCCACAGAGGGCCTTCTCCAACTAAATACACGTAGGTGCTTGACCTTTTTTTTAACTGCTTTTATTTGTTTGTTTGTTTGTCTCGGTTACCTAGAAGGTAGAGGCCACCCCTATTGCTAGCACTAGCACAGCGCCTGGCACAGGGAGAGGTCAGGAAGTGTTTGTTGAATAGATGAATAACTCAACTCTATAGGTTTGTGCAGTTTAGGCCATTTCTTTGGATTAACAAGTATCAGGATTGAAATCTCAGAATTAGTATCCCTCAAAACCAGAAAGGATTATGGCAGGCAGAATAACTGTTTAACTAGACATTATCAGAAAAAGATCTTGCAAAAATTTTGCAACACACAGACTATAAACCGCTTTCAAAAAACTCTCTTTTATGGAGAAATCAGTGAGATATGTCAACATACCTTGCTAATGAAGATAAAGATCTATTTTTTTTAACATCTTTATTGGAGCATAATTGCTTTACAATGTTGTGTTAGTTTCTGCTGTATAACAAAGTGAATCAGCTATATGTATACATATATCCCCATATCCCCTCCCTCTTGTGTCTCCCTCCCACCCTTCCTATTCCACCCCTCTAGGTGGTTACAAAGCACTGAGCTGATCTCCCTGTGCTATGCGGCTGCTTCCCGCTAGCTATCTATTTTACATTTGGTAGTGTATATATGGCAATGCTAATCTCTCACTTCGCCCCAGCTTCCCCTTCCACCTCCCCATGTCCTCAAGTCCATTCTCTACATCTGCGTCTTTATTCCTGTCCTGCCATTTTTTTTTTTTTTTTAGATTCCATATGTATGTGTTAGCATATGGTATTTGTTTTTCTCTTTCTGACTTACTTCACTCTGTATGACAGACTCGAGGTCCATCCACCTCACTACAAATAACTCAATTTCGTTTCTTTTTATGGCTGAGTAATATTCCATTGTATATATGTGCCACATCTTCTTCATCCATTCATCTGTTGATGGACACTTAGTTTTCTTCCATGTCCTGGCTATTGTAAATAGAGCTGCAAAGAAGATTTTGGTACATGACTCTTTTTGAATTATGGTTTTCTCAGGGTATATGCCCAGTAGTGGGATTGCTCCGCCATATGGTAGTTCTATTTTTAGTTTTTTTTTTTTTTTTTTTTTTGCGATACATGGGCCGCTCACTGTTGTGGCCTCTCCGATTGCAGAGCACAGGCTCCGTACACGCAGGCTCAGCGGCCATGGCTCACGGGCCCAGCTGCTCTGCGGCATGTGGGATCTTCCCGGACTGGGGCACGAACCTGTGTCACCTGCATCGGCAGGCGGACTCTCACCCACTGCGCCACCAGGGAAGTCCTCATTGTAGTTTTGATTTGCATTTCTCTAATGATGAGTGATGTTGAGCAACCTTTCATGTGTTTGTTGGCCATCTGTATGATCTATTATTGATTTATATCACATTTTTTCTTGAGGCTGAACATCTTTTAACATAAGTTTTTACCATAACAGCTTTCCAATAAAGTGTTTATCCTGATGTTATGCACATGGGAGACCTAATTTCCTCTTCTACCAACTCGGCTCCTGATTCTAGGACATCTAATTTTGAGCCTAGGAGCTTTCCTGCAAAGCATTCACTGGAGTGAAATATCTTCTTTCCTATTGAAAGAAATTATATTGGTCCCATCTCCACTAAAATGCTGGCCCCATAATTCTCTAAATATTAAAGCTTGACTTGAACTTGTTAACTCATCGTTGTGGAGATGACACTTTAGAAAACTAACACTTCTCCTTTGAAAGAGAAAATAAACTTTCTTTACAAGATGATAAATACTTAGGGGAAAATGTGTATTTTTTTTTTCTAGCTCTTAGCACAATCAGTCAGTATGTCATATGGTTCATGCAGAGCCAACTTCTTTATTTCAGCCAGCAAAGGTCATCTCCTTCACTGACAATCAGCAGGTGAATACAATCCACCTGGAGATGCTACCAATTTGGAAACTGTAGAAATCTGTTGCTAGTCTTTAAGCCATCACACCTCTGGCCATCATGAGTGTAGCAACCCTTAATATGCTTTAACGCCTTTCCTGTGACACACTTTTGCCCTGGAGAGACTGATTTGGCAAAAGCCCTCTAGCAAACAAACACAGAGAAGACTAAGTGGGACTTGAATGCCCCACAGGTGTAAAATATTACTTCTCGACTCTTCTCATCATTCTCGTTGTATTCCAAGATATGGACATGGGGCCCTATCTTATTTGTTTAACAAATATGTCTTGAATGTCTACTGTGGGCCTGGCAGTCTACCAGGTTTCCAAAGATGGAGAGGCATGGGCACTGCCATCTAAGAGTTTACAGTTTAGTGAGAAGACAGACCAATAGAGTGACAATTCAACATAATGTGTTTTGTATCAACCCAGGGTATATGAGCAGGGAAAGCATAGAGGGCACATTGTTAATTTGTCTGAAGAAATAAGGAAAAATTTTACTAAGGAAGTAAAACTCTCAGGAGTACTTGACGTAATAACGAGCTAAATAGGAATTTACCAGGCAGACAAGGGGAAATACAGGGGGATTCCAGCAAGAAGAGTATATGAGGGCAAGAGGCATGAGAGTGTTTGGTATGGTCTGGGAGTGAGGAGTAATTCCCCACAGCAAGTGGGTGTGGGAAATGAGGAGAAAGACGGATGATGGGTCTGGCAGGTGGCTTAAGGCCAGACTATGAAGGATTTGGAGGCCATGTGTTATGGGTTGAATCGTATCCCTCCAAAAAGCTATGTTGAGGTTCTAACCCCCAGTACTTCAGAATGTGACCTTATTTGGAAATAGGGTTGTTTCAGACATAATTAGTTCAATTGAGGTCATCCTTGATTAAAGTGACCACTTAATCTAACATGACAGGTGTCCTTAAAAGAAGAGGGAATTTGGACACACACATGCACAAAGGAAAGTCTACATAGAAACTCACAGGGAGAGGATAGCCATGTGAAGATGGAAGCACAAATTGGAGTTATGCTGCCACAAGCCATGGAAAACCTGGAGCTACCAGAAGCTGGAAGAAAAAAGGAAAAATCCTTCTGTAAAGGCTTCTGAGACATCATGGCCCTGTCAACACCTTGATTTTGGACTTCTAACCTCCAGAACTGTGAGATAATAAATATCTGTTGTTTTAAGCTACCCAGGGTGCGTACTTTATCATGGTAACCTTAGGAAACTGATACAACATGTTAAATAGTGTAGATTTGAATGTAATGGGATCATAATTTATATGGGTTGGAAACTACTGAAGCAAGAGAGCAACACAACCAGATTTGTGTGTTACAGAATGGGTTCTGGCTGAAATGTGGAGCACAGATTAGAGATGGGGAATGGAGAGAATCTGCAACATTTCCGAAGCTTATTGACCAATATAGTTCCTCAGTACCTCCTCACCTATGAAACAAACAAAAAGGATCACCCTTCTACTTCTCTCAGTTTGGCCCAAAACATTATATTAGAGCTCTCCTGTCTGCATAACATTACCTGGATAAAGAAGAGGGCATACTTTGAAATTCAGTCCTACCAGATCACTTTATTTAGTGATGGAAATGTCACAATGAAGACTGACAGTACTAATACAATAATATGGACATTTGAAATGATGTTGATATTGGTATTTTGATACTGATTTAAAAATTCAGTTAAAAAATCTTAGAACCCTGAAATGAATAAAAGTAATTTTCCAGTAGCAAGCCATTTAGGTTCCCAAAATTGTTTCCTTTGCTCTTTATCTTAGTTGCAGAATCTGGTTTATATCCACATCTTGAAATGTCTATTCCTGTACACGTAAAAAACTTGTTAAGAAACACACTATCACTAAGATCAATACTAAGGAAACTGGACTACAGCTGTTATTTCTGTTAAGGGTATTTCCTAGAAATATCATGAACTGTGATAACTGGCAGCTTTGATGCAAGAAAATGACTTTTCTCCAATTGAAGTAGGTGGTATTCAAACCTATGACACTTACACTTCTAAGGCTACATACTCTTTAGCTGTTTTCAACCTCCTGAGACACAACATGTCATACTTGCATATATGAGTAAATAATTTAATGAATATAAAACACATCTCCATATATCTTTCATCTCATTTACTGAATACCATAACTGACAATGTTACAAAAATATTAATTATATGACATAACCCAAAATGTAAATTATGTTTCTAATTGTATTATATTGAAGAAACAATTTAATGTCACTTCCGTTTTTAAAAACATGAAGCACAGAGTACAATACATTTAAAAATCAGTGAGATCATTAAGACTCTAAATAAACATGAAAAACTTGTGAACACAAGTTAATATTCAGATGTCTTGGACACATGTAAAATCATAAAATTCACTTGGGAAAGTTAAGGCTGAGAGAGAAGAAGAATGTTGATTTAAGGAAACAGCTAAGGGCAGTACTGGATCTAAGGACAGCACTGGCCTCTTCATTTGTCATTTGTCATGAAAATGTAGTGCGGAACTATTGTCATGTGACCTTCCTCCCCACTTATTAAGCCATGGGTACACAAACAACAGGGGTTTTCGATTAGTTGTTCCTACAAAATGACATTTTAGAGAGGTTGGAGGCCTTAAATGGTATTGTATGACAGTTTCTTACCCTGCAAAACGGGAAAGAACAGATATAAAATATTTGGGAGCAGTTGTGAACATGGATATTGATAGAGGAGTGCCTTGTCTCTCTGTGATTGACACATGTGTCAGCACCCATAGCAGTAGAACTACCTAAATAGGAAAAGACTGAACAAGTAATACAGGCACAATTCAGAGTGCTAACAAAAAGTAAACCCCAAATACCCTATGTCCACATGGGAGGCTGAGTTAAGTATACATACCCACTGGCATTCATTCATTTTTTTCATTCCTTCTTCCAGACAGCATATTTTACTTCCTACTGTGTTGCCTAGCATTGGAAATTATCTTCATTTTAAAAATTGCCACTTTGCATATATTATTTGCACTTTAGAAAGAAGAAAATGACTAGTTCTGAACCCATGCAATTGATTTCAGATCAGATCATCTAAGAGAGAAACTTGGACACCTCCAAAATATTGACTTGAAAGAAGAGTTATATGTAGACAGTTTAGAGTTTAAAAGCCAACATTTTGCATACTCATATATTCAGTCTAGTTTGTTATTAAAGTATAGAATGAGACAAGAAGAAGATAGATTTTTGGAAGAGGAAAATGAACAAACATTTATTGATAACGCTGCTGTAGAACATTACATCTCAATCCTCTTAACAACGTATAAAGTGTTATTATCTCCTATTTTAGAAAGAAGAAACTAAGGCACAAAACAGCTACCTCACCTAAAGTCGGAAAGGTAACAAATGGCCAAGAATTGATCTCAGGGCTGACTTCACTATACTACACAGCCAAACCTTTCATGTAGAATAAAACTCACAAACAAATTAAGGAAGAACACAGCAAGCCAAAAGCAACCCCGCTCATTTCTTTAGCAGTCAGCTGTACATATAAACCTTGGTTTTGTAGCTAGAGAATGGGCCACCTCCCCTTCTTCTGCTTTAGTCCCTTTTCTCACTCTCTATTTTGTAGTTCTTTTCCAAGGCCTCACTACACTGTCACTTCCTCCTAAGACCCCAAAGGAGTATATATTCAGGAGCAGTCAGAGAAGGAAATTGAGGGCAGAGAAGGGTAACTCAAAATCAACCCAGTAGGAGAAGTTGTAGCAAACACATACTTACCAGACAGCATGCAGGCTTTGAAAGAATGGAAAAAGGACTGAGGAGGTAACTGAAATTGAGCGGAGGTGATAGGGAGAAAAACAAAAGGGACACACCACAGAACATGTAAAGCTGAGAAGAAAACACATTTTGATTTCTGTATACCATATAGAAGTCCTGGAAAATGTAATGAAAATATTTCAACGATTCATCCTCTATTGATAAAGTTAACATTTACTCTGGGAGCAATGCTGAAAAGTTGAGAGTCAGTAGTAAAGTTCAAAAGTAGGTCAATGAACTCAACAAAATTCTTCATTTACACCTGCATCTATAACTACCATCCTAGTCTTGAGATACAACTTTCTAAAAATGTATTTGTTTCCTTTTAACTTTGGTTCCTGGGGTTCTTGGTCACCATCAATATGCCAGGCAGGGAGCCAAGCACCTTTACATAAAACATCTCTTACCATCTTAATGATAAGTCTGGGAGAAAGGCTATATTTTTCCCGCTACACCGAAGAAACAACTGGGACTCAGACAGTAATGTGACTGTGTATGCCATGGATTCCAAATTTAAACTCAGGATTTCTTCCTTTAAAGTCTAATGGCCTTCCCCTTATACTGTGTTGCATAAACTTCTAAACATCATGGTGAGTACAATGCTAGCCATACGAAAAATGCAAAAATATTCTGTGGATGCTAGCGTTTACTAAATGTTGGAGATTGATAGGTTTTGCTTTAAAAGGCAAGCTAATGTACATTTGCCAGTGGGGTGGAGAGAGGGCAGAAATCTAGACAGTGGAAAGAACAGGGACATATCACAGTTTATTCACTTCCAATTCCATACATGCAGACTGAATTTCTAGTTAGTTCTGTTACTGGTAAAGACATAAGCTCACTCTTCTAACAATTTGCCTGGATACAAAGACCAGAATGTTGCTTGACAACTCTTTGGCAGTAACCACATTTGGGCTGTGGTTCCTTTGGCTGAATTTAAATTCAGCTGTATTTTATTCAAGGGAGACTCTTTCCCACTTCCATCTGAACTGAATTAATGCATAATAAATACAGGCATCAAATTTACTAATTGCGGTGAATAAGGATATCCAAGGGTTACATGTCAGGAAAAGCACATTACAGAACCTAAGCATTCAATTTCAAAAAGCCTTTTAACATAAATGTTTCAAAAGTATCAGCTTTGTTACCATTTCACACCAATGATTTTTATTTCCCAAACCTATTCTGACGTTTAAAGGAACATTAAGAAAAAATACATATTGCGTTATATATGGCTGCCACCATATAATGCCACTTAAAAGTTGGTTTGGAATAAAGATAAAGGCAGAGGAAGGTTGGCTATGGAGAATCAAATGAAACCTTTTTCACATATTTCTTTTTGAGTTATGTTAGTGTTATATGATGCAAAGAAACACACACACACACACACACATACACACATACACACACACATACCACCTCAAGATCCCATTCAAACCTATCAACTTGGTTCAAACATCTCAGGATTTAATGATCATGACCAAATGATATTGGAAACTCTTACTAAAGTAAATGGGCTCTGTAATTAGCAAAACTGGACATTTTCTTTGACTCTCTGACAGAGGGAATGATTTTTGTTCCTCAGCAATCGGGTAGAACACTGTGTTAAGGGCCTTAGGTCATAGAGGAATGTTGGCAGAGAGTTCCATGCCACTAGAACAATAGGAAGGCAATCCACTAAAACATCTGTATTAAGGAGTTGGCAGAAGAGACAGTTGAGAAATGGGAGCATAAAAAATGAAAGTCACCCATAAATTGGGGAAAGTTTCACCAATGAGTAAGGTGAATGGTTTTTACCCAGCTTGGATATTAAGCTCAAAAGAAAACAACAATGACCCAGTTAAGAAAATCAGATTCTATTTAGAAAGTGACTTAAAAAAATAAGTATTATCATAAGAGCTATTTATATTCAAAAGCATTTTGTAAAATCTGGAAGATACATAATTGGCCTGGTCATTTGTTATACCCTCTGTCCAGGGGTTTTTCTACTCTGTGATTTACCAAAAGTCCCAAACACTCTCTGATAGGAGTTTCAACCAAATCAGTTTGGAAAGCACAAAACTATTTCTGGGGAAATATCAGTGGCACCCACTAAGGGCTCTGTACACTTCCATATAGGCTGATCACAGGAGTCTTTAGCACTGAGAATTCCCAACGGCTGCCCAGTGCATTCCTTTGCTGTGTTCTCAGTGTGAGATCCCTAAAGTGACTTGACTATCTTATAGGTAGGGGACTTGGAAGACTTTAAATCCCAGCTTGGCCCTGTAACAGGGCTTGGGCAACTTCCTCAACCTTCTGAGGCCTATTACCTCATTTGGAAAATTGAATTATCTACTTTTTGGGATTGTCGTGTTTATGAGATTAAATAACTTCTGAAAGTGATATACATATGAGAGCTTCTCAAAAAGACTTCCTGGATTGGTGAAGGTGAAATTGAAAAATCAGGGAATTCTTTTCTTCTATGCAGAGATGATTCTCAAACTTTGGTGAACATAAAAATATCATCTGAAGAGTTTGTCAAAGAATGTTCATCCTAGAAATTCTGATTCAGTAATCTGGAGTGGGCAGACCTTGGTAACAAATACCGTAGGTGATTCCGATGTGGTTGGTTCATGAAACCACACACAGAGAAATAGTTTTAAAACATAATACTCTAGCCAGATTTTAAGGCAGATTGTTTTATTTGGAATCATCAGACATACTGTGATTCTTTCTTTCAATGTCTTTTCTCTCCTTCAAATCTTCAGGCTTCCAAACCCTCTAATTCTCATCTAGAATGAGTTCCCTAAGTCCCACTCCTATATAGAAGTATATCAAGTTTTCACATCCAAGCAGCATTGAGTTCTAGTAAGCATGCAATGGCAAGACATCCAAGTTAGAAGAGCACTACACATTTCCTCCTGCCTATTTATTTTAAAACTGGATAAAAATAAATTAAAAGGTGTTCACCATTTTACATATTAAAATATAAGGCTCTGAGTTTGGGAATATTTTCATGGGAATCAGGTCCTATTCCCTAGATGATGGCTTAATATAATTCACAACTGCTATTTATTCCTTCACAAAGTTGATTCATGAATATTTATCCTGGACGAGATCTTAGTGGTTACCTAGTCTTACCTATTTGTTTTACAGCTGAAGAAATCGCAACCTATACCATCTGGCTTATCCTCCAACTCAGAATCTTCACCAACAAAGAAGTTTCCCATCCGAGGGAATCCTAATCGAGAAGCCAGTCTACGCTCAGAAAAATTTCCCCACTGAACCAAGCTTTGTTATCCCACGTCAGAAAGGAATCTGGTATCTTAAATTACAGTCATAAATCCTTCATATAAATAGAATGCAGGACATTTGGGTTAATTTCTTTCATAATGCCTTAACTCATGGGATAAAAAAGTAGGATCATAGATTTATTCCACAAAGGAATACACTCCTCCAACAGAATAAAATTACCTTTTGACTTCAATAATTGAAAGTCTAGCATTAAAGAGCATTAAAAAGTTATTTGCTCTGAATAGAGATTCTCTGCCACTTTCCATCGTAAAATCTGAATGCTTTTTGGGTAATTGCTGCTTTGGGTTATTTCCCCATTTTCTTTCCATGTGTACAGAAAATTTAGAGCTGATGATATTTTTAATATGAATCTTTATCTGCTGTGTTCACAGATTATTTTTGCACTTTTCAGAGTGTGTTCTGCTAACCCAGGCCCACACAGCTTGCAAAGATCCCCAGAACTCTTTCCTCTAATTCTTTTCACTCTTTATAAAGCTTTGAAAGATATTGATTCTGCAAACGTTGAAAAATTAACTTATCAAAAAATAGCACACACAAAATGGGGACTGGCGAATGAAACCCTAAGAATATTGTTTTAACTGGAAATTGTACCATTAACTGCTACAACTTACTGTATTCCTGTTATGGATCTTTGTGATATATTTATCACTGTGTGGGAACAGTTTAATCTACTCCATACAGAGAGCAGTAGGAGGTCTCAGTGGCCTCAAAATATGATGGCCCTCGCCACAAACAACTAATCTAAATTTCTTGCAGGTGGCAGGTCTAACTTTTTTCCAAAAGGAAATAACCCTCCTCTAAAAGTCAAATTTGTTTTCAAAGCTGCTGTGGTGTCTTTAACCACTTCTTTTTCTAGTTTTTCAGTTGACACCTTGTCATGACTTACGGTGGGTTGCATCAATCATTCTGGGTTCTTACAGAAAATGTTTTGTGGTGGTGACTATCCCATGCAAGAAACTAAGTGCCCTTTGTGGGTGACTGCGTAGGTACCTCTGATTTCTTGCCAAATCATCCAGAATGCCACAAATCCATTAAATCTCTCCACAGGGAGGAAAAAAATTCCCACACCCTAGAGAGAGAATTTATGGGTTCATTTCAATCACCACAAATGAAAGCCACCCTTAATATTCATTAGAGATTTTTATGGTGGCAATATGCATTATCTATTCCTATGCCCCTCTGAAAGGCCAATTTCCCTTGAAACCTTGCATGGCTCCAAGCCACTCTTTGTAGAAACCATGGCCTATGTCCAAGTGGAGTCAGAGGGGGCAAATGGATGAAATTTCCTTATCCATTGGTAATGATTCCGTTAGCCATTGTGGTGGCTATGAGCTTCTAAGTTTTAAAAATGAAAGGACAGATTTGGAATGTACAGTCATGTCATTGTATCACTTCTCCGTTGTCATCTGTGACCATATGTCCTAAAGTGAAAGGGGCTTTTTGGTTTGCATGACCAAAGATGGCTTTCAAAACTGACATTTCTTTCCTTTGGAGAAATGTGTATACTGGGGACCTAAGTCTACGAGCCTGAGAACTGTTCGTCTCTTCTTTTTCTACCACTACCGTTCAAGTCACCATCATCTTGCACCTATTTTTCTCTTCCAATCTGTTTTCATCACTGTATGGAAAGCACTCTTCTCAAAATAAAAACTTAAGCATCTAAACAAGAAACAAACAAACAAAAAACACAAGCCATTAGCTTAAAACACTTCTTGCATAGCTCCCCCTTGTTTTTAGGAGATGAACAACAAAATTTAGCATAACCTATGAGGCCGTAAGTGGTCTGATCCTCCCTTGTGCCTTATCTCCTTTCTTTTCTTGTACCGCATCTGTACTTACCTGTGCCACATCTTCTTGCTCTCTCTCCCCGCCATGCTGACTCTCATCCTCCCTCCTTTCGGCTAGTTAACTCCTGTGCTTTTTACATCAGATTTGAGCTCAATCATCATCACCCCTGAAAGTGTATCCTGACTCCTCAGCTGGATCAAATCTACCTATATAGGCTTCCATAGAGCCATGTGGCTCTCATAGCTCTCATCAAAGTTACCATTTCATTTTTATTTGTGTGGTTATTTCTATTTTTGTTTCTGATTGGACTATGAGGCTGGCAGTGTTTGTTCTGCTCAACATTGTATCTTCCTCACCTGGAACAATGCAAATACTTCAAAACAAATTGTTGAGTGAATAAATAAATGAGTTCCTGACTTTAATCCATTTTGCACCCTGGCTAAAAATCCTTTTCAGTGGGTGAGATGTGGGCTTCAGTTTGGGTTGGGCTTGAGGTGAACTGCAAAAAGGCCATATTTCTAATCTAATTATTCATCAGTGTGGTTGTGTTTAATAGCTGGGAACCATGAGATGCATAAAGATCTTACACTGAATATTCATAAGGGCTTTAAGGGTGAATTCAACCAGTTGCTTTACAATTTCATAGGAAGGCAAGGGGACATGAATTTCTTTCCTTCATTTTTCATTCTCTTATGAAGAAGGTGTGTTATGCCTGAGAGTTATCTTCTGACTCTAAAATAAAATGCCATGACCTGCATATGTGATATGGCTATGACAAAATATATGAAAGGAGTTTTAAAAAGCTAAAATTGTTTTACATATGTAAGACACTGCTGATACGGTGATAATTTGGAAAGTCAGAAAAGGGCAATGGGGAGCCCAGTACGTGTACTCTGAACCCCACCTTCTTTTTGTCTGCATGTCTCAGAGATTCACAAGCGTGGGGTCACCAGGGCACCTCCGAGAAGCTATAAGCGGGGTCTCACCCTACCCAAACTAGGCAGTTCTGGCTTTCTTATCTATAGGGAGAAAATTGGGCAAACTATACTTATACATTTTAAAAATTAGTGAAAATTAGTAAATGTACATTTACTACAACATTATCTCATATGATACAAAATTGCTGAGAATTATTGATGGTGAGACTCTGACATCAGGTGTGGCATCTTTGTGGTCCCACAGCCCAGAGAAATACCTGACGTATCGTAGACATAATGCTGTTTTTCACTGCATGAAAGGTAAATAATTATAAACACATAATTAAAACTTGTAATTAAATAGTACTAATCATCACTAGAAATAGTAGCTCTTCTTCGTTACGTTCCAACTGTGTGTCAGGTATAGTTAAACATTTTGCATCCAATTTTTACAAGAACTCCACAACGAAATCTTCATTATGCCTATATAGATAAGAAACTGAAACTCAAAGAATTCAAGTAACTTAGTAATCACACAGACAGTAAGCAGTGAGGCTACAGTTCAAATCTAGGCTTCTTCGGCTCCACTACTCTTAGTTTCCACCATGTACAGCTCCTCTTTGCCACCATGTTTATTTTTCTTTCTGCTGAACTATTTAAAGATAACTTTGTGATAGGAAAGGTCTGGACTGAGAGTTAGGAGGTTTACGTTCAGTACCACCTCTGCCATCATCTGCTGTGGGACCTCAGGTAATTCACTTAACCTTCATGCGCCTCAATTTCTCCATCTGTAAGATGGCAGTGATGTTTTGCCTAGTTCACAGCGCCAGTATAAAATGAAATGTGGGAAAAGTTATACTGCATCTCAAAGGCAGGGACTCTATTTATTAAGTGATTAAGCCCCTATCTTGAATTGGCACTTTCAAATGCATCATTTCATTTTATACTGAAAGTTGGGAACTAACGTCTTCATTTTTCACAGATGAGAAAGTATAGATACATTACTAGCCTAATCTCGAAAGTTACAAAGTCATGCTCTTTGCAGGAAAATGGACTCTTACTGATTTGGGTTTAAAATCTAGTCCTGCAACCTACTGTTACATTACATAAATCATTTAATCTCTTTTACCATTAAAATGGGAATAATAATACCACCTAACTGAATCATAACACAAAGATAGCATATATAAAAGCACCTGAAATATAGTCAACTGCTAACTCAATGGAGATTATGATCGTCATTTTATCGACATGTCTGCATGATCAGGACAAGATCTCAAAGGTGCCACCTAGTGTGTGTGTGTGTGTGTGTGTGTGTGTGTGTGTGTGTGAGAGAGAGAGAGAGAGAGAGAGAGAGAGAGAGAGCGAGAGAGAGAGATGGGTGATGGTGGCAGAAGAGGATGTTTCACTCCAGCCCAGCACTCTTCACACTGCATGGCCCCTGCTCTTCTGCCACCCTCTACAATTGTACTTAAACTTCACCCGCCCATTTGTCAAAACAAGGTTTTGTCCTCTGAGATGGCATTCAAAAGGATTTAAAAAAATAGTTCTTCTTGAGTGGCAGAAACCTTCTTAGTTCCTGAGAATGGAAACATAGACATTTTGGTTCATGAAGAAGTTTTCATGGTCAGGAGAATCTGGCTGTATCCCAGGTGAAGTCTGTATTCACATACATAGTTGCTGGTTCAGAACATGAGGAAGTAGCCAGGACAGAGGAAATGTAGTTGGTCAGGAAAAAGAATAGAAAATAAAAATCCAAACCTAAAATAGCTTATGTAAAAAAAAAAAAAAATAGAAAGAAACCAGGTCAACAATGGGGACCTGAAAAGTGAGAAGACAGCTGCTTTGAAAAAGCTGAAAGAAAATCTTTATGTACTAATCTCTTTCTGCACATAGGCCTTATCTTCCTTGGTGTACCCTCATAGCCCAAATACTGAAGATAAAAAGGAGTCTTAAATATCATTGATAGCTCTCCCTCTTTCTAAAGATGAGGAGGTAGCAGGCCATGGAGATTAAGCATCCTGACCCAGAGAGATCCCAGTAAGTGACAGAGTTGAGCTCACAACTGGCTCTCCTGGCTCCAACCTGTGCTCCTTTGATGTGTAACATGGCTTCTGACACACTATGCTGCACACTCAAAATATGACTTTGTCTTTAGCTTGCTTAGCAATAATTGAATTTTGAGCTTGCTTCTCTGCCACAGAAGAAATTCTACCAATACTTGGGGCATTCTCCAAGGCTCATTATATAAAATGTTCTAACATTTAGGCCTCTCTCTTCCCAAAGGCCAATGTCCAGTATTAGTGATTTGCTTTATTCTTCTGAACCGCGCAAAAGAGTTAGGTTCTCAGTAAGGAGGCACTTGAGGTCTCCCATGTTCAATGAGCATAACTGGGTCCCCTTCAGATTGACATTCATTGTCCTCCTTTGTCTATCTGAGAATCCAAAGAAGCCAAAATGTAGTTCTAATTGATTATCATGGGTCCTATATCATTATCACAAGAGCTATTCTAAATTACAAATATTTTATGAAGACTTTAGAAAGATTTTATTTTGGGGAGTACCAATTCAACTTTCTCCTTAATTTGATGCACTTGCGTAAATAAGCACAGAGAAAAAACAACAACAAAACAAAGAGAGAAGTGGGATAAAACCCTTAGGGCAATTCATGAAAAAGAGGGATTCTTGGTTTCTATAACAGTTTTAGAACTAGACCACGGGTCTGTTATTTTCACTTATATTCATGAGGTTTGTGTAACTGGGAAAAGCCAAACATTAGCCCAAATAATCTGATTCGTTTGCATTCTACATTGTCCTGCTTCAAAAGTCTAATTTAAAAATATCTCTAGTTATCCTGGACTTCTAGAATAAGACTTCACACTTACAGAGCAATTACATTTTCTCATTTTATCTTTATATTTATTATACAAGATTTTATTAGAAAAATACATTTAAACATTTCATAAACATTTCCAAATTACTCTCCTCAAACTCAACCTAAATAATTTCCATAAATCTGATATCTTGCATTATTATAAGGTCTCATAATTTAAATGTTTCTTCCATAACTTCTTTTTTTATTTTTTAAATTTTTAATTTTTTAAAATTAATTTATTTTATTTATTTTTGGCTGTGTTGGGTTTTTGTTGCTGTGCGTGGGCTTTCTCTAGTTGCAGTGAGTGGGGGCTACTCTTTGTTGCGGAGCACGGGCTCTAGGCACGCGGGCTCAGTAGTTGTGGTGAATGGGCTTAGTTGCTCTGTGGCATGTGGGATCTTCCTGGACCAGGGCTCAAACCCATGTCCCCTGCACTGACAGGCAGATTCTTAACCCCTGCGCCACCAGGGAAGCCCAACTTCTCTTTTTTAATGTAAATGTGTTTGCACATCTGGCCAGATCTTCTCCAGGATTATTTTATATACAAGTATCACAATATGTTTCCCATCTTAGTGAATTTTTATATTGAGGATTGTGATTATTTGTTTTTCCTTTTTACCTTTTTTCATAAGACCCCATAAACTCTCATTATAAATATGAAATGGTAGATTCTTCCTCCCACATACATATTCATAGCCTAAGTGGCTTAGGAGGCACTTGACGTGAGTTTGCTAATGAGTGAATAAATGGATGAATGAATAAATGAATGAATGAATAAGCTGTTGCAGCATCTCCCATTTTTCAAATTCTTCTCTTGGGTAAATGTTAATTTTCCTTCCATCAAATACCATTGGCTATAATTAAAAATTTGTCATGTAAAATACTCATAATTAATTATTTGTTCTTGTTCATTTAGGACCTTAAATTATTTTTAGAATCTTGATTCTCAAGTTAATTAATTTCCGTGCAGATTGTAATAAGTATAAATATCTTTTGGTATTTTTCTATCACATTTTCCTATTTTTCCTTCTGCATTTCTCAGTCCAGATTATCATTTACTCTGCCTTCCTTTTCACAGGTTGTCCAGATCCATTCATTAAAACCTGTTCTCTTTCCATACCGCCGTAATTCCAAGGTAAGCAGATACAAGTTTAAAGCTGTTCTAACAAATAGCTTTTGCTGTTAGAGTTGCATACAAGGGCGTTAAACTATGAGGAATCAGGCATTGATGGTTCATAGCCTGTCTTCCTCTGCGTGGATATGGGAACAGTCTTCTTGGTATGTGTTATTCACTGGGCCAGTAAAAATATGCCCATCAGTGGGACACAGAGACTTTTGTCAGGAATCTAACATCACTAATGTACAAAGAAAATGATAATAGAGCCTATGAAATTAATTTTGCATTTTTTCTAAACCACGTGCCTCCTTACTCTCTTTTTACTGGTCCTCTCATCCTCATTCCTTTTCACACATTTTTTTCTTCAAAGTGTACCACATGAATACTTACTCATCCATATGTATTTTTAACCTTCCATACTAGTCATCAAACAGGTAGAGAAGAAAGGAAGTTCTAAATGAGAAAACAGTATAAACAAAGCTATGAAGATGGGAAACAAATCACTGTGTTTGGCAAAAGGATGGTATCACTGTGCTTATAGCAGAGTGTGTGTGTGAAAGAGACTGGTGAGAATCTAGTTAGAAGGCAGAATAGGTGAATGAGTTTGCTTTTGAACCTGTTGATGTTGGGGAGATGCTTAAAAGTTTGTAAGGGGAGCGGCAGCACTAGTAACACTAATGATTCTGAGCTTCAGAATCATTATTCAGGTAGCATTTATCAAGTAGATTAGTCAAGTAAATTAATCTGGTAATGACATGTCATGTTGATTGAAGGAAGTAGACTAGACTAGGGTCAGAGATACTGGGAGAGATTGCCAAGGTTGAGAATAGAAAGACAAAGTAGAAGATAGGCACAAATAGCTTATCCTGGTTTTGTCACCTCTCTCCCATAGATCAGTAGTTTTGGGGGTACAGTATTACAACTCTGAAACCACTTAGCAGTGGGGCTGTAGGACCCAAGAACATTTTTCTATGTCAATAATTAGAACATCCACTACTCCCATTTGAATGGAAAGGTTAACTGTAAAATCTTTGTTCCTTTATTTCTTGGTTAACTTTAGCACACATCCTGTTCCTCTCACTGAAACAGTTCTGTAAAAAAATCTTCCATTCTCCATACTTTCTCTTTTGGTGCAATTTTGATGGGTTCACATAATACTCCAATAAGACCTTTCAGCTCCACTCTTATCATCCTCTTCTTATGCATTTTAAGATGCTTTAAGTAGAGCTTTGTTTATTTTCTCACCTTGAGATTTGGTATATAAACTTCACTCATTTTTCTTTGACTTTTATGTAATTTGGTTTCTCATTATTATAATTTTTCTATCTATGCTGCATTTGAATTCTTCTGTACATGGGTCTCTGTTTTGTTCTTTCAGGCCTTTGACTTTCCTTCTTTCTGAAAGAGATTTTGTTACTATCATTTTTAAATATATCACACTATTTTTATAAAATAGATTCTGGAACATTTTAGACATTTGAAGGGAAAAAGGGATATTTATTCCCCTTTTTCATGTCAAGATTACTTCCATTTCTTAATCTGATAAACTATTTATTCTTCTTATAAATCTGAAAAAAGTATCTGAGATTTTGAAAAATATATTAGCTACTCTTTTAATATTACCTTAAAGGAAGACCTCATCTCCTTTGCAACACACAAATTTATTCTTTCTTGCCCTTATTCCCAACTAAGTCTGTGGCTCACTTTCTTCTTTTTTGTTATGATGTTTCAAGTTCTCAGCACTCAGGATTTCATAAATACACTTCAATCACTCTCCTTGTAAGTTGATTGTAAACACTTGGCTACAAATATTATTTTTGGTTACCTCCACTATTACCTTTCTTAAGATGCATCTGAAATTCTCAACACCACTCATCTTGGATGTTAGAAAAGATCGACATCCCTAAGTAGTTTTTCCTTTCACATCTCTCTTGTGGAATTTACACTTTCATAAATCTCATCTTTTGCCTTTCTCAATTTATATCAAGTCTGTAATCACATATCTCTCCCCACTCCTCAGATCCCATAGACCTTATACACAACTAAACTGCATGTTAAACATCTATGTGTGTCTCATTCTCCCCTTGTTGACTTCTGTGAAGAATCCTTCACAAATAATACATTTCCCTGTCTGGATTCAATTTGTTTATGGTATCTCAACTGAGTACAATGTTGCTCCTTTCCAAGCCCAGTACAAGCCTCTTGACCCTTTGATTTAGGTATAAATATTACCTACTATCAACTGAGTCCTGACGTGATTTCATTTAATCTTCCCAACAGCCTTTGCACAGCAGACCTCAATAACCTTGTTTTACAAATGGGTATTTTCAGTATGCAAAGAATCACTTGGAGGAAAAGAGATGAGTAGGGTCTGAAACCAATACAGAATTGGAATTTGCGCATTAAAGAGGGTAAGGAGTTTGCCCAATCTCACTTTGCTAGTGATGTCAGCATTGGCATTACACCCAGCTCTATAAGAACAAGCTTTGAGAGTGTGAGCCTGAAGTGGGCTAGCAGGGAGGTGTACCTGGGTGAATAAGGACTGTCTGGAAGACAAGTCACCTTCAGGCCACCTCAAAACTCTGATTTAATGATGGGATCAAAAACACTGCAATCCACTATTGCTGAAATTTCTGACATCGAGAAACTAATTCGTGGATTGGTTTTATTTCCCCAAAAATGTGGGGTTTAGGCCCAGCTCCAATGTATCTGTATATGTAGGTACATTTAGAAAACAATCTGGTCACACTTTTACCCTATAAAATTGCAAAAATGTCACTGCTGACTACCTGCCATTGATAGTAAGTAACACTCATTTGAGAAGACTTTTCCCTCAACACTATCTGCCTTCTGTATCTTGCCTAGAATGACAGTTAAAGTATAACCCAAATAATAGCCTTGTAATTACTACAGAAAAAAAATACCAGCTATGCTAAAATGAAACTAGATTTTTTACTTGCTATTATTATAGCATATATGTGTAGAATATAAAAATAATAATTTGCACTCATCCAACTTCTTTCACTCTATGTCTCAAATCCCTGAGTGCAAGGGGTCTCATTAAGTTTACCAAACCAATTTAACTCTAACATGTTCTTGAACCTTCTCTCCAAATCCACTGAGGTTTTCCTGTTCACAAATGCTGAACACTATCATCTGAAATTCTGAGCACTCTGCAGATATGTTTGACCTTCTGCAGATAAAAACTCCTTACTTAATCATTTAGCTATGTACTAAAATAGGCAAAACTACCTAAATAAAAAAGAAAAACATTACTATGTATATATACCAAAATCAATACACGCATTCACAAACACTCACACACACATAATAACTGAGTTTATGTACGATTGCATTAATATAGGGACAGTTAGAAGAATGAGAAGAAAAGTTTTATCTAGATCTATGGTAACAAAGTCCATTGGTTTCTAAAACTCCATTCATTTAGTCAGCAAATTTTACTCAAATATTTATTGAGTGCCTATAATATTCTAGAGACTATGGTGGATACAAAGATGAATTACTTATAGCAAATAAACTAACGTCCAACTCATCTCACTACAGTGCGGAGTGTGGTAAGCTCCATGAAGACAGGAGCAGTGCATGTATTGTTTAGCTCTGCATCCCCAGTCTAATATTGTACTGACACACAGCGACACCAATATATATTTGATGCCTATACAATGAAAGAATAATGCCCTTAAGTGATCTAGAAGTTCAAAGGAAGGAACTTCCTGTCTGGCATGACCCAGGAAGGCTTTCTAGAAGACAAAGCATTTGATCTGAGTCTGAAGGGATAGGGTAATGTTTTTAAAGGAAACAATATACCAGGCAGATAAGTAACTTATGTTCAAGTTGAAAAAAATTAGACACTTTTAAATCTTAGAATATTTGTGTTATTTAATTTTAGTTTGTCAATTACCTCATGAGTTTAATATTACTATTTCCATTTTACTATTGAGAAAATTGAAACTAAAAAGTTCAATAATTTGCCCAAGCTAAACAAATAGCAGAGGTTGGATTCAAGCCCAGATTTGTGTAACTCCAAATCCATACTCTTTCTCTTGCACCATATAGCCTTATGACCTAGCTTAGTATATGGAAAACACCATAATGTATTAGCTTAAATCAGGATCCCTAGTCTAGTTTCTAGATCTTGGCTCCATTTCTTATTAGATCTGTGACGTTGTACCTGTAACTTTTTTGTACCTCATTTTTCTCAATTGTAAAATAGGAAGGAATTAATAGTAGAATAACACTTCCTACATTATAGGGTTGTTGTGAAATTTAAATGAAATGATACATGTGAAGTGCTTAGAAGAATAGCATGCACAAAGAAAATGCTCATTTAAATTAGTTATTATTTGTCAGTGAAACTGCAAGACAACAGCAATAATTTAGACAATTCAACGCACATCTTCTTGATCTGAATCAACATCCATTGTCTTCCTTTAGTTAAAAAGAAATCCCTGGAAAATATTATGCAGTAGTTTATTCAAACACAAGGAACATGTCTAATAGTAACATGATAGCAGAAGTCACAAGAGCTGCATTGCTTTTTGGAAAGATAGCTCTAGCTCTGGTAACTTTCCAGAGACTCATAAATTTGACTGAATAGTACGTTTGTTATCTGTTTCTTTCCAGCTAGTACAAACAACCAGATAAGATGATACATTTCCGTAGTTTACAAACTTACCCATGAGTGTGGGAGATCCATATCTGTACAAGAAGACTTGAGATGTGGGTGGTGAGTGCAGTGGAAACAGTTGTCCCAGGGTCCAACCCGGTCAATTTGGAAATCAACATATGTCCACAGCGGGTTTTCTGGGAAAGGCTTCCAGCTTTTCCACATCTGAACTTCACCTCCACTGTGGGATAATATTTTGGCCAAGCTGCATCCAGTTGAAGTACTGGGTCTAACCAGTGATGCAGAAATAGAATCCAATCTAATCTCCATTTCTTCCTTCCTCCTTGTACTAACGTTATTAACTCTCTTTTCTTGGGATTTGGCTAATTTCATACAGGAAATCAATGTTTCATCTTCATCTTCTGAATGGTAAAGAAAAATAAGAGGTCTGATAATTTTTCACATGTAGAAATTATGACTATTATAATTCCCTTTATATAATAGAAATGAATGAACATCACAGGCTAAACCAGGAAGTCATATAATTTTACAAAATAGTTTTACAATAGCATTTCTTTTTTTTTTTTTTTTTTTTGCTGTACGCAGGCCTCTAACTGCTGTGGCCTCTCCCGTTGCGGAGCACAGGCTCCGGACGCGCAGGCTCAGCGGCCATGGCTCACGGGCCCAGCCGCTCCGCGGCATGTGGGATCTTCCCAGACCGGGGCACAAACCCGTGTCCCCTGCATCGGCAGGCGGACTCAACCACTGCACCACCAGGGAAGCCCTACAATAGCATTTCTTTAAAGGGTAAATCTTTGATATATTAAGTGACTGGTTTTGTAAAAACAGATTTTCCTAAAATTTTTTGAAGGCATATATAATGATTAAAGCCAGTTTGACTGGAATGACTGGAAGCCACACGCAAATAGTGTACTGAAAGACACTGTAGAAAAAATACAAATTAAAAAAAGTTCTCCACATGTTATAAGCATGATATGGTATGTTTCTATTCTTAAATATTTTTAATTTTTGAGGTCATGTGTATAAGAGAGTATCATAAAGAAGCACATCAAATCTTTGCCTTACTTAAAAGAATGAAATCTCAGTAGAGATTTTTGGAAATTCTTTTGGTATCCTAAAATTCTCTATTTTAGTATCAATCTGCAAAGAGATTTATGCATGTGGTATGTCTCATGGTGAAATATTTTGGAAAAGTAAGAACAAGACTGAGAAAACAAAAGGAAAAGGTACAATCTTTGGTCCTATAAAGTTGATTAGTGAGACCTATATTTGCATGTAGTGTAGGGTCTGATGAAATTTCTGTTAGTATATAAAACATTTATAGAAAATAGAAACATATATTACCCTTAGTAAATTGTGCCATATGGTTGAATCTATTTAAGTTCAAATGCTTAGCTGGTATAAACAAAAGATTATTATTAATAGCTCATTCTTGTAAATAAATGAAAATCAAAGTTGCATGTCACGATCTGCCAATTAGCTGCACTCACATCAAAACTGAATCATACTGTTTTCTATGGCCAAGGAATGGGAACAGTGGACAATGTTGACCCTTATTTTCTTGTTGAGCTTTACCCATAGCTTTCTCTTACTCTTCCTCTGAGTCTGGTTCTGAAGGAAAGGGGAAAGGGAATGTCATGGATGAAATTCAGGAACAGTGTAAGGGTATTTGTTTCACAAATAACTTGGCAAAAAAAAACCCCAAAAAACTCAACATTCAATGATGACTTTAAGGCCTTATCAAAATGTCCTTCATTAATATATGCTACCCCAATTCTTCCTCAAAACGTTTTTATCAGCTCATTGAGCTCTTACTTACGGAGATTTATTGATGTAGGTTTCATCTCATTCAGACTCGGCACCCTGGCTTTCTTGGTCCAAACCAATTTCTGTAGTCTCTTTAAGGTGCCCATGGATTCCGCGGGGTCATCACCTGATTTTATGGCCTAGCACAAACACAGCTCGGGGTAAAGACAAATCATTCTCCACAAAAAATTAAATATAAAATGTGTCCAGATCATAAACATAGGAAAATTGAATAATATGACCTTGACCTGTAGCCTGAGACAATTTAAGCAATAACTTGAAAACACACCACCTTTTGCAGGTTCAAATTTGTAAAAGTATATTACAGCTGGCCAGTCATAACAAGACGGAGCAATTTTTAACCAATTTTTTTCTTTTTACTTTAAAATGCAGCAAAATGGATTGAATCCAGAGCAATCTATAAATGAGGCACCCCTGCTCAAGGTGAAATGGTGGACAGGAAAAAGTCCTTTGCTGCATAACGTAGATAGAGCCAGAAATTGAAAGTTGCTACTTGCATGTGTTAGAATAGACTGATAGTGTTTAAAAAAAAAAAAAAAAAGCAGAATACAATTTTCTTTATTTTCATTTTGGAAACTTCTGGTAAAACAGCATTTTATTTCAAGTATAAAATATTTTCAAACAATATACTTTTCTTTAAATAGCCTCTTGCTTTCTAAAAGATACACACTGAGAAAAGCAAAAACACAGCCACAACGTTCTATGTTATGTTTTAGTACATAGTCATTAGTATTTAGTCATTGGTTTATTGTGGCAAAAAAAAGTATTGATAAAAGAATTAACATTGTTTTAATGACTCAAAGTTTTTTTTGGAAGATACAGAAATATTTCTCGCTAGCTTACTGTTGACAAATTTGTATTTATATTGCTTTTACCTATTATTTTTAAGATATTATTCTCTTAAAGATTTCAAAATATTTTGGAAATTAATACTTTATGTGCTAAATGTTATACTAATTGGTAAGATAGCTGTATTCTGTTGTATTAACAAGATAAGAAATTATGCATAGAGGAATACTTCTTTTTCATTCAGAAAACTCAGGATTCAGAAATACTTCTCTGCCTGCTTCTGCCTCATTCTTTCATCGAACAGCTGATAAATGACATAGAAATAGTTGCTGCAATTTTTAAAAGTTGAATGATTTGCTTCCTCATTAATGTTTGAATGAGCCATATTTATAACAGTGCTTCCCAATCCTTTGACAGAGACTGTAAGCCCAAAGAAATATTTGGAAGAAAAGGATCTCTGGCATGCAAACGTTTCTAATTATTATATTTAGTTCTTATTCTTGGTCTTTAAGAATGACTTTGAACAACCAACATAAACTTGATGTTCTGATTGCATAATAATACCTAAATAAGAAATGGGATGTTTTGTCAGAGCAAGCCATACCTGTTTGCATTAAATAAATGGAAAAATACTGAAATCATTTTAATCTTACAGAGAGGACTGTGATGAGATTTTCTTAGATATGCAAAATTTTCCTCTTTTTCCAAAGGTCATGCTTAGCTTACCACGATTTCTATTGCTATTTATTTTTGTTATTTTCCCCAGTATTCCTTTTCAGTACTTTCTGAGTTACTCAGCTTTACAGGTCTATTACAACTCAAGAAGAGTGATTTTCTAATCTTTAGCCCCTTCCAGAAATAATGAGCTGGCATTGCACAACCATTGAGCACAGTATTTTTTGTTGTTGTGCTTCTTTTCTTATGGCAACCTCTTCATCTTACAGACAAAGCTTAATTGCTCCATTGAAACACTGGCAGAAAAATAACATTCTCTTTCCCCCTTCTTTGTGAAAAAGACTTTCACTTGATTTGGGGAAAGATGTTAGATCCAAGGTAACTGAATTTCTTATTAACCATTTGCCCCTAGGAGGAATGGAAACTTTTGAATAGTGTCTAAATTCAAATATGTGGTTCCATGGTCCAGAGGTGGTAAAACAAACTGGCCCCGCATTATTTTGTTCACACTCTATTATAGCCTTTTTTTTTTTTTTTTTTTTTTTTTTTTTTGCGGTACGCAGGCCTCTCACTGCTGTGGCCTCTCCTGTTGCAGAGCACAGGCTCCGGACGCGCAGGCTCAGTGGCCATGGCTCACGGGCCTGGCCGCTCCGCCGCATGTGGGATCTTCCCAGACCGGGGCACGAACCCGTGTCCCCTGCATTGGCAGGCGGACTCTCAACCACTGCACCACCAGGGAAGCCCTATTATAGCCTTTTTAAGACACAGTATTGTTAACTTTTATATCTTTATTCACTTACTCATATTTGAATTATTAGAGATCAGTCTATTGCATTTTATTCATTTTTGAATCCGATATGCCTAGGATTGTGCATGGCTTAATAAATGCTTGCTGAATGTAAATATACTCTTGGCTTCATACTTATGTTTTATCTACCAAATGGATTACTCGTAGTAAATTGTTTATATTAGGCTGGCTACTTTTTAATAGCAAAGTACTTCTGGAAAACTTTCTCTTGCTATTAGATTGTATATACCTGATGCATGAAAATTAGAGTTAATATTATTATAAGAGGTATAGAATCATTAAGATTTTCTATTAAAAATAAGTCTTCTAGAATATTTTTAAATAATAGTGTTATTCACTACAATCCTCTGTTACCTGTATATTTAGACTGAATTTGATTAAAATTTCCATTATGTGCCTTTTAATTTCTAGATATTTTCTAAGAAGACCGACCTGTAAATTAAACTTACCACTCAACCAATCAACAAACTTTTATTGAGCACCTACTATATGCCAAACACGATCACACTTTCTGGGAATACGGCATTGAGCAAGTAAGATGAGATCCCTGCTTTCATAGTCTACATTCTAGAGAGAAGTGACATACCATTAACATATAAACAAGCACATGAACAATAAAATGTGGCATAAGAAGTGCTGTGCTAAGAATTCACAGGGTGATGGCAAGGGAATGGGGGGGTTACTAATTTACATTAGGTTATCAGAAGGGTTTCACTGAGGATACTGAAACTGAGGCTTGAATGACAAGAAGGAACCAGACATATGAAAATTTGGAGATCGTTTTGGATTCAGTGGATGGTCAGGAAGAACATTTCAACTGAAACTTTGATGGAAAAGAACGAGCTAGGCAAATTGCAGAGGGAAGAGAATTCCTGGAAGAGGATACAGCCTGTGCAAAGGTTCTAAACCTGGAATTCTTGGGAGAATTCTTACTGTATACCTAAGGAAGAGAAAGAAGGGAAGAGTGGCATGAGATGAGGCTGGAGATTTAACTAGGAGTCTTCAAGGAAGATTTTTTAAAGCAGGCTGAGGAATATATATTTTATTCTAATCAGAGGAGTGACACAACTTGGCTTATATTTTTATTCATCTTCCCTCTTCATTGAATTTTGATCATCTTCCTTTTTAAAGGACTTTTCCCAATAGCCTTCAAACGTGCTCTGATCTCATCCATCTTTAATTCACAATCTTTTATTTACCACTCTTTCTACTCCCTTTCCCAGGCATGCTTCTCAAAACAGCTAACTGTGTATGTTTCCTTTAATTTAATCTTTTTAATTTCTCATCCTTTCAACCCATCTCATGTACTCATCAATCAGCTTTTGTGTCTACTATTCCATTTAAATTGCTTTTGTGGTCCAATGAACTCCACAAACTCCATTACTACTTGATATTCAGCAATATTGACCATGATGACCTTTAGGAAATACTTTCTTTTCTTGGCTTCTGTGACTATATATTCCTGTTTTTTCCTTTCACCTTTTTTGGCTGTTTTTTCTCTAACTCCTATATGCTGGCATCTCATTTTCTCTCAAAATTAAATGCTTAAATTCCTTTAGAACTAGCTCTGGGCCTTTATATAATATTGCCATCATTGTTTTTCTCATCTACACACACACACACACACACACACACACACACACACACACACACAGCTTTTAATACCACTTATATGCTGATGATTTCCAATTTATTTCTCTAAGGCTTTCTTCAGAGCTTCAGATTCACCTCTCCAACTGTCTATTTAAAATGATTTATAAGCCTGATCAAGAGTGACCTCTAGCCGCCCCGCTCCCAAACATGTTTCTCATCTGGTCTTCTTCAACTCACTGAATGCCATCTTCATCCACCCTCCTGCATATCCCACAAATCAGATTATCACCTTTGCCATTTACCTCTCTTTTGGTTACTTATATTTATCCCATTACCGAGTTTGGTCTATTCTCCAATATGTGTCTTGAAGCTGTTTCTTTTTTACCATTTCCATTGTTATCACCCTAGTTTAATTTTCTTTCATTGAAACTATTGCCAAGTCCCCAATTGGTTTTCTTTTAGTTTTTGTACTCCTTTAGTTGATTTGTAATATAAGGTTAGAGTTCTCTTTGAAAGATGTAAATCTGGTGATATTACTATCTCTTAAATGACTGCAGAAATCCCAAGTATTCTTTTAATAAAATCCAAAACTTAATTGGATCTATAAGGCCCACTTCTCTAGGGTCCCCACTGGCTCAGAAGGTGCAGGCCTCTAGTTTCCTATCTCTGTAACTCTCCTTTCTCGGGGTTTTTGTATATGCTGCTCCGTCTGCCTGGAATGCTTATTCTCATTCTCTTGACCTGGTTAATTCCTTCCTACTCACCCCTGGAGCCTCAGCCTAATGTCATTTTTTTCAGGCAGATCGTTCCTGACTCCCAAGTCCAAATTAGGTCTGCATTCTTTTACAGTCTTGTCTTTCACTGCAATTTCAGATTTACATTTTTGTATCATCATTGGTTAAATGTCTTTCTTCTCCAATAGGCTCTAAACTGAAGGAAGGTAGGAACCATACCCTTCTATATAGGTATCATGCAGTAGCCTTAGTATCTGTAACATTGTTGACAGTTAGTACTCCACATAAATTAGTTAAAATAATAATATGAGGGTTTCCCTGGTGGCGGGCGCAGTGGTTGAGAGTCTGCCTGCCGATGCAGGGGACGCGGGTTCGTGCCCCGGTCCGGGAAGATCCCACATGCCGTGGAGCGGCTGGGCCCGTGAGCCATGGCCGCTGAGCCTGCGCATCCAGAGCCTGTGCTCCGCAACGGGAGAGACCACAGCAGTGAGAGGCCCACGTACCCCAAAATAAATAAATAAATAATATGAAATGAATGAATGGATAAATGGATGAGGACTTGATTTGGTAAAATCTATTTCTTCAAAATGTAATGATGCAAAAAACAGGATTAGGAATTAAGAAATGAGAGGAAATTTAAAAATTATTGTATTTTGCTTACTTATTGTTTTCCTTCAACAAAATGGTAATTATATGTGAATATAAATTTAATATTTTCATACATATATTTTAATATTTATATACTATATTTTTATATGTAAATGTGCATATCTTTTAGTTCACTTGGCTCACATTCCTTAAATAATATAAAAATTCTGTTACAAGTGTTGGATTAAATTCACCTCATTTTCTGACACTTTGCTTGACTATTAGGATGATAGAACAATTTTTAGAAAATAGCACCAATGAATTATTGAACTGGATTAGTCCTACAATCATATTTTATGAGCCAGGATGGAAATTACTGGACTTCTAGTCTACCACCCTATTTAAAAAAAGAGAAAACCCAGAGAAGATAAGTGGCTTATCCAGGGAAAGATAATTCATTAATAACAGAGCTAGGATGAGAATCAAGTTTTCTGACTTTTTTTTTTTTTTGCGGTACGCGGGCCTCTCACTGTTGTGGCCTCTCCCGTTGTGGAGCACAGGCTCCAGACGCACAGGCTCAGTGGCTGTGGCTCATGGGCCTAGCTGCTCCGCGGCATGTGGGATCTTCCCGGACCGGGGCACGAACCCGTGTCCCCTGCATCGGCAGGCGAACTCTCAACCACTGCTCCACCAGGGAAGCCCAAGTATTCTGACTTTTAATCCAATATTCTTTCTCACAAGATTTTTAGGAACCAACTAATTATCTAGTTACTAGTTATCTGGTATTGATGGTCAAAATAAGACCAACCAAACTCAGGGTTTTGATTTATAAGTTAAATATGGTTCTCCAATATAGAGGATAAGTATCAGGTATATAGATTTATAGGCCTATCTTCATATATATATATAATATAATATATATCTTCTTTTATATATGTCTTTATATATAATACATATGAATATTTAATATCACATATATTTATACATGTGTTCTCTTTCATATATGTATTTCACTACCAGGGAATTTAAATCTCTTCTAATTTTATCCCCTTCCTTTTACACAGGAGAAACTGAGGCTTATGGAGACTAAGTAAATCCAAATCATCTAACTGTATGAACTGCGATCTCTTTATGCTACTAATGAAAAGGAAGTTGGAAAGTAACATGCTAGACCTTGAATGAAGTAAAATAATTTCCCTTTGTTCTTTTTTTGTTCTTAATTTCTGATTTAGAAAACTTTTCCGCCTAGTGATCTCTTTAGCAAGTATTCAAATAGAAAAAACCAGATCACCTGACATCTATAGCACATAATTTCTTCAACAGCGGAAATAGAGGTTTTTAAAAACTTATTATCTTGGTTTATTTTTAAAGGAAGCTTTAATGAACACCCTGAAGTGAAACTTCAAGTAGTTTCATGTATTTTACATTGACGATTTCTCTGAACCTCGTAGTCTTATGACTTTTCACATATTTACTCAAATTTTGCCAATTCTTAGTGCTTTAGAAATGATTTTTTTAATGCACACAATACACTGTTAAGTGGAAAATCAGAATGCAAATTTGTATAAAAAGTATAAACACCCCTCTAAGTGCCTTCTTTCTTCTTTATATACTCGGCATTTTCCAAGTTTTCTACAATGAAGACGTATTACTTCTATAATTGGGAGAAATTATATAATTTTAAAAATGTATTAAGAATATAGGTTTGTTTTAATCAAATCTATTTCTGCCAAAACTGTATCTCCATTCTCTTTCACGTGAAAGTGATTACTCTCTATTTATGACCTAAAACATACTCTAAAAAGATAATTTGTAAGGTCACAATGATCAATTAACATTTAGTAACTCAATGGACAGTAATAAAACCAAGAGGATTATGAACTAGAATCAATCAATGCAAACAAGTTTCATCTCAGAGGTTTATTTCACTGCTTTCTTTGGAACTACAACTAGCTAAAAAGACAATCTGGAAATAATTCATTTACACAAAAGAAATATTGATTGAAGAAATAACTGGTGGAAAAATTGCCATGTTGATGTTAAATATACTTACATAATTATAATTAGAAAATGTATTATTTTTGTGATAGAAATTGAAATGAAATGAAGACTGTATCAGCACTTAAAATAGGGTTGGGCACAATAAAAAAAGTCATTGAATGAATAGGCAGGTGCCTACACTAATTAATGAAATAGAATATATTCTCCTAGAAGCCTTATAAGATATTTACTCATTCATTCAACACATATTTACTGAGCACCTAACCTCTGGGAGATGCAAAAGAGAATAAGACATTTTGTCTGCCTTGTGATGCTCATTGCTTAATATGAGTGATTTTAGAAAACAGTCACCTAAGTTTCTGTGTCTGTCCCTTCCCCTGAAAGGTGAGCTCTTTGGGGTTCCAGAGCTGTTTTGTACATCTCAACCCCGGTCTCTAACATGCTCAATAAATATATGGGAACTGAACAGTTGGTGAAAAATACATCTAGAGGAAAAGGTGAATGTGTGTCATATGAGAAATACAAATAAAATGTGATGGTTATTCACAGGAAAGACTGCACCAAGTAAGGTGCGGAAAGGAAATGCATTTGCCTAGAGGATTAGCAGGCATTCGAACAGCTAAGCAATGTAATTTAGCATGTCTAATAAAGCCTTTTGTGTAACAGGCTTATCCCACTAGATAAATACAAATCACCCACTCAAGTTCTAACAGATTTCTGGCTCCTTCTTCTACCTCTCAAGCAGATTTGGGGGTGCATAATTCTGGTCTTGGAATAATGTGTCATCTAGGCTCTATTTTCCAAGACGCAAGGAAGTTACAAGTTCACAGTCATCTCTCCCCATTTCTGTATGAGTAGGCAAGACTGCTCTTTTCTCATTGACCCGTAGGTTGCGGTCTATCTTTTAACGTGGAGACACTGCCAAGCCATCTGGAAGCTGCCAGGATTACACAAGTCAGAGATGCAAATGAGGTTGTGTTGGTTTAAGGGGAAAGGCTGCAGAAGCAATATCTTTCCTACTCCCATGTAATATCCTCTGCTTTGAAATTTTGAAGAAGTTTCTGGAACAGCTCATAAGCACATTTCTTTTTTGGGGGGGGTACAGTCTCTAGCTGACCAAAAAATGTGAATGATAAGAAATTTAAGAGCCAGTATACAAATTAATTAATTTTTTAAGCACCTGTTGGATTCCTAACACTATAAGGAGCTATGGGTATAGTAAATTACATAGAAAAAATACAACCCTTGTACCTAGGAGTTATAATTTAACATACACAATAAATAAATGAAAAGTGTCAGGAAAACCTGGTTTAATAGAACCAGCCTTGGACTGCAGATAAGTGACTGCTCTGCTGTGATGCTCTGCTTTGTGACTAGACATGTGCACTTGAGCAAGCCATGTCACTTCCCTATATGTCTGCAAAATGAGGAGCTGGATCATAGGAATGCATTGCTGCTCAAATAAGTTTAGGGACATTACATTATATATGTATCCATTTTGCTACCTTATATAAACTCTTGGACCTCAGAAGAGTATCAAGGAAAAAGTGGGAATGAGCTACTATTAATCACAGATTATTAGCATTTGAAAAAGCCTTTGTATTCATCTAGTCCAACACCTTAACGGTGAGAAAACTGAGGCACAGAAATATGAATTTCATAGCCTAAGAACACAGTCAGTGGTAGCTCCAGGTCCTTTGATCCAGTTCTTTTGATTCTGTTCTAATTAAGTTACCTCTTAGTCTTCCCAAACGCATAGCCTTATTTTCATCGGGAAAGTCCTTCTAGTATTCATTGAGATTCAGTTGTTTTCCTCCCCACAGCTCTTTGATATTTTAACTAGTCATTAAAAACTCAGAAGGCATGGGAAACAGCAAAGGTAGGGTACAGTAATTTTTCAGGGAATAGAAGTAATATTTAAATAGTACCTTTCCATCACCTCTTCCTACCTAGCACAGCTATCATTCCTTTGACAAAAAAGTACTGTTAAGAAGAAAACGATAGAAACTTAGATGTTAACATGTTAATTATCTTTGGGAAGAGCAGGCCATAAATGGAGATATCTTGAAACTATTATATTTGTACCTACATAAAGAAAATGATTTGTTATAGATGGTTATTTGCCACAGACTCTGCAAATTTATATTACATCTTGGGAAATAATAATCAAAGAAAGTTGTATAATTTAGCTTATAGTGTTCCCAAAAGCCAATCTGGAAAAAGAACTGCAAAGAGGATTTACAGTCTATTCAAGCCCATAATATTACAAGCCTTGCTGCTGTACATGAGTGTCCTGGAAATTTTTCCATACCTGCTAAAACATGTCCTTTCCCTGAACCTCTGTTTAGCAATAGCTCAACAAGGAAAGGAAGGTGGTTGACGTGATCTGAGGATTTCAATATCATAAGAGAGAGTTGGCACACAAAGGTGATATACTTTATAACACTAAAAAATTTTCCATGTCTCAGGAGAAATTGCTAAATTTTAGGGGAAGTTTTTTTACATTAAAAACTCATCCTTCTTTGAAGGAAATGCTTCTCTTGGGTCAGGAACTTTCTCAATAAGGACAAGTCTTTTTATGATCTCTAAAAATACTCCCATGTGGCAGCTGAAAACAAATGTAACAAAGAACTATAGAAAACAATGCTCACGGCATTAAAATTATTGGGAAAGAGATGGAGAAACCACTTAAATATGATACAGTGGGCTTAATATGTCTTGGGAGTGAGAAGAACTTCAACATTCAAATGTCACCCTTTTTAATGTTAAAAAAAGAAAAGAAGATTGATGTTGACATTCTTTAAAACAAACAAAAACAAAACTGTACAAAGATACCAGAATAACTGGGAAAGGATTCATTTCCTCAACCAAAATTATCACATTATCAAAGTACAGTGATTAATGTTTCATCGGTAACTTGATCGTTACATACATGTATACAAAGATGAATACGTATGTGCATGTACGTACATATAGTATATATACATTATATGTATAGTGAATTCACTCCCAACCCCTCACTTACTCAAGTCCCAACACATGGTCCAAAGCCCAGAAGAAGTTTGGTAGAAAGAAAGTTAGGGTCAGAAAAATGGTTTATGAAGCCGTCTATTTCTTCTTCCCTTAATGCCCTCCATCATTGGGTACATAATGGGTATCTCTCTTTGAAACTCTGATGGAGTTTAAACTCAAACTAAATATACATTTGGAGTTGGGTCATATCTGGCATCAAAGTGTTAGGGGACTGAAACCGCCCACCCTGGCCAGGCACCGTAGTAACCACTTGCATGTGTTATCTTACAACAGGAGATCCTGGTAAGGAATGTGGAACTAGCAAGCTACCACCAATGGGAAGAATTCGGGAAAGGTCAAAAGGAGAGAGGAGACTCTAGTCCATATGTCCTACCAACTTCCCAGAATCCTTCTCACTGGAATCCATCTTGGCTGAGTGATGCTCACGCCACCAGGAAGGACCTTGGGTCAGAGTGATTGGCCAGAGACAACCAGTAAACTAACCCAACCACCGTAAAACCTGAGATTGCAAGCCATGTGGCAGAGTTCTCCTGGGTGTCTTACCCTGCTGTTCTCTGCCCGGGCGCCCCTTCCCAATAAAGTCTCTTGTTTTGTCAGCGCGTGTGTCTCCTCGGGCAATTCATTTCTGAGTGTTAGACAAGAGCTCATCCTTGGGCCCTGGAAGAGGTTCCCCTTCCTGCATCAATAGCACAGGATATTTTTATTATGCTTGGTTCCTGTCAATGTAAGGTCCTTACTGTCAACTTCTACTCTTTTGAAAAATCCAAGTACCTGGCATTAAGCATGGTTTCTACCCAGGGCACCACAAGCCTACAGCAAAAGGCACTGGATGGAGTTTATAATAGAAAACAGACATGAATTTCAACTTTTATTCTGAGGGGAAGTCTTAAAATGGGATTAAGAAGAGTTTAGGGAAAGGACATAAATGTTCATTGAATATCTTCTAGGGGTAGTATACATATGCTGCTTCGTTTAATATTTATAACAATCATAAGAAGTTTCTCTTAGCATCATTTTACACATAATGAATTTGAGGCACAGAGAGTTTAAACAAGTCCAAAGTCAAGAGTTATGACTCATATAAAGGTAAAGCAAGTTTGGTTACTTTATAGTAACCAAAGCTAGGCAGAAGTCCACAAGTTCTAGACCAAAACCAAGAGGCAAAATGTAGAAACTGACAGAGTAGCTGAAGCGATGGAAACTAGTACTGAGTGATTGGATTTTATTTTGCCATTGAGTGTAGCATGTGGATTTTTAAAGAATTAGGCCCACATTTTCAGGCTTGTGTTCCCTTTTAAAGATATCAACTAGTTTGGCACAGTTTAAGTTACCAGAATATGTTTGCTAGTCATTTTTTAAATTATATAATTCTTTTAAAAATGAGAATAATACTGGAACTTCCCTGGTGGCGCAGTGGTTAGGAATCCGCCTGCCAATGCAGGTGACACGGGTTCGAACCCTGGTCCGGGAAGATCCCACATGCGTGGAGCGGCTGAGCCCATGCGTCACAGCTACTGAGCCTGTGCTCTAGAGCCCGTGAGCCACAACTACTGAAGCCCTCGTGCCTAGAGGCAATGCTCCACAATAAGAGAATGAGATGCCACAATGAGACGCCCACGCACCACAATGAAGAGTAGCCCCCGCTCACTGCAACTAGAGAAAGCTGCATGTAGCAACGAAGACCCAACGCAGCCAAAAATAAATAAATAAATTAATTTTTAAAAATGAGAATAATACTGAGAAATACCCAAATAATTCCTATCAACCTTTTAAGATGATCAAGAGGTGAAAATGCCCACAGATATTTAGAATTAGAACTTGGCTAGATAACACAGCTCATTCATAAAATTCATTTGTTACTACCAGACATTTCCTTTTCTGTGAATAAACTAAAAGTTAAAATGAAGGTTGCTTAAACTCTCTTCCTTGCTTTAAAAGGGAATATAGATAGATAGAGTATAACTTTGGATACTGAAATAAGATCTAGTCTGATTTTAACTTCATTTCACCAGAGACAAAAATGTACATTACATAACATTCAATGTTTTTTAATACCAATTAAAGCCAGTCTTTAAAGTCTTAAAGTTAAAAAAAAAAAAAAAAGAGGTTACATTCTATTCTAGCTACCAAATAGAGTTCTACTTCTCTCTGTTTGTGAAATGAGTTATAATCTTGGTCTTGGGATGCAGGAATCCACCTCCACCTGTAGCCTCAAAATATTATTAGGTAGCTCTGGTGGTTTTAAAATATACCCACAAATTGTTTTATACTGCTCTCTTCAAAAGATGGGTCATAAGTCCCCTCCCCTTAGTATGAGCTGGATTTAATAACTTGCCTTTAACAAATAAAATAAGCTGAAGTGATGGTATCTGACTTCTGAGACTAGATCTTAGAAGGCATTTTGGTTTCCTTCTTACTCTGTGTCTTAGACAACTCACTCTGGGAGAAGCCAAATTCCATGCTGCGAGGACACTCAAGCAGCCCCATGCGAAGTCCAACATGGTGAGAGACTGATGCCTCCAAACAGCTCCTCCCACAAGGAGCTGAGGCCTCCTGGCTGCGGCCACAAGAGGGAGTTTGGAAGCAGTTTCTTCGGCTTAGGCAGCCTTCAGATGCCATTTTAATTCCAACTTCATGAGAGACCCTGAGCTAGAATCACCCAGCTTTACCACTGCCAAACTCCTAACTCACAGAAACTGTGGCATAATAAATGTTTGCTGTTTTAAGCCCTTAAATTTAGGGGTAATTTGTTATGCAGCAACAGATAATATAGTAGCTAAAGTTATATAATGGAGAAGAAAGTACTTGAAAATAAGAGCAATGCACAACATCATTAGTTCATCTTTAAGTGATCATATCACACGTAAAGACTATTTTTTAGTTGACACTTTCAGGAGCTATTTAAATAATCTGTCATTTTGGCCTCTTTTTTTTTCCTGCCTTATGGTTTGTTCACAACTTTGCTTAGAACCACAGAAAAGTTGTCTGATGAAACCTAATGAGGGACCTGCCTCTGCTGCTTGTTAACAAGAGGATCACAGCATAACCTTAAAGCTCTTCCCTAGTCACTTGGTGTCATGACCTCAGTTAAGCTCACCAAAAAGCAATTCTGCTTTGATCTAATATACACACCTTTCCCAACAATGCTGTGCTGTACTGGATACAGTTTTAAGTATATATATATATAGCCAATGAACTGTATGTAGTCCATAAATTTTTTGTTATTAATCTAATTTTCATCTTACAGACTAAATGACTAACTCCCAACTCTAGATGGTGATTACACTGCTTGAGAATTGAAGGAGGCTAGTCTAGATTGTACAGTCAGAGCTGATTCCAGACATCATCCAACTCTGTGAGCACAGTTTGGGTCTAATATCTTAAAGCAATTAGGATTCAGTATTAGCAGAAGTAACCATTTTAAAAATAAAGTATATCAGTTAGGAATACATTCAGCTTTGAGGAACAGAAAACCTAACAATAGTGGCTTAAACAAGTATGGGGCTTATATTTCCACACAATAAGAAGTCCAGACATAGGCGGTCCAATGCTGATGCAGTTACTCAAGAATGTCAATGATGAGTAATGCTCCACACATTTGCCTGCTTCACCATCCTTAACATGTGCCTTTTGCCCTGAGGGTTGCAAGATAGCTGCTAACTTACCAGATATCAAGTTCCAGCTCCAGGGAGGGTGAAGGGCAAAGGACAAAGCTTTCTCCTCATGAAGCTTTGCTTTATTTTTTTTCAAAAAAGAAAGCCCTCCCCAGGCATTTCTGACTACATCTCATTGGCCAGAATTGGGTTTCATGACCACCCCTAACTGCAGGGGAGGCTGACAATTCAAATACTTATCCTTACAGTTGCCATAGAAAAGAACATCAAGAAAGAGATTGATTGGGGGCTTCCGTGGTGGCGCAGTGGCTGAGCGTTCGCCTGCTGATGCAGGGGACACGGGTTCATGCCCCGGGTCCGGGAAGATCCCGAGTGCCCGGGAGCGGCTGCGCCTGTGAGCCACGGCCACTGAGCCTGCGCGTCCGGAGCCTGTGCTCCGCAACGGGAGAGGCCACAGCAGTGAGAGGCCCGCGTACCGCGAAAGAAAGAAATTGATTGAAAGCGTATGGAGTGATCTAACACTCTAACTTTAGGGAACCTAAGGTTTTGAGGAATATACATATATTTTTATAAAAATATAAACATATATTTACATGTAAATAGATATAATAAAATATATTTTTATTATATATTTATATGTAAATATATAAATATATTTATATATTTTATAAATATATTGTGTATACATATAAATATTTATTTTAATATTAAAAAAATTCATTCATTCAGCAACACTTTTTCCACGGAAGTTGCTCAGGGAGAAAATGTTTTGGTGCATTCCTGGCTGGAGGTACTTGACATTGCTGAATACCACTAGCACTGAAAGTAATAAATGTTATCCTTCTTCTATATCATGAATATGAATGGTGCTCTGAAGGCTGAATGCAACCAAAGAATTTACATGAGAAATGAGGCATGAAACATTTTTGAAAATATATTAGCCCAAAGTCCGTATTACTGCATATTTTATACCCTTTTCAATATGCTACAGAAGGTTTGAGCCATCAACTGAATGCTGCCGGAAAAGAACAAACAAGAACAAGGATACAAAAATCAAGGCTGGGAGTCAAGTTGCCGCAAGATGTTCTTTATGGTCATTATAATGATCACAGTACCAGGCAGCTGGCTTTGCTTCAAACTCTCCCCTTGAGCACTTCTCCTGCAAGCCTGGTCCTCCAACAAACTAATCCCAGGCCAAGTAGACAAAAATATTCACGGAGTAAAGTCAGTATCAGAGAAAGCATTCCATAAATATCTTCCCCCACTCCGGCCACTTGGTTCCTTGTACTTTCTTTTACTTCTGAGATCATCTTCTCAGTTTGAGAACATGAAGGAAACATGTCTGGTTGAATGTACTCTGGCTGGAAATTCAATTCATGTTTAAATCTTTTATTCTGAATGTTTGTATTGTCCAAAATATATTTTGTAGGCATGGTCCTAGGGTAATAATAACTATAATATGTTTTACATCTAATGAACTTTATCCCATGTTAATGATATTCAGCAAAATTGCCAGTGATATGAATATATTCACCCTTTTAAGATATTATTCAGTATTTTGATCCTTTCTACTTTTATATAGTTCTAAAAAGTTCTGTAATGAATGCATGTCATTCCTGTAATATGGAACAACTCTCAACTTTGGTTTTTCCAGGAGGCTGTTCTCTTCCCAGACCAGACCTGAACCTAGTTGGGGCTTGTGAAGTGAAAATACGTGAGACATCAAGTCTGCAGACAAGTTCTCATCAACTATCTGGTTCCCAGAGTCTCATGGTTCATGTACTGAGCCTCCTCTGAAAACTCACATAAAAATACTGATTCCTGGACCTCAGACATGATAATTCAGTTGGACCGGGGTATGGCCCAGAAATCTGCATTTTAAAAAAATACCCTAAGTTATTCTGATATAGATGGTCCCCAGGCCACACTTGGAGAAACGATGCTCTGGTAAGTCATTTGCTCACATGATGAGAGGCCACAGTCTGTGCCAAAGTCCATTCTTATGGATTCCACCAAAGGGCCAGTTTCCCCTTCACACCAGAGAATGGTTCCCTCTCTCCTTCATCTTTCAAAGGGTAAACTGCTTCTACTTTTCTTTTCCTCAGTCACAAGGAGTTAACATATTAATAATTTTCATAGCGCTGCTTAATATTTAATAATACTCTGTTACACTGAAGTATTCTGTCATACAGAAAAAGTGTTTCTTAATTAACTAAGCTCAACTGAATGCCTACTGTGAATAAGAAGAGGGATATTAAAGATAGATAAGATCACCTCCCAACTCTCAAATGAAGATTTCTAGATTAGATAGCTCCTGCCTGTCTGTCACTGGGTATGAATTCCCTCAACTAATCTTTAGTGATAAACTACATAGTACATTTGAATGGTTACCATTCTAGAAGAATCATTTCTTAGCCAATTAAACTGTACAGAAAGTTTGGTGTTAAAGATTTACCTTTAGGGCTTCCCTGGTGGCGCAGTGGTTGAGAGTCCGCCTGCCGATGCAGGGGACACGGGTTCGTGCCCCGGTCCGGGAAGATCCCACATGCTGCGGAGCGGCTGGGTCCGTGAGCCACGGCCGCTGAGCCTGCACATCCGGAGCCTGTGCTCCTCAACGGGAGAGGCCGCAACAGTGAGAGGCCCGCGTATCGCAAAAAAAAAAAAAAAAAAAAAAGATTTACCTTTAACCCTTTAGTCTAAGAATGTTCTATATCATTTTCTTATTTCTAAGAGATAGTTCTATTTTTCTACTAAAGACCTAAAGAAGAATTCCTCTGGGCACAAAACATGTCAGGGGAGCTCTTACTATAAACCAGTTGTTATTTTTTCCTTGCTATCAGACAGTGTTTCACTTAAGCTCATCTAAATTTGGGAGGATGAGACTGCATGTTTCAGAGATAATCTACCAGCTGTGCTCATGAAAGGGTCATTAAATTCTTGCAAAGAGTAAGAGGAGAAGGAAGGGGAAAGAGAAGAGACGAGGCTCTCTAACAACAACTAAATTTTTAAAAACATCTCTTAAATGCCAGCCATGAGGCTAAGTGCTTTAATGAAGTATTTCACTTAATCGTCATGACAGCCATGAGATATAGGTTCTTTATAGATTGATTTTACAGATGATGAAAACTGAGGCATCGAGAGATGAAGTAAATTGCCCAAGGTCATATAGCTGCGAGGGCCAAACTAAGACTCCAGCAGAGCCCTGTCTGTTTTCAGAGCTCTCAACCGTCCACTGCAGGAGAACCCATTGGTTGACAGACTTCCCGGCAAAGTGCAAGCTGGCGCAGCAGCCCTCTCTCGGGAGCATAGTTCTATAGCTCCGGCGGCATCAGAGCAGCCAGCAGGAGCTGTGCTTGATCAAAAGTTATGGTCCACTGTCTAACTCATCGGAGGACCTCCGACAGCCTCAGAAGTCAGGCTGGATTTAGGAATTTGAGTTCCCTTTCCTCACCAAATCAACCCCTCATAATTCACATGCTACCTACCATCTGCCTGTGGATCAATCTACTGTGCTGAGGAAGGTCAGTTCTAAATGTTCTAATAAAACCATCAGAATGATTAAAGAGAACCCTATGGCTGTCAGAGAAATATCAAAAATCAGTATGATGACTGAGTTGGCCCTATTGACTCATATATGATTTTTTGTTACAGGGTGAATAGCAATGATTTGGCTGTTAATTAATGCTATGTTGTTATTATTAGGGAGGCCCAAGGTTCAGACATGCTTAATTGCTTGAACTCCTGGGCTAATTAATGCAAGTTTTAAAGGGCTATGTCAGAAATCACAGTATATGTTTTTACATCAAGCATAAAACGTGAGGGACATGCCCCTCACTGAAGATTGCCAGATAGTTCTAAACACTTAGCATAGGTTTTGCCAGAGAAAATCCCAGTATATTAATTTATCAAGTTCAGAGTTACTTATCAAAAGGCTATAGAGCATGATGTTTTGCATAATCAAAATGGTTTATTAACTCGTCATCATTTAATTTTTTCATTTATATTCCAATTCACAGAGACATAAGCATATGAATGACAAAACAGCCTGCAGTAACTAAATACAAAATAGCTACAAAGCTCAGTATTGTACACCACGTACACATCAACAACAAGAGGATTTTCACCAAACACCGTGTAAATGTTGATTATTTATATTACCTGATAAGAAATGCCTTGGAGTTTTTTTCCTTGAAGAGTATGTCTATTATTACTCAAAAGAAAATCATCTTCATTTAGATCTATGAAAAGAGGTAAGCGTTACACAGAGATTATCAGAAATTACAAGATTTAAGAAGTTTAAGTGCAATTGAATACCTAAAAACTTTTCTTTAGTCTATTAAGGCCTTATATTGACTAGACCATGAATGTTTACTTTCTTAAAGATACCCTGTTCTTATAAGAAACCAATCAAAGTAAAATAGAAATTTAACAAAAAAACAAAAACAAAGGATGCCTCTGACCAGCTGTGTCCTTGAGCAAGCCATGGAACTTTTCTGGGACTCAGTTTCCTTCCCACTTATAAAAGAGTAGCATCTGAACTACTAAACCACTTCTAACTCCAAAATGCTATGAGGTAATGTTATCACCTCACTTGTTTCTGTTAAACCGAGCTTTCCATCCCTGGCATTTTGAGCTTCATTAGCTTATGTCTTCTCAACATGAATTATTTATGTTGAAATTCTTCTCTGCCTGCTTTGGTAAAAGCTTTGGAGTGTGTCATCCATTTGCTTGCAGCTAAATGAAACCTTTTCAAAAGATAGCAGCATTTCCCTTTCAGGCCCTGTAAAACGGGCTCCATTTATATAAATCTGACATACACAGTGCGCTAAAAGAAGACAGGACTTCATGGATCACTTGCTCCAAGCCCCGTAGTTTACAGATGAGGATACTGAGACCCACAGAAATCACCTGGCCTCCAGGCCAATGACTTTTTCTTTCACCTTCACTCCCTTTTACTTCCAGTCACTACTACTACTTCAAGTTTCCACTATTCCTCATTCTTGTATTCTGAGGGGGAGGAAGGAAGAGGCAAGGCCTACCTTCCACGCATAGTGAAAAACAGAAGCAGGTTTATCCCCCCATCCCCATTATAGCTATGGTTAAAAGATATATTAAATTCACAGCTCAGTCTCAGAATTATTTACACCACCTAGTTCATATTTCACATCAGAGTCACCACACTACAGAGCTCCAGAAAATGCTGAAATTTTAAAATGAGCTGGTTTTGTGATCTGCCTCTTTGAAGAAAGATCTGCCATCACAGTCAGAATGGTAGAAACAGAGTTTTTACACCTTTTTTTTTAAATTTATTTTCTGTACTTAGAAAAAAAAAAATCTTTCCTCTGTTCCTATATTCCTTTTCAACTCTTTTCTTTTTTGTGATCCCTCGAAACTGAACTTTGGAGAGCTCCCTCTATAATTACTCTTTTGGGCTCAGGAAAACACCAGTGAAGTAGACGCCTGTACTCTCGAATCTGGAAGCCACAGAGTGAGGGATGGGCACGATGCATTTATATCACTTCCATAACAGTGCAAGGCAGTAAGATGAGTGATTCATACACTACGGTGGGAAGAGAGCACCAGGACCCAGAGTACTCCCAGGAGATGCAGGGCCTCAGTGGAAGCTTGAAGAATGGAGATTGTTTGGAAAGGCAGAAGAAAAGGAAAAGTTAGATACAGCAGCAATACTGTGAACACTAACCTATAGTGTGGAATAAGTGGAACATGTTTAATTAAATGTAGAAATTGAGATTGGTCACGTCAGAGGGCAGTTCTAGATATTGCATAAGAGGAGGTGAGCCTGGGTGGGTGAGTAAGGCCAAATGGCAATGGACCTTGAGTGCCAGGTGGAGGAATGTGGACATAACCCACGAGACCAGTGCTGCAAATATAAACATCTACAGAAGGCAAATAAGTAATTTAACTCAACGAAGTGAATTTTGTCAAGGAGACATTGGGAGATCTGTGGTGAGGTGAAGGTCCGTCCGCCATTGCTAACGGGCAGCCATTGTTCTCAGCTCTCTCAACAGAAATCACCTCAGACTTTGGACCCAGGATTGGCAATGTCCCTCATGTTTCTCAATAGAATATAAATATATGAATTTTAAGGTAAAATTTCTTGATTTTTAAAATACTGTACGGCCTAAACAAGCTTTTTCTCAAAATAAATTTATTTCCAAAACTACCCATTTGTGGCCTCTGCTTAAAAAATGGGAGATTTATGAGGGTTTTGGACGAAGAAAGGGACACCAGGAAAATGGTATTTTATGAAGATTAACTCTTTGTTTTGTAATCTTATACATTTCATTTATTTCTAACCTCCCAAATGTTACCCTGCCAAAAACATTTATAAAGATAGGAGCAATTTGGTCCGAAGCAGCAACAAAGGCGATAGTTGAATTAGGCAATATGCAGGTTATATTTTCCAAAGACAGCCACAACAATATCTCCCATAGCACATGTTCTTCTGCAATGTGACCTTAGCACTCCTCCACCAAGAAATGGAGTTTAATTCTCCTTCTGCTGAATTGAACTGGCCATAGTGATTTGCTTGTCACAGGAGAATGCAGTGGAAGTGATGTGTTGTGACCTCTAAGTCTGGGTCAGAAGAAGGCTGGCAGCTTCTACCTGGGTCTCTTGTAATACTCACTCTCAAGACACTTCCTTGTGTGATGTGTGAAGCTCCCTCTCATGTCTTTCCCTCCTGAAACCCAGGCTTTAGCCTGGGAAAAGCTCAAATTACATGGAGAGGCCACATATTAGTTCTCCAGTTGACAGTCCCAGCTGAGCCCAACCTGAAGTTATCCCAGACAAGTACCAGACATGTAAGTGAAGAAACCTCTAGATGACTCCAGCCACCAGCCTCAGTCATTCAAGTCTTCCTAGAGGAAGCCTCAGACGTTGTGAAGCACTACCCTGACTGAATCTCTGACTGGCAAAATCCATGAGCCGAATAACATTTTGCTTCATGTCATTACGTTTTGGGGTGGTTTGTTGTAGCAATAGATTATCTGTACATGCATGAACTACATCAGCGGGTCACAAAAGACAGTGTACATAAGAATGTATCTTCCAGCATAAACATTCAGACTCCAACTGCCCTTCAAATGCAGATGCAGAAAAAAAATGGGATTTGATTAAAAAAGCAATATCTCTAATCAGCTTCTAGGTGATTCTAATGGAAATGAGACTTCGGACCATACTCATGTAACTATAATTCTAGTAAGAACTCTCCTAAAGAATTGAAGGGATACCAAGATTCATTTGTATAAAACACTAGAACTCAGAGTGTTCTCGTCATTCAATTCAGAAAGGCTTCCTTAGAAATAAAAGAGGCCTGCTGTGGCAAGCAGCCTTTGCTTAGGAAGTTTATTCCCACATCAGAAGCAGACATTCAGGTGTGAGATCAGACTTCTCTCTGTCATTCCTCATGTAGTCCAGTCTAAACAGAGTTAAAGTACATGCTCTTGGGAAATAATGTCTCAATCAAATTGTGGTCCCTGAAAATTAAGCAGAACGGTAAATGCACCTGTGACTCTATACATTCACCATCTTGAAAATGAGGGTATCAAGCCAGTAAAGAAGAAGACTGAATAAGATCTCGAGAAGTTAAACTGAAATATTTATATGCTTATGCTTACTCTGAAAAGGCTGGCCAAGTAATGATATTGACTAGAATTCAAGAAAGAATATTTCAAACTAATGGTAACTCCAGTGTTACACTGGAAGGTCCTAATGTCTTTACCAATGTGGTTTTTATAATGAATCTCATCAAAATCATACGTAAAGAGGATTCATTTTAAAAATAATTTTGCAGCAGCATGAGTAGAGTGAATTTTCCTTCCATCACGAACCATGTTTCCTGAATGTATCCAGCCCCTTATATCCTTTACAAACATAGCCAATTATTTTCACATATTTTCTGTTTCATGGAATAGTCTATCACAGTAACACCATTTGAAAAAAATCTCTAAATCTCCTTTACCATTTTTTAAATTTTGCTTTGTTTTTATTCTTTGTACTTTTTAGTATAAAATAATGAAAACCCTGTTCTTGAAAATATCTTTACTTAAATCATAACTTGATCTTGGGTAAATTCCAATTCATAGATTTCAAAGTTTATTCTTTTCAGGCTTTTTTCCCCCCCATAAAACTAAGGCCAAAATAAATTTAAAGATTTTTAAAATCGATTTTAATTTTACTAAAATGAATATTATGAATATTCTGCCTGTTTAGAATGCTAAAAATAAAACAATTAACATGAATTATAGATTAATTTGCCTTGATACCTAAATTATGCCAAGCTTTCAGTTGTAAAGTCCTGAACACTCAATTTAAGCTGCATGTATTTTACAGATGTAGTCCCAGTATCACAGATGTAGATTTAGATGAAAGTATTCTTAGAAGAAGGAAATGGACTACATAAACTAAAAATGCTTCTGGCTCTCAACTATTGTGATAAAATTTGTCTTAAGCAACATAACATAATCATGTTATTGGGGTATGTGAATATCTTTATGGATTAAAATACCAGGCACAAATCCTTGGCTAAATATAGCCTGTGGCAGTTTCGTTCATCAGGCTCAATACTCTTCAGGACTGAATTGCTGTTAATATAACTTGTGTCACGTGGAAATACCATTTTGATATTGAAATTGAGAGGAATGGACTTTTTTTGGTTCTTGAAGTATGTAATAGATTCTTTAGGAGTTTATGTCACTCCTATCATTTCCCTATAGGTTTTCTTCTGTTTTATTGAAAGATAGTCTTTACAATTTCATCATTAGTGTTCAATAAAAACACGGGCTGTGGGTGGTAACAATGCACCTACCTATCTTCACCTCAGTAAACTTCACAGTCTGCCTATCCTCAGGCCCGGTAAACCACTCTTAAGTAATTATGCAATTAACAGCTAAATAGTAGTGCTTAAAATGAGAAAGAAATATTATAGGTTGATATGTAGGGCCCAGGTTGCTTAGAAATACTCTGAGCCTTCCAAAGGAAACTACTACACCCATAAAATTCAAGTCCACAACTTGTGGCTCTCCCTCTCCCACTAAATGTCTCCCTACAATTTACAATGGAACCGACAGCCTCGGTCTCAGGCCATCAACTCTTTCTAGCACAGCATTAATCCCTAAGAAATGTCCTGTGACTCAGCTAAATGTCAGCTGAACTTCTTAGGCACACACTCACACACACACACACACACACTCACACACACTCACACACATACACAGACTGAACACAGGGCTGCTTAAAAATCTGAGAAATATCAAAGCTGAAAAGTCTTCTTTAAAGGCTTCTTTTTTGTTCTCTGACAATGAAAAGATCACTAATCAGAAGCACCTCAACTCAGGCCAAGATTTTTTGCTGCTTTGTCAGTGTAGCTATAATAGAATTACTTACCTACTACTGCTAAATTTAAAACAAAAACAAACCCCACAGCATTTTACAAAAAGGATGTTAAAGAAAATAGAATACTTGAAGAGTTTTATGGCAAAATTTATGACTAAAAATAATCTGTAATATAGTTATACCTTCTTTATTCACAGATTAATGTACAATAATCTAAAAGTAACACGTGCTTATTAAAGAGATGGATGAATGAATGGATGGGTGGATGAATGTTTGATTAACTAACTGAGGTGTGAATGAATACAGCTAGCATTCATGAGGTGAAGACAGAATCCAATCAAAACACAATATTAATAAAAGATTTCCTATAATTAAAAGATAATATCTAAAATAATCCCAAAATGTTTCACCTATTTATTTATTTATAATGGAGAAATCTGTGAATATTTAAAAATTAAGTTAAAACTATTTACCAAAACATTATTCAATCTTGGATAAAATTGATATATTTCAAAGGAAAATGATTATTTTCATAAATACTTTGTAAATCTATGAGCTCCTTCATGGAGCTCAAAAGGCAAAATCTGAACAGAGTGTATAATCAAACCATTAAATTCCTGACTATAAAAATACATTATAATTCCCTTTGTCCCCAAATATTAAAAAATCTTTTAAAATTAAAAATCAGAAACTCTTAAATAATCAATAACTAATATGAGCAATTATTTCTTCTTCCAGTAACATTGGAAGGTGAATACCAAGCAGATCAACTTTTTATGTTCTTGTTCATCTTTCTGAACTCTTACGACTTTCTGTTTTATTCATTACCTTCCCAAAGTTAAGTAATTTTAATTATGAAGTCTTTTATTATTAATACATTTTCCTATACCTGACTGCTAATTTGCTTTTCTTGGGATTTTTTTAAATCATAAAATGACATAATTTTGCATTAATAGTCAAGTTTATTTCTCTTAAATTCTTAAAGAAAACCTAAAAATCACAACTGTTAATATATTTTTGCATTCTTTTAGACGTTAAAGACTTTCAAATATTTTTGCAACTGATTCTTTGCTTCAACGGGCAACTTAATTACATTCTACTTCCTTTCTGCATGTCTGTGTGTATCTACACACACACACACACACACACACACACGTATATATTCTATTAATAATATATACATTCTATTCTATTAGTTTTTCCTTTCTAAGTAGACCACAGTGCACTGCTTATTTTAATGAAGAAAGATGTAAATTTTTCTTACCTGCCCTTTAAACTGCTTTGGGAAAATGCAAAGTCAGCTGAACTAAATTTAGCAATTACCTTTTAGCTGACAGAGTCTTCTGATGTGGGAATCATTCTCAGGCTTGCTGGGTTCCTGCCAAGTTGTGTCATTCACAGTTTTTCCCTCTAAAGCAAAGCAGAAGATTGGTTAGAAGAATTCACGGTAACATCTGTGTAAGAAATTTGATATCAAAACAAGTTCAGCACACGGCTGTAACTTGGTAAGTAATATGTTAAGAAACCATTGTGGGGCTTCCCTGGTGGCGCAGTGGTTGAGAGTCCGCCTGCCGATGCAGGGGACACGGCTTCGTGCCCCAGTCCGGGAAGATCCCACATGCCGCGGAGCGGCTGGGCCCGTGAACCATGGCTGCTGAGCCTGCGCGTCCCGAGCCTGTGCTCCGCAGCGGGAAAAAAAGAAAGCATTGTGGGCCATTCTGGGGAGTTCCGGTCCCTGATGGACACTCCCAGATGTTCTGTGGGCTCCCATTTATTTCCATAAACTACATAAGCACTCAAGCATAGATGGTAGAAGGTTGCTACTGAAATACCTCTTGATAGCTTTTGATTACATTCTTTGGAGTATTTTTCTTGAATTAATAACCATTTATTTTTTATACATCAATTAAAGTAGCTCCACCCTCCACATTCTTCACTGGTTTTTTTTTTTTTTTTGGCGGTACGCGGGCCTGTCACTGTTGTGGCCTCTCCCGTTGCGGAGCACAGGCTCCGGACGCGCAGGCTCAGCGGCCATGGCTCACGGGCCCAGCTGCTCCGCGGCATGTGGGATCTTCCCGGACTGGGGCACGAACCTGTGTCCCCTGCATCGGCAGGCGGACTCTCAACCACTGCGCCACCAGGGAAGCCCTTTTCACTGTTTTTAACAAAATGATTAAGTAAGCGTGTAGAGAGAACATTGAGTTGTTTCAAGAAACGCTTAAGATCCTTGACTGGGAGAACCATGATTTTCCCAGACTTGTCCTTCTAACACGTGGAGCAGGGTCTAGACATGTTGTAAAGAAGTGAACTGCACCAGAATAAAGAACTGGAATCCCTTCTAATCTGTTTACTGAAGACTAATCATCCCATATGCTGTATCACACCATCGATAAAGCAAATTTTAAATAATGCGACAAAGCATCACACAAACTCAGCATGCTGTGCTGTTTTTAAAGTCAGTATTTGCTCTCATATTTGACTACAGAGAAGGCAGGTGATCATCAAGAATTATATTAGCATGGACACATCTAGAGTCCTATGTGCACAAACTGAATATGCTATGAGAAGGGCATATATAAATGGAAAATAAAAGTGACTACTTCCTTTTATTTCAGATCATGCACTATTCAAATCAGGGCTAGTATTCAAAATATTGAGCAACTACTGCCCACAGGGCCTTGACTAATGAGATGGGACTCAGCCCCTGTAGATGTTGCCACTGGAAGAATATCAGACCCAATTAAAATGCAGATGCCCTTGGTAGATGCATCCACGGGTGATCATGACTTTGGCCTGAGTGTGCTTTTCATACCCTATCCAGGAACCTGGATTTGAAAAGAGGAAAAAGGGGATTTGAGCATCCGACCTCTAGGAGCTGCTGGGGAAAAAGGGTACCCACAAGTTTGATGAACTGCATAAAAAATGAATTATTAACTGAATAATCCAGTTGTTTTGTCACTACAAATGTTTTAGAATTAGTAGAAAACATTCTATTTTTCTATATTCTGTCAAGGAAAGAGAGATATCTTCCATTAACTTTCTAAAAATAATTAGATATTTACTTTAAAATTAAAATACAAATCAAGCCAATTGCCCCTATTATTACTATGGGTACTGTAACCACAGAAACTGAAGAAAAGCTCTGGTGCTTGAAATGCTGAGGAAAGTCTTTCATAATTCAACCATTTTTTATTTCTTTTTTATTCATTCCTAGGTTCCTAGATATGAAAAGATATCTAAGAGATCATCTTGACCATAGACATTCCAAGCTAAAGTTGGGAAATTGGAAGATAGTCAGCCAATAAGCCAAAAAGAATTATTTTTTTTAATATAAAAGGAAATTATTCTGAATAAATCAATGGTTTATTTGTCTTAGCCATTTAAAATTAGAATGGAACCACATTTCTTTTTTTTAAATTTCTTCTATAAAATTCAAAGACAAATCAATTTGACTTTCATCCATTACTTTCTGTTGCTTTATGGCATTAGCAGCAGAAAATCACTCTTAGAGAAAGAGAACATATCATTTGCATGAGTAATCTTATGAATTACTAACCAAATACTTTGCTTTCAGACATAGATCTCCGGATTGACCTAGAAAAAAAAAGAAACCAATATTTAAGTCTAGATTTAATCATTTATATTTTAAGTGAACAGAAATTAGATCACTTAGACATGTGTGCAATGTCCTGGAGAGCAGGAATAAATTCTAAGTTCTACATATGGGCCTGAATCTTCCTGACTCTGGATGGCAAAGTACAGTTAATACATATTGCCTGGAAATTTCCGTGCAATATGAAGAAACTAACTTTCATAAATCTCACCACCCCACCCCTGCAAAAAAAAAAAAGGGTAGGCCATTTCTACATGAATGCATCTCAAGATAATCAAATAGTTCATATGGGAAAGTTCTTTTTCAAATAATTCTATTCAATAAATACAGAAAGAACATTGCAAATTGAATGTAACTATTGTACAATCCCTAATGAAACAATAAATCGGGGCAATAATTACCAGTTGCTGTTAAAGTTTTTAATTGAAAGGCCGATGGGCAACTTAGTGCTGGATGGATCAGTCTGATACCATCTGAACCCATTAAGCAACTTCACAGTTGTAAAAATACAGACAACCAGATATATGAGCTTCCAATGTAATGCAACAGGAAATATACAGTCACTGATGACCTACTTTTAATATATATATAGATAGATAATCAAACTTGAATCTTATCAAGCCTGGAGATCTAACTAAAAATTTACAGGAAACAGAAGAGAGAACACATGTTTAAAACACACACAAACACACACACATATACACGCACACACACACACACAAGGATGCAATCAGTAAAATTAAAAAATATGGAAAATTCCTCAGAACGAATAATCCAGTTTCTTCTGCAAATAAATGGGGAGAAAAACCTATAAATTAAGAAACATGAACAAAATGCATCACATGGCTCTTCTTTGGATCGTGATTCAAATAAACTAGCTACTGTTAAAAAAGCTCTCGAGGCTATCAGAGACATTTTAATACTGACTGTATACTTGGTGATATTAGGTTATTTTTCTTATTTTGTTCTAGTACGGCTGTGGTGTTGTGGTTATGTTTAAAAGAAACAATTCTGGTTTCTTAATGATATACTGGAACATGAAATTGTCTGATATGCTTTAAACAAAACCCAGTGAGGGGGGTGGGAGTGGGGAGTCAGATGGGTAGAGATGAAATAAGATTGACTATAAATTGATACTTGATTATGTTAATCAATTTACACATTGGGTGAACACACACACATAGTGTACATGTAAATAATTTTGTTAGAGCTGGAGTGTTTTCCATTATTCACCTTTTTTTTAAGCTCAGGGTTGTAAGCAAAAACTTACATATATAATGTTTCTTTTTTTCTTAACCATTTTATTTTGGTTTGTTTTAATTTTTTAATGCAAAATGCTCATTCAGGACAACTCTTGGGAAGTAACAGGTGTTCCCAATAAAGCTACTTATAATATTATAAAGTGAAGTAGGTGCATAATGACAGAAGAGGTTATTCCCTTCAGGGGAGTGATGGACAAAAGAATTGAGGAACTCAGGAAAGTCTTCAACTTTAACTGGTTGGAATCCGAGGAGCGTGTTAATTGATTTGGCTTATGTTTGAAGATTCCTAATTCCTAATCCTTAATTAATCCTAATAATTAAGGATTCCTAATTCCTTCTGCCCCTCCATGTTTAGGTATCATCTAATCTGTAGAAGCATCAATCGTCAGCCAATGGCTGTAATTTTGTTTAAGTATTTGATTTGGGATGAGTGAGTTCCTTATCCATGGATAGAATAAACAGCTACATAGGTGGGGTGATTTTTAAGACTGAGAAGAACCCTGCTAAAAAAAACCCTCTTTCCCATTCATGCTTAAAATGCCACTGAGGTAGTTTAAGTAGGTAACTATGATTAAAATGCAACTACCCTTGCCTGGCAGGTGCTCTAAACTGTTAATCATGAAATTATCTACTTACTATGGCTGCATTTTATATCCTTACTGGGAGAAAGCTTTGAGCAGGAAAGGAAGGAAAGACTATGAAAGCACAAAGTGTTTTGTGGGAGGAAGTAGTTGGGGGAGGAGGAGAGGCAAGAGCTGTCAAAAAAGACTACATCCAGAAAGAACTCCACATGTTAACAATTTTGTCTCAGACCATTCCAGAGTGCAAGGAAGCCGTTCTTCTGTATCATCAGCAACCAATCTGGAAATTTCCCCATAAACCAACTTCCTGCTGCTATGTATTTCCTGCTTATTAGTTAAAAATCCCATTACCTTATGCAACATGTGTGTGTCACGTCCTCTGGCAGCTTGATGTGCTGAATATAAAGCCAAGCCTGACCTAAATAACCCAAATCTCTTTGCAAACACATTTTTATTTGGATTAGAAGAACTCCAGAAGATTAATAGTTCACCGATAGAAACATGTTTTCCAGTAGGCTTCCACTTTAATCTGAGCCTAGTTTAGACACATGTTTCTTCTGAAAATTTAATTTTCACATCCCTGTCTACAGGAATGTCACAACACAAGTTTCCTAAGCATAAGCATAAACATAAATGTTAGCAGGGTAAAGCATACCTAGATTTGTACATGACGATTTTTAAAAAAGCACTTTGACAGGAAACCCACTAAAATAGTCCATTCAACATTGTAGATCTAAGAGAACATAAAGTTTTCAAAGTAAATTTGACTTACTTTCTTTCTGGTTTTGCATTCTCAAAATGAGAAACTTCCTGTAAAATAAAATAAAAAGTAAAATAAAATAATACTACCCCAAGAAATCAGAGAATTCAAGTATAGTTTATCTTTGAGTATAATCCAAATGCAGTTCATTTTGCCTTTTCCTAGTAAAATGACTGTATTTTAGTAATTTACTTAGTAGAATCTTGCTTCTAGTTTTTACTTTTTTCTCTTTGTCTTTGTAACTTTGATAAATGTTTACCTTATTGTAAGTCCGTGACAGTTAGTGAGCAAGTCTTTTAAACAAAAACCTGTAATTAAATCCTTGTAGCCTCAAGTTTATATCCCCCTTCAACCCACCAAGACCAGGGGGAGAGACACACACCAGAGTATGTTAATTACATTACCTTCCTTTAAGAAAGATGGAAAGTAGCCTATTACAATACCCTAAGTGTGTTGAAATACACCTGTGATTCATCTGACCTTTTTCTTCCGAGCTGCTGATGCTATGTAAAATCCCTTATACTCTGGCAGAAGAAATATGTTGCCACATCTTTCACCATCCTCGAAAGAGCTTAAACTGCTTCCAGGCGCCTTTAAGAACTCTTCAGATTCTCTTTCTCATTCATCCACTCCTTCATTCAAAAACCATTTATGTTTTTGATGTTCAGTGTTTTTTGAACACCTACTATAAGATAGGCAACAGACCATGTTCTGAAGGGTTTTGTTTGGCGAGGTAGGAATTTGTGTAGTAAAGGACATTGAGACCAATATTCCACGTAGTGAGAAAAGCAAAGGCTGGAAGGAGTGGTGAACAAAAATCAGAAAAAGGAAAGTTGTTTTTTTTTTAAATTAAAGTATGGTTGACTTACAATATTACATTAGTTTCAAGTATACAGCATAGTGATTCAGTATTCTTTTTGCAGATGTTACTCAAAGCTGGTTTTATTATTCCAATAGTTGACAGTATTAGTCTGAGCACTGTAAAATTCAGGAGAAACTTTCCCCTACATAGTAACTGAGGGGGACCTTTCTCAAACCCTTATTGTGTTTTTATCAAGATTTAACTTCAAAGACAATTTGCATTACCTATTTCACGTTGTTGGGTAGAACTGAAAACCCATGTACTGAAATAATCAGTCCCCAACTTGAGAAACAAGTTTTGCCAAGTTAAGATGCCTGTGGATCACCCAGAGGACAACGTCTTATAGAAGAGATGTGGGGGTGAAGGTAAAAATGTGGGAGTCACGAACCAAGCCCTGAGGTGAATTGGGATATCAACAGACTTTGAGGACTTAATGGTTAGATTGATCACTCCTTCGATTCTCTGTGCTTTGTCATCAGGGGTCCTAAAAATAATCAATCTCTAACCATGGTCTTTTTATGAAATTTTTTCAGTCTGGTCTAGAAGTCTCCAAACCTCAGTCCGGAAGCTAACTGTATCCTTTTCACCACAATCAGAGGACACACAAGCTTTGTGAGGGTCATCAGGAAAGGGGATGGCCACCCATCTTTGTAGTAGCATTTTCCTGTCATACATATTTGGAATGTAGCTAGGAAGGAGCAAACTCCATGTTCCCATAATCTATGCAGTTTGGGCCAGTTATGTCTCAATAATCAGAATCCATTGTCATGAGTCTCATTAATTTGTTATGTGAGTTTAGATAAATTTCTTTGGATTGTGAATCTTGCACTCTTCAAAATAATTCTACCTCTTTTGAGTATAAAGAGGAAAGGTGTCTGGTCCAGAGTTAAGCAGTACAGAAGATGGATTTGAAATAAGAAAGATAGGAAACATTAGATATCTTTTGTATTTGTTATCATTTGAATCATAGTACTTTTTGAATCCACTTATTATATCAATAATTCATTGTGTTTTGCTACCAAAGAGATTTAATTCCAGATGACACAAAACTTGTGTGCAATTGAGCCCCAAGTGTTTGAATTGGGGCAGAGGGCATATTATTCAAGCACAGCCTCTTGCTTCAGCTGGGTGAAGCCTTAGCTAAGTTAATAAAATCAGATGTTGGACCAAAACTGGTTAAATATGTGTAGTTACTGATTGTAGTGAAAGGGACACAATTAGCTTCTGAGCTGAGGTTTAGAGACATCTGGACCAAGACTTGAAAGAATTTCATAAGACCATAGATGGAGACTGGTTATTTTTAGAACATACGTTGTCACAACATTCTCTAGGGACTATCTACTTTGTTCTATTTTACTGGAATCCGGGTCATCCAACATTTGCTTGTAATGAATCAGCTTAGGTTTGGGGATCTTTTATTAAAGAGTTTTCTTGTAATGAATACTTTGAAAAAGATTTTGAGCTAAAACTTCTTTCGAATCCTTATTAAGATGAGAGAGTTAATGTAGTTCTCCTTAGGTAACCTTCTTCCTACAAGAGGGGAGGGAGAGTCAAGCACCCTAAATTCAGTCTCAGGTGTGATTATATGAAGGAAAGGGATTACTCAAATAGGGCAACATCTACTTATAAGAATAAGACTTCTGTTCCCTGGGTGTTGCTTAATTGTAGATGACTACTGAACTGGTTAAGCAATTTTTAGTACTTCTTGTACCAAGCAGTCTGCTTACATAAGCAGACTGTCATGTACTTTGGAGTTCAGACCCTAGGTTCTTTATTTCTGGAGGGGCAAGTTAAGAATGACTATACATAGCTTTATTTTTAGAACTATATCTGTGTGTGTGTGTGTGTGTGTGCGGTACACGCGTGATACACTGAACTACAAAAGGAAAATACCATTTCAGAGAGTCAGTGAAATCATTCTGTCTAGTCCATTAATTTGACACTTGCCATAAATACCAGCTAAAACTTGCTCCTGTTAGCCTTCATTATCCCCTAAGTCAAGCACTAATCATTAGTCTTACCTTTCATTCACTAGGGAGCTTGTGGCTTAATTTAATTGTTATCCTTGGCAATTTTTAGGAAAATAAAAAAATATGAAATGTAGACAAATTATTATAAATGGGCCAGTAGAAACTAAAGAATATGTCCAACCTATGTTATTTTTCAAGTAGATGAGAGTAGGCTCTAGGAGCAAAGCATTTTCACATAACTATGAAACTAGGTCAAATTAAGGAAAATTTAAAAACAATTAGAAATGAAGAGAGAGAAGGTGTCATTTAAAAGAATAGAGAAATTTTGGATACCAACTGCCATATTTCTATTCTTATGCAGTGGTTACAGTTGACTGTCCTTTGGGATTGAGTCTAATATGTGCCTGTTTCTTGTGTTATTCGTTTTTAAATCTTACTTTCAAATCACAAAGTCAAAAGGAAAAATGAAGTGAAGAATATGTCAGGAGTTGTTGTTGACCAGCTAATGGAAATGTGAAAGGTATTTCTGCACAGAGAATAATGACTGACAGTAAATGATGGTGTAAATTCCATGGTGAATTTTTAAGACTGAAGAGCTGATGAGATCTGACCTTTGATTTGCAAATGAATAAATTGAGGTCCCAGATGGTAAATTGACATGTCTAGGGTCATACATACAGTGCTTTACCTTGGTTAAATGTTACTCATATTTTTCATTCTAATGTATTCTTTAGAATCATATAATTCATTCATTCATAGATTTATAGTTCATTCAACAAACATTTATTGAGCATCTGTTATGTACCAAACACTCTTTTAGAGTCAAAAAAGAATTACAAGTGGCTCTTCTCTCAAATATCCACCATCAATGACCGCTGCTCTCAGGATCCTGTTGGATTCCATGATTTTCCTAATTTTGAAGATTAAATGAGCTAGCCTTTATAAAATCCTTACATGATTCCAAACACACTGAAGATACTTACAGATGTTATTTCTCATTAGATTAATTATTCATTAATGATTACATGGAATTCTGATAATAAGGTAAGAATTGAACATAAATACAAACACACACACATAAACATACATACATATAACTTCTTATTCAAATAAGCTAACCCAGTTTCTATTTTATTCAACTCATTCTCTTGCAAGAATAAAGATAATTCACTTGCATAACTAAAATTATTTTAACTAATATCAAAATACTGTGATTCCAAGAATGCCACATCCAAACTGAATGAGCTTATGTCTGGACATTTCTTAACCTCTTAGGCTTCAATAAAGTTCCCACAGATGTTCAAAAAAAGAAAGGGAAATTCACAGAATTTCCCTTTAAAAAAATTCGAATAGACATCTGGAAAGAGGATGCTTATGATGCTTCAAATTTAATAAAGTGGGCTAATTTTGCAGTGCACTGAAAAGCCACCAGAGAGATGAAAAAACGTATACCCAGCTTTCAGCTCGGTTCTCAAAACAAGGAGGAAGTTTGTGTGCTGGATAACAAACCATCACCCATGTGAGGGAGTCCTGCCACCTATGAGGTCCTCCATCCTGTCTCTACACCTGATTACAAACATGTGGAGAAAAATCACATGAAGAAGTCTCCTAAATTATCAAATAGATCACACCACAAAGAGAAATGTTAGTCAATATAGCTAGTTTGAGCCCAGGTGGTTAAAGCAAGTTACTAAGAATGACAAGACTTTTATAGCTTTTCTAATTTCTTGATTTAACACATTTGCGAAGTAATAATGGCAGAACACTTATGGATTATCAAGCACACTTCCAAATGCTTTACGTGGAGTAATTCATTTAATCCTCCCAACAATCCCGTGAGGTTTATACAGTTATGTGTCTTCAATTTACACATGAATAAACTGAGGCACAGAGCAGTCAAATTCTTGCCTAAGGTCACATAACTAGTAAGTGGTAAAACTGGGATTTTATGCCTGATGCCTTAATGAGTACACAATGCTACTTCAATACTTGACTACACAGATACAAAATCTACCTGTCATCTAGATCAGAGATCCCACAAACGAACTGTTGGCCAGAAGAGAGAGTGGCTAGAGAAATGAAATACTATATGCCACTACTAAACAAAAAGCTCAGAAAGCACACTTTTATCAAAGTACTAATACAAATAATTCAGTATTTTTTGCACATAATTCTTTTTTTTAATTGAAATATAGTTGATTTACAATGTATTTTAGGTGTACAGCACAGTGATTCAGTTATATTTAGTTATGTATATAACTAAAGAATATATATGTAAGAATCTTTTTTAGATTCTTTTCCTTTATAGGTTATTACAAAATATTGAGTATAGTTCCCTGTGCTATACAGTATGTCTTTGTTGGTTAACAGCAGTGAGAGGCCCGCGTACTGCAAAAAAAAAAACAAGGGGCACTTCAGGAATCTTTGAATTTAGATGAGAGACTGCACATTGGAGGCCCCCCAGTATATTACTGTAATAAAATTATGGTTCTCAGGGAAAACAGATTTTATCCCCCTATGAGAATACAACAAAGAAGAAGCAGCAGAAGCAACCTCAGCTCATTGTGATGGGAAAAGTAGACTTTCTTGCCAGCCCACCAGCTCCTGTCAAAGAGTAATAACCCTATACGCTAATGAATTCTGATTTCCCCAAGAGAAGCAGGTGGTGTATGGCATCCCAACAAGGCTCATCATCTCAGGGCAGACCTTATAGCTTGTAGTGCCTGGAGAGTGCACGGGTACTGTATCTAATCCATGAGGGACAGAGTTAGTAAATTAAATAGAACTTTGTCATTCGTCTACTGGTGTGCCAAGTGAGCTTTCTATCAATCCTGAACTAACAAACTCCTCTCACAGTGTTATAAATATCCAGGATGGCAAAATAGGATACTTAGAGGATGGTTATTTGCATTATAAAAGGTTCTTCCTTTTCAAAAAGATTCTTTTCCAGACTTCCATTTTTTTTCATGGAAAGGCATTTTATTTTAAATAAAGCAGTGTGTACATGTCGATCCCAAATTCCCAGTCTACCCCTCCCTCCCACCCTTCCCCCCTGGTAACCATAATTTCATTCTTTAAGTCTGTGAGTCTGTTTCTGTTTTGTAAATAAGTTCATTTTTATCATTTTTTAGAACTTTCTTAAGTAGCCTTAAATGTGTTCTGACTTATGAAATTATATTTACACAAGGTTTTAGAAAGGGGAAAGACAACTAATGTTTAGATTTCATGTTACCTGCCACTTATATCATTATTTTATTTAATCCTCATAGCCACAAATGGAACAAAAGCAAACCAAACAAACTTGCAAGAAGTGTGATAGGAAATAAGATGGGTAAAAATATCAACTTCCGGGCTTCCCTGGTGGTGCAGTGGTTGGGAGTCCGCCTGCCGATGCAGGGGACACAGGTTCGTGCCCCGGTCCGGGAGGATCCCACGTGCCGCGGAGCGGCTGGGCCCGTGAGCCATGGCCGCTGGGCCTGCGCGTCCGGAGCCTGTGCTCCGCAATGGGAGAGGCCACAGCACTGAGAGGCCCGCGTACAGCACAAAAAAAAAAAAAAAAAAAAATCAACTTCCATCCTTACAGTGGAAAAGCACCGAACTGGCACTCCAGAACCTGGCTTGATTTCCCAGGTCTGCTACTAAACTGGGCCAGTTCCAAGAACCCTCTCAGAACTGTCTCTACATCAATAGTATGAAGGTTAGTGAACAGGAACTTGAAAATCTCTTCCAGTAAAAACAATCCATGTTTCCTTATCTACAATATTTCAATCCAAAGTCAGTAGGAATGACAAAAGGTTTTAAGAGAAAATTAAAATGGGAATGGGCTTTTTTGCTTTACAGCTTTTTCTTTAAAACATGAATAAAGAGATAAGCATGGCTTTCCTTAGATTCAATTAGTAATTATATCATGAACTTAGGAAATAAAAAAGAGGATAGGGCATAATTAACCTCAATCTATTGATTTTATTTTATTTTAACATAAGTTTCTATTTAAGGGAGGAAACTAATTAAAACCAACAGAAAGTGTTCACATATGAATTGGTGGCAGAAGAATAGCTGTATGTGATCGTAGATATAATGGGTAAAAAATAAAAATGAAAGAAAAGTGCAGTGTTTTTAATGAAGGTGATCTATGTTTTATATGTCAACTTGTTATGAGTCATTTCACAATCTAGAAATCAAGAAAAGGGTTACATGCACTGTTTTGACACTGACTCCTCTTGTTTATAGTTTGATGAAGACCTAGCTTATGGGATGCCATTGTTAGTCTCATTTTCTTCCTTTAGTGTCTATGTTATTCATAGCTATGTCAATCCTGACGTTAATATGGAGACAGAACAAAAGAACTCCCGATTTTACTAGTTTGGAGGCAAGTAAGAAATGCAGCTGAGTGTTTAGAATACCAACCTGGGAGTCACCTACCATGACTTCATTACTTACACATAAGATAAGTATCTTATCTTACACATAAGATAAGTATTCTTAGAATACTTATCTTATTCTAAGATATGTCACATTTCAGTGTCCATTTATCCGCTTATAAGACACTTGGCTCTAAGTGATTTTTAAGGCCTTTTCTGGAAGATGTTAGGACAATGTTCAGGGATAATGTCTTACCTTCCTTTCACCATTTTTTTTTTTTTTTTTTTTTTTTTTTGCGGTACGCGGGCCTCTCACTGTTGTGACCTCTCCCGTTGCGGAGCACAGGCTCTGGACGCGCAGGCTCAGCGGCCATGGTTCATGGGCCCAGCTGCTCCTCGGCATGTGGGATCTTCCCGGACCGGGGCACGAACCCGTGTCCCCTGCATCGGCAGGCGGACTCTCAACAACTGCGCCACCAGGGAAGCCCTCCTTTCACCATTTTAAGCTGTAGTTCTTCCTTTACAAACCCAGCTTAAATCTCACCTTCTCCACTGAACTTGCACCGTTAAACCACAAACCACTATCATGTTCTTAGTCATAACACATTATTGATCATTTACTTTGTGCCTGCCACTGTGCTAATAATGTTAATTGCACTGTCACTTTTTATTCTCAAATAATGAATGAGAGTAACAAGCAGTTTCCTCATTTTATAGGAGAAGAAACTGGGCTTAAAGAATTTAAGGAACTTGTCCAAGATCATGTAGCTAGTAAATTTCAAAGCTGGCATTTTTATAAAGTTTATTTGACCCTCAAATGTTGTGCTCCTGACTATTACATTATTTTTTTTTGAAATTCCTTCTGAGAAATATTGTAGAAGTTGGGCTTGATACTTATAATACAGCATTTAATTACATAGTGTCTTATTTTATTCTCTAGATATTTTTGATATACATATTTCTACTGTAGTTGACAACTGTCATTCACTAAACCTAAAATCAATGTGCAGAAGAAGGAGGAAGAAGAAGAAGAAGGGAGAAAGAGAAGGAGAAGTGAAGGATGGAAGGAGAGCAGGAAGGAAAGAAGCAAAGAGAGAGAGAAAAAAAGAGAAAAGAGAAAGAGAAAGAAAGAAAGAGAGAGGGAGGGAGGGAGAGAGAGAGAAAGGACTCCCATTGTTACTAGGATGAGATATGTGGCTTAGGTCTTATCCATCACACGGGCAAACTTAAGACACTGATTCAAAACTGACTAAATGGGAGAAAAGATAAGGTGTGGGCATCCATTTTTAACGTAGCAAATCTCAGCAGAGATAGTGTGGTTCTGGAGCCTACTGCTATGATAGTAGCTTCTTGATTTGGACCATTCCTGCTGGTGGCAGAACAGCTCTTGGGGGTGGCAAGTTTTGTAGTGTGCTTCTCAGTAATTTCTGCAAGCTCGGCTAGAGTATCTATCTTCAGCCTCCCAACAATTCTGAGATTTCTTTAAGCTGTAATCCATTTCTTTCTGCTTAAATTAGCTAACATGGATTTGGTTATCTTCAAATTAATCCTGATCAATAACTTATCAGGTTAATTTTAGGTCCTGTATTAGTTATCTATTGCTATTCAATCTATTACTCCAAAATGGAATGCCTTAAAACAATATACATGGATTATCTCACAGGTTCTGTGTGTCAAGAATATGGGTATGACTTAAATGGGTCCTCTGATTCAGGCTTGCAGTCAAGTTATTGGCCCAAAGGTATGAGGTTTCATCTAAAGGCTTAGCTGGGAAGAGTATCCTCTTCCAAGCTCACTCAGTGATTGTTGGCAGCATTCAGTTTTCTGAAGTCTGTTGAATGAAGGCCACTGTTCCTTGCTGGTTGTAGGCTGAATGCTGCTCACCTGGGCCTCTTCTAGATGGGATCTTGCTTCACCATAACGTGCAAGCAAGAAAGCAATGGAGACAGTCCTCTTGCAAGACAGAAGTTATAGTCTTTTATAACTTAATCACGGAAGTGACTTCCTATCACCTTTGCCAAATTCTATTGGAATCAAGTCTCACACAAAGAAAGGTGAGTATTACATAAAGACGTAAATACCAGAGGCAGATGTGATGGTGAATTTTATGTGTCACCTTGGTTTGGCCACACAACTCAGGTATTTGGTCAAACACCAAGTGAAATTATCATTTAAGTCAGTAGACTTTGAGTAAAGCAGATTACTTTGTATAATGTGGCTGGACCTCATCTCCATAGTTGAAGGTCTTAAGACAAAAAAACTGTAGCCCCCCAAGGAAGAGGGATTCTGCCTCTAGACTACCTTTTGGCTTGCCCTCCAAATTTCAGACCTGCCAGCCTCCATATTGGAGCCAATGAGCCAATTCCTTAAAATAAATTTCTCTTTCTATATATCCTCATCCTATCAGTTCTATTTCTCTACAGAGCCCTGATTTATACAAGAGGGTTCATTAGAGGCCATCTTAAAAGTCTGCCTTCCACAGTTCCAAAAGGAGAATAATTGTGTTTTAGGTTAGAAAACACTCCCTCTTCCCAAAAAATTTAAAGTGTACACATGGAACCATTTTAGAGCAGCAAGGGACCTTGGAGACCATCTAGTCTAACCTTATTATCTTATAGAGGTGGAAACAGAGAACCAGATAGTGTAATGACTTATTCAGTGCTATTTAGGAACAAAGCCAGGGCAAGACCTCAGTTTTCTCTCTTAAGGTCCTTACCATTGCCCCATAAATTCTCCTAAGTTGAGAGCCGAGAATTGCACTAGTCGCCTGAAGACTGATTATAGTGAAGGAAAATCTTCGTGGGCAGATAAACTACTGATCAGCTGGGTTGTTCTTCCCTTCAGTCGCTCTTCCGATAGCGGGTAATGGTTTTGTGCCGGTGCTGCCTCATCCTCCAACCCAGATTCCTTAATGATCAGTGGTGTTCACAGCCAAGATGGCAGGCTGGGTCATAGATCCTGCCAGTGGCTATGGAGAAGAGCAAAACTAACTGGCCAAGAAGGGATTAAACCCTTGACCTTGGCCTCATTAGTGCTGAGCTCTAACCAACTGTTAGACATGTATTGTATCATTTGTCTTTAAAACTATGTCTTTAAAACATATTCATAAAAATATGAATATTATGCTCTTATTAACATCTGGTAGCTGGGAACAATTTAATTGATTTCTCCAGTGCTTTTTTCAGTGCAGAATGTTGATGAATGTGAGTACATTAAAAAATTAAACTTGCATTTTAAAATATTTAAGTTAAAATGGACCCCCACAAAAAAAACCAGCACCTGAATTATAAATTAGGCTAACAAGAGCCACCGTGATAGATTTTCTTGTTTACTGTTATTTACACATGGAAGGAAATCTAGGAATGAATGTCAAACATTGCACTCAAACTGGGTGTTCATGATTTGAGGCAATTTGTGGAGATTAAAATCTTGGGTTTTCTAATGCACGCAACAATAAATCCTGTTGCTTCTTCTTGTCCAGCCTGGTAAAAATCAATGCTTTTAGGTAAGGAGTGTTGATTACAAATTATTTTGAACAGTTATTTTAAAACGACATCCAAGCTCAAATGAGAGTTTGACTTAAAGTCATTTAATCAAGGATATCAAATTAAAGGAAGGAAAATGAACATTAACATGCATTTTGCCAGGTGCTTAACGTTTGTTTTAACATTTGATCCTCACTACAAACCAAGAGACAGACATTTTTATCCATATTCTATTCCTCAGAAAACTTAGGGTTAGAGAAGTTCAAAAACATTCTCAAGGATACACAGTTCTCAGCTACCTGGGGAGCCGGAATAAAACTCAAGTTTATTAACTTCATTGCCCATCTCAAGTTCTCTCTCTATGTCCTATATATACATATATATTTATATATACACACATACATATATATATATATATCAGATTGTATTTAAGGTGCATATAAAAAGGTTGGATTCTTTATCTTCCTATCTTCCCCTCCTCTTCACTTCTCATCTCCCCAAAACATGTTCTCACACTCAGCCTCTCCTACTCTCTCTAAGTCTTGCATAGACGTACATGCATAACACACACACACACACACACATGCTTGGGACAGAAAGGCCAAAGAACATTAGTATTTGGGAAGCCAGAGCTGCAGTCTTGACTCCATCCCTCATTTCAGACAAGTCATTAATCTCAGCCTCCTCATTGGTTAATACACTTGTTCCCTCTGGTCTTGTCTCTTCCTAAAAGTATATAACTGTTTATCTTCAAGTATTTTTATACTTTATATTTCTTTTATAAGTATACTTATATATATATACTTATATATACTTTTATAAGTAAAGTAGGGGATTTATATTATCTGATTACTCTGATGCCTCAACATCACCAGCAAATTCAAGCCTCTAATTCTATGCTGTCCAACATTGTAGCCATTTCTGGCGGTATGTGGCTATTGAGCAATTGATATTTGGTTGGTCCGATCGAAGAACTAAATTTTAATTTAATTTAATCTTAATTTCGAAATTGAAGCTGGGTCAAAAAATACACAATTTTTATTGTTTCATTAGGAGCAGGATTCACTTTAACCATTGAAACTTTAGCATCTGAATTGAGATATATAAGATACACACCACGGGCTTCCCTGGTGGCGCAGTGGTTGAGAGTCCGCCTGCCGATGCAGGGGACACGGGTTCGTGCCCCGGTCCGGGAAGATCCCACATGCCGCGGAGCGGCTGGGCCCGTGAGCCATGGCCGCTGAGGCTGCGCGTCCGGAGCCTGTGCTCCGCAACGGGAGAGGCCACAACAGTGAGAGGCTCGCGTATGGCAAAAAAAAAAAAAAAATATATATATATATATATATATATATATAAAATTAACTTTTTATAATAATTACATGTTGAAAGAATAACCTTTTAGATATACTTGCTTAAATACATTATTAAATAAATGTCCACCTGTTTCTCTTTTTAAAAATGTCACTCCCTGGGTCAGCAAACTTTTTCCCTGAAAAGTCAGATAGAAATATTTTAGGCTCTGCGGGCCATATACAGTTTCTATGGCATGGTCTTCTCTATTTTTGTTTTAAAAAAATTGCTTTAATGTAAAAGCTGTTCTTAGCTCATGGGCAGTACACACACAGGCCACCTGGGGCAGTAGTTCTAGCCGCAGCTCTACAGTGACATATTTGCCCTTCTAACCCCGGTGCTCAGTAGCAAGAAGGAATGCTCTTCTCTGAAACTGAACTAAGCTGAATCCATACCTAGGATTGTTCTCCTCATTTTACGAAGAGGACACTGAGGTCTAGAGAATTTAAGCAACTTTCCCAAGTCAAATAGCTGTAAGTGCAGAGCTAGAATGAGAATTCATATCTGCCCAGCTCCAGGGCTCACGTATGACACTGCATCATACATTCTGCATTATTAAGACTTTCCTTAGTTTGATTAATGAGCCTTCACTGATCCATTCATTCAGTAGTCATTGAATGAATATTTGTGCAACATACAAGTAATAGAGACATTTCCCCTGTTCCACATTTAAGCTCATTTTTGAAAAGGTTCAAATATCTTACCAATTTAATTTATGAGATACAAAATGAAGTGGAAAATTGACAATTATTTGCTAACTTCAATCAATATAGATGGCAAGCCTGATAATTCAGGCTTGATCCTGTTAACCGCAATTGGCAGAGGTACAAACATTTTATGTTCTTACTTTTTTTCTAATTCAAGATCCTTTATTAGCTTCAGACATAATAAAGAGGTGCTAAAATAGGTAGAGGATCAGGAGTAACAGCCTACATTTTAACCAATGTAATGATAAAGTAGTCGATCTCCAGTGAGGCTAGTATGTTAGTCTATTTTCTTTCAGCATGTTTATTTAGTTGCATGATCATTCGCTCTGTCAAACTTTATAGCTAGTTTTTTTTTTTTTTTTTTTTTGGCAGAAGACCTCCAAAACTCTCTGGCTTTGCCATATATTATAAGTGGATCTCTTATTATTTATCTTTATGAAATTTAATAAAGTCTCATTTTAAATCAATTTCTCTTTAGACCAGCTCTCCCTTACCAATCCCTCCTAGAACTGCAATTAAAATGTAAACTAGATATTTTTGATGTTCTTCATTTAAAATCCCAACATTAACTTCTTTCCCTTAAATGCCTTCTCTATCCTTAATTGTGCAGTTGGTCCACAACTGATCATCTGCTTTGGGACTCTGGAGCGTCTTCCGTCCACCTGTGTAACTCCTCATTTTGATTAACATGGTGTTTTCCACACAGCAAACTCCTAATAAGTATGCATAAATAAATAGCTTTAAGGGAAGCCAAGAAGCCTAGGACTCTTTTTTCATTTTGGTTTTTCTTTTCAATTCATGGGGCAAGTGACATTTTTAGTATGGGTTACAAATTTCCACTGTAACAACTAGATATGCTGTCGGGTTGGGTGTAAAGAGTTTAAGTTTGAGAGCACCTCTCCTTTCCAGTAAAATTAAAATTACAAATACATTTGGGCTGAGGACTCTCGGAACTTGAGGAATAACTCCATTAACTTTAGGGATGTTTTCATAGTATTTTCAGAACATTAATCCAAAAGAAGAATCTATTTCCAATTCTATTAAAACTGGTCCAAATCGTTTTTTCCTTGAAAAAAAAAAAAAAGGAAAGTGAGGAGTGAAAGTAGGAGAAAAAAAGCATCCATTCTTCAGAGGCTTAGATGGAAAGTCAGGAGGAAAGTTCTAAATCACTAAATTTCATTATTAAAAGATTAACCTTCTTTTATCCAAGCTGTGGAATCATTTTAATTAGGAATAAAGTAGGTACCAATGATAATTTGATACAACTGGTATAATTCACCAATTGAATAGTAGAATCAATAATTGAACCAGTTGTTTTTCAGTATATATATATATATATATATATACACACACACACACATTTATGTTTGTATATATGTATATATTTTAAAATTAGTGAGTATATATATTATATATGTATATATAAAATGTATATATATATATATATACCTCAGTATTTAATTATATATGCAGAAAGACAGAAATATACAGACAGAAAGAGAGAGAGCTGTAGCAATTTAAATCATATTTTTATTATTCTCATCTACTTTTGCAGTGTAGATGAAGTTTGATAACAATCCTATTAGACTGGTTGGCCATGAACTTGTTTATTTTTCATGCATACTTATTAAACTCACGTGTTTAAGGAAATATCTTCAGGCTTTTCAGCCTGTTCAATTTTTCTTTTTAATTGTAGCGTAAAAATGCTTCCAAACATTCTGCAATGTCAATTGACAGTATCACTGTAAATGGTCTCTCTCTGTCTCTCACATTAAGATGTAAAATGTATTGCTGCTTCCTCTTAAACATATCTGTCAACATCAATATCTTCTGGGTATTAAAAAGTATATGGAGTTGAGGGAAGAGTTTCCACTGCACTACATTTTTAAAATTATATTTACTTACTGAGACTTATTATTGAACTTGTTTACTAACTTACAGTACATTACCTTTCAGTTGATCTAAGTTTCTGGGAAACAGAAACATTCTGGAAGTTGGGAAAATAAGAAGTTTTCAATGTCCCCGAAGAATAAAACTGGTAGCTGTATAGGTAAGTACAAAACTCGAAGGTATTTTACTCTAACCCTTTCTCTAGAGCAAAAAAATATCTGGGTTTGAATCCTGGGTCATCCTCTTTTTAACTGGGAAAGTTATTTAGCCTTTCTCAACATTTCTAAACCTCTGTAAAGGTTTATTGTAAGGATCAACACAGATAATTTCATATATAACATCATCTAGTGTCGTTAATATTATTTTTTGTTATTGGGGAAATGTGTGATTGCAAGGGTAAGAGGTGGCATCTAAATCTACAAGTATAGAGAAGTTCTTTATTTGCTGCAGACGTAGGATCTTTTGTATTGTCCTAAGTCACAATAGAAGCCACGTAAGTTTATTAGAATGGGATTAACACAAATACAGCACAACTGACTAAGAAAACAGCCTGCACTGTAAAACAGGAACAGAGTCAACTTTGCTGAGCACGGAGAACTCTATGCCTCTAGTAATTATAAATATAATTCACAAAAACCATTTGCCTTTGCATTCTAGTAATACTCAATATTTTGTAAGTAAGTTGATGGTGTGTGTCCATAAATTTAAGAAGCAGCTCAGTAAAGTGGTTAGCACAGACTTTAAAGCAGCCAGAGGAGTGCTGGAGTTGACACTAGAGAGAATGAATAATTAAATATTCAGGTATTGTAAGCCTGTAATTCAACCATTGGTAGCTTGAAATCAACCATGGTAGGAGCATTCACACCATGGAAACTGGCAAATGCTATTATACAAATCTCAGGTTCCCCGCATCCACCCCAAAAACCTGGTTTACCAGTAAACTGCTGATGCAGGCATATATATATTTACTTGCCAGATTTAACACTTAATGGTTTATAGTCTTTAACAAATTATGTTGTATTTCTCTCCTGCAATTTCCTCATCTAGAAAACAATACAATTATTTCTTTGTCATAAGGTTGCTTTTGTTTAAGTGATTTAAGTTACATAATCACCTAATACACACTTTGTAAATGGTAGTTCATACTAATAAGCCAAAATCATGTAAGAGACACAGTGAAGAGCAAAGCAGAAACTAAAAGTAAATGAAGAACTTTCTGAAAACAGGGTCTTTTTGCTGTATTAACAGATTTCATTAAGCAAGTGATTCTAAATATATAATAGAGAAGAGGTGATCCATTCAAGGTTCACTCACCATGAAGAGATTGTTGTGTAAGTTTCCATTTTCCCCAGAGGGTGGGAAAAGAGAATCAGTTCTACCAGAAGTTCCCTCTTGGTGAGGTTGTTGTTCTGGGACTGGCTCATATAAGCTGTCCATAGAGCCCTCCTGGAATAAAGAGATTTCTGAGTCAAGGAAAAATAAAATGATAATTTTCATTGAAAAGTCATCTAGCCATCTACCCACCTTTATACAGTACCCCATCTAAATGATCCCGTGCATTGGGATTACGAGTTTATGGTATGCCAGTGTTCAACAGTGAACAAGACAGTAAAGAGAGGCATTCTTAGCACTTATTACAGAGCCAGGAATTCAAACAAAACTCTAAGTGTTGGGGAGCCATGCACAAAATGTGGCAATTTCTCAAGAAGCATGATGAAGACATAAAGTTCGAGGTACTAAATAAAGACCTATTTGGACACCAATAAACTGTGTTGGGTGTCAGGTCATAGGTTTTAGTTATATGTATCCCTCTAATTAGGGTACTAATTAGTACTAATTAGTACATGTCCTTGTATAAGAAACACAATCTGTTGTACTTCAGCTTCCTCAACTGTAAAGCTGCAGTTTTATCCACCTTACAGAGGAACTCTCAGGATGAAATGAATACAGTGTTTGCTTTGAAACAGCAAAAGTATTTCACAAGTACAATAAAGGCATTCATATTAATGTTTTACAGTATTTATCTTAATAAATAAAATTGTTCATTTGTTTTTATATTTTCATGGAATAATGAATTTTAAAATGTATGAGTTTGCATTTAAAACCATTGTAAACTCTGTGTTAAATCCCCTTTGTACTTGGGAAGCAAACTTAACTGAATTGGCTTCTTATGTTTTTTTTCCTTTTAAGACAGAATTGGTCTAGTTATGGCGTCATCTGGAAACAATCTTAAGGGAAAGAGGTATACACTTAATATATTGAAAATTTCTAGACATAGTAACTGGGGAGGCTGATAATGGTGGCATCAAAACAAAGGTCTGCTGGATTATGAAAAAGTTTTTTGCTTTAAACAATGAGTGTTGCACTGAAAATGTTCTTATCTTTAAAAATATATTTTATTAAGATACAAGCAAAGCTAAGATTGAATTGTATTCACATTGTCTACCTTTAAAAATTTCAACCAGTGTGTTCTACAGTTCCATAGTTCAAGTAACTTCTGCTCCAAACACATGGCAAATTATTGGGAAAATCTGAAAGACTTAAGTAAGCCCTAAGACATTTGTGCTCTAAATACCTAAACATGTAGGGAAACCAAAAACCTAACAGAAGCACAAAGTGGTGAATGGAAGTTAAGCTTTGGACCTGTTAGTTGTCCACCCACAAACGGGCAGCCTTGATGGACCTTGGGCCTGGTGGTGTAATGTGTAATAGCTTTCCTCCACATAAAGCAAACTCAGTGCTGAAATCCATGGGCTGCAGCAGTACCCACAGCTATGAAAAGAGGTTGAGAATATCTCCTACCCATAGCTGCTGGGGATCTTGCTTCTAGGAAGCTGTAGGTCAGAAAAGCAAATTCAACAATGCTGCTGGTACACTGAGATCAGAAACAAGCTGCCAGCTGGCTCGGTGATGGATCAGTAATACATCAAATATCACCTTGGGATGAGACCCCTGGACCAGCAATGTAAGCCTTGGTTCTTAACTGGGGCCTCGGAGAGACTGGAGATTTATGCCTTACAACCAAATGGAGAAAGGTACAGAGGCCAGGAAGGAGAGAAGAGAGAGAGAGGGGAGGATGGAGGTGAAAGGGAGAGGAGTGGGAGAGGGAGAGACAGAGAAGAGACACACAGAGAGAGACGAGAAAAAGAGTTATCGTTCAACATTAGCCAAAACACAGGAAGGGCTCGAATGCTGAGAAAGAGAGTCAACTGAATTGACAATCTGAAAATAAAGCCATTTCCATTCCAGATGAAATTAAAATCATCAAATGGATGAAAAATAATTTCAGGAACAATATTTATCATCTTCACAGAGCTAAATAAAAACGGAATATACAATTAAAAATAAATAACCTATGATGAAACCAAAACAGGCAGAAAGGAAACAAACACTAAATAATTAAAAAGTCTTGAAAATGAATAACGTAATCATAGAAATTTGTGTTAAATAATCAAAAATTGGGATGAACTCTGGACCTCTCAAAAGAATTAGCAAATGCTGAGGAGTTCACCCAGGGTGCAGCATAAAAGGATAAATAGAAAACACATGAAATATTCGGGTAAAAGTGTGGAGGACGTTTTGAGGCATTACAACATCAGATTAATAGGAATTCTAGAAAAATAAAATGACAGATATTTCTCGTCATTTCAAGAAAACTATGAACTAATTTTACTTATAGTTTTAAGAAATCCTAAATGTAGTGTTAACAAAATTAAATTTAGTAATGTATTTTAAAATATACCATGGCCAGTTAGTGTTTAATACAGGAATATAAGATGTTTCAATATTTAAATATACTGTAACGTGTTTAAAAGAAAGCTTATAATTTCAATAAATATTCTAAGGCATTTGAAAGATTTATTATTATTCATCCTTGATAAAATCTCAGCAAACTGGGAAAAGAAGGACTTCCTCAACCTCATTAGAGTTATTTATCAAAAACCTCAGGAAGATGCAATTAAAGGTAATTAAATGAATGTTAGAAACAAAACTAGGATGCCTGCCATTATAGTGTTTTTACTTGTCAATGTTATAAAAGAGAGAGAGAAGCTGAGAATGGTATAATTGCTAAAGAAGAGGAAAACTTACAGATTATCTGCATTAAAAACCACAGACTACCAGAATTTTGGAAATTCAGCAAAACTACTTATTTGCAGTATCAATATCTGAAAATCAATAATGTATCTATAAATCAGCAAAAACAAATTAGGAAAAAAAATAATAACAGCAACCAAAATTCTTAGACTGCTAGCAATAAAGTTAGCAAAAGATTGGGATTGACATATATACACTAATATGTATAAAATAACTAATAAGAACCTGCTGTATAAAAAAAATAAATTAAATTAAATTAAAAAAAATTCTTTAAAAAAGAATTTTATAGAGAAAATTATAAAACATCATTAAAGACCATGAAAGAAGATTAGAATAAATGAAGAGCTATCCATAGTTGCGGATGAGAGGCCTCAACCTCATAATGAAGTCAATTTCCCCTAAAGGTGTAAAATTCAAATTCATTTTAATCAAAATCCTATCAAAGATTTTCATATAACTTGATAAGATGCTTCTGTATTTATACAGAAGCACAGAGACTTTAGAAGTCCACATTTTGAAGAAAGACAAGGAGAGGGTATTCTGAGTAAGGTATCTAGTTGGCGTTAGAATTACCTTAATAGTATGTAGAACAGTGATAAAGAGAAGGATGGAGATAAACCATTGGGATAAAATATATAAACCAAATAAACATAAAGGCAGCATTTCGAATCACTGAAGGAATGGTTCAGGGATAATTGATCTGTAGCCTTACTGGGTTACAAAGTCAAATTAAACTCTGTAACTATATGATGAGCTCAACAAGAAAATCACCTTGCTTCTAATGAGCAAGCTTTCTAAAAACCTCATCACGATGTAAAACTCTAAGAAAAATTCTGGATTCAGAGTGGCACACATAAAAGGATATTTCTGCCTCCCTTTTGAAAGATAGACCCCGTTTGGAGTTTATAGATCCAAAATAATAGCAATCACCTTTAATGGATTATTTATAGTATCCTTGGTTCAAAACGGGTAGTTCATTAAGTTTGGCTTTATATTTCTCTTAAAAACCCCATTTACTAAAAGATTTACAATTTCCCCCTACACTTAAGAGAAGTTTAACTCTTTCACTGACTTTCCTTAGTGCTAATTTTTAGGTGATGCTTAATATTTTAAATCACCTTCTTCCTAGAGATTTAAAGGTCAATATATTTATATTCACTTCCACTTTTTAATTCTGTAAATTTTCCACTAAATCAGTAGTTTTAAATCTCTTCTTTAAAATGCTGTGTCCCATATGTTCACATTCCTACAGGCACAGATAAAATATGTTTTGAATTATGCACAAATTCCTGGCAAAAACTGTAACCCCGCCCCTTTTTCACAGCTCATAACAGCACAGTCGGGTGTCACAACACCCTGGTTGAGAGCCCATACGCTAAATAACATTATTTATTTATTGCCCAGGAAGGAATAAAAATACCTAAAATAGTTTTGATTTTTTTCCCCAAGTACCTTGTGGACATTTTCTTATCAAAGCAATAATTAATTTTGATCACATATAAACTTCGGAATGCTTACATAATTTTAGTTAGTGTTCATGATGGCTCAGCCTAATCCAATATGTTTCTGAGCGAGGAAGTTTTTAAGGGTAACTTTAAAAGATGGAAAAGAGTTGCAGTCAAATTGAGTCCATGAGACATAGCTTTGAAGCAATCCTTTTTGAGTATGTGCCTTCTTGCCTATATTACAGAGAAAGACAATCATGCTCATTATGTGGTTATATGTCTTTCGTAGCAGGATTACAAAGTGTATGCCACAGTATGCTGAGCTATGCTATGTTATAGAAACATTAGCATACTGATTATAGTACCATTTAGAGTGATTTCAGAACACAGTCATCTGTGCCGCTACACTGCCTCTCTCCATGGGAAGTATATTCATGTAAACCTCATATAGCTCTTGTAGAGCAACTAGAGAAGAATGCACAATACCACTTAAATCACCCGAAATGGGATTTCTCCAGTCAGATTTATATGGCACAAAGCAAAGTTGAGCACTGGCATTTATTTTGTAAATTGGGACTATATAGGCAAACTGAACTCAATGATTCAGCCTGCCACAACTCACAATTGCATTTTATTTTTCAAGATGCTCTAAGATTAAATCCCTTATCTTGACTTAAACTGCCTCCTGTTTAGGTATTACAACCTATGTCAGCGCCATCTCTGGCACTTACGTTAATCTTCTTTGCAATTTGGAAAGAAAACAAACATCATAGTAAACCATTTTATTTCCTCAAATGACAGGGATCTCCCACAGACATCTTGAAAAACCAATGAATAGGCATAATACCCTGCTGTAAACACATATAGAAATGAATAAAATTATTTTTGAAATCCATTTTCTGCATTGGCAGATGGTCACAATTGCAGGTTAGAGTTATAAAGTATTTCCAGATCTATGACTACCTGCTAACTTCCACTGATCCACTTCAGGCTAAAGAAAAAAAAAAAGCAATAATGTAAAAAAGAATTTGAGAGGTGCTTATACCCTGAATGAGCACATCTGCAGGAGTGGATTAATCTATTGTACCTTGCATTTACAGTGCTGTGTAACTCAGAAAGCTGCCTCATGGTAGGTTAACCAAACCAACATTGAACAGAATTCATTACTCAAACAATAAAGAAGAAATTTTGATTCCTAGGAATGTCCCAAAGCAAAACCAGCAACCCAAATGCAGCATATTTTGAAAAAAAAACTCATACTCAATAATAAAAAAAAAGAAAATAGTTCCTCAAAAATACTATTTACATATTCCACTTAGAAATTCAGTATAAAAATTTTAAGTAATTAGTCATTGTTATAGATAAATATATACTTTTTTGTAAATTACTTGCCTCTGAATACAGTCGGCTTACGTTCTTTAATGAAAACATGCTTCCTCCTTTTCCTGATGTGGACTCTCTTATGAAACCTTAAAATGTATTAGTATAACACTTAGGAAGTTTAGGGTAAACCCGAATTCCATACAATAAAATAAAAAAGAGGATATAAATGGTGCACATAAAAAAAACACTTACCAGCGAAAAGCAGAAAAGATTCATTTTGGTCAGATTTAGCCCCCTGTTGCTGTGCCCCCTGTAGCTCTCTCTTGCCTTCACAGCTGTTTGGACAGTTCTGGGAGATTACTACGAAGTAAAATCCCTGCCATAATCCCAGGATTCACAGACCATTATCAAATGAGATGGGTCTTTATTGAACAATTTTCTAAATTAATGAGGAACGCTGACTAACAAAATGAGAGAGTAAGACTTACCATGATCTTTGTCAAGAGATTTCAAAGGTGACAATAATATTCCTAAAACCTGGAGGAAGAATGCAGTGAAAATAATCATAGGCCTACCTAACTAAATTGAGAATATGAAACACACCCCGAAGAAAATGTCATCCTCCAATATAAAAGTAACACATTCCCTTCAAAGGGTTAAGTTGAGGCTCTGGTACCATGTGCCTCCCCACTTCCCATGCCTTTTATCTCTTCCATTAATTAAAATAATGTTGGATCTCTTATATAGAAAGATACTGAGATAAGCACTTTTTATGGTGGTAAAATATACATAGCTTAAAATTTTCCATTCTAACCATTTTTTAATGTACAGTTTTGTAGCATTAAGTATATTCACATTGCTGTGCAAACATTATCACCATCCATCTCCAGAATTTGTCTGTCTTATAAAACTGAAACTCTATACCTATTAAACACTAACTCCCAATTCCTCCCTCCCCCAGGCCCTACCACCATTCTACTTTCTAAGAATTTCACTATTCTATATACCTCATTTAAGTGGAATCATGCAGTATTTGTCTTTTGTTAATTGGCTTCTTTCACCCAGCATAATGTCTTCAAGGCTCACACATGTTGTAGTGTGTGTCAGAATTTCTTTCTTTTTTAAGGCTAAATAATATTCATTGTATATGTGTACTACATTTCGTTTACCTATTCTTTTGTTGATGGACACTTAGGTTGCTTTTACCTTTTGACTATTGTGAATAATGCTGCTATGAACATGAGTGTACATAACTCTGTGTGTCCCTGCTTTTCATTCTTTTGACTATAAATGCTAAGGTAGAATTGCTGCAAAGTTAAATTTACATCTTGCAAACAGGCTTATTCTTCAGCTGGTCCCAGACTTATTTTTCCTTTAAGCCACATTTATTTCTAGTACTCCCAGAAAGCACATCTACAGTAGTCCCTTATCCTTTAATTAGGAATATGTGGAGAGTTGCATTGGCAACTTTTGCTTTGGAATGTTATTAGCTAAGAAAGCTTTGAATTTCATGTAACAAAGTACCTGACTGAGTGCTTACTCATTAATTAGAGCTGTTCTTCTCATATAAGAATTGGTCTGCAGATTGACAATTGTTGGCACTGATGCAGAGGGTCAGTGAGGTCAGAGTCATGGGCACTGGCTACAGTTCCCTTTCCCTTCCCTTCAGGGTCTGAATATCGATGCAGAAGCTCAAAGCATTAAGTCCTCACACTCTTGGATGAAAGAATCAGACATCATAGGCACTGATGTCAAGCAGCCTTCTGTGTTTAGCTGCCTTTCTATGATTCCTACCAACAGCCTAAGCACCCCTGTAAGGTTTGCTCTTTCTGCATACTTTCTCAAAGTTAGTACCTGTGGGGAGTATTATTTAAGGTATATTTTGAGAAGATGTAATATTAAAATTTAATCAAAACTAGATGAAACTAAAACTTTGAATCTCTTCCTTAGGGTCTCTTTTAGGAGCTATAACATTACTTCAAATCCCAATATTTTTAAAAAATTGTCACACATGCTCAAAAGTAGAGTTCAATAATACCTTTGACATATATACACTACCAAATGTAAAGTAGATAGCTAGTGGGAAGCAGCCGCATAGCACAGGGAGATCAGCTCAGTGCTTTGTGACCACCTAGAGGGGTGGGATAGGGAGGGTGGGAGGGAGGGAGATGCAAGAGGGAAGAGATATGGGGATATATGCATATGTGTAGCTGATTCACTTTGTTATAAAGCAGAAACTAACACACCATTGTAAAGCAATTATACTCCAATAAAGATGTTAATAAATAAATAAATAATACCTTCGTATTTCCATCACCTATATGAAAAAAAATTATCAAGATATTTTGTTTTATCCTTATCCTTCTTCTTTCCTGCTAAAATATTTTAAACTCCAAACAAAAAGCCATTTCACTCCTACATACCTTCACTTTGTATCTCTAAAATGTTTTTGAAATTTTCTTAGATAATCAGAATGCCCTTGCTACACTTAAACATTATTCCTTGATAACTTCAAACAACCTCCCTATGTCACACCCCCCGCAGAGAGAGGGAGTCTATTTCTCCAATCCCCTGAATGAGGCTGAGGCTGTGACTACACTGATAAGTCTCTAGAATGCGGCGGCTGTATCACTGCGCTCGATCTAAGCCTAGTCTTTAAGAGGACTGCCAACTTCCACTTCCTTCTTCTTTGAACCCATCTGTCCTGTTGTGAGGAAGGTCAAACAGCACATAAAGATACCTACATGAAGGAACATTGAAGGCTCCTGTGACGGCCCCAGCTGCTCTCCAAGTTGGCAGACAGAGCCAGTGCGCTAGCGCTGTAGGAGAGACCATCTTGGGAGTAAATCCCCAAGTCCCCGACGAGCCACCGTAGCTATGCCAAATGGAGCAGAGAGCTGTCCCCCAAGAGGCCTGCCCGAGTTACAAGACTGTGAGAAAAGAAATTATTGGTTTTTTTAAGCCACTGAATCCTGGGGTGGTTTGTTATATGACAAGATAGCCAAAGCACTTTCCATAGTTAAATTCCCCAATGATCTTTTTTTTTTTTTTTTCGGTATGCGGGCCTCTCACTGCTGTGGCCTCTCCCGTTGCGGAGCACAGGCCCCGGACGTGCAGGCTCAGCGGCCATGGCTCACGGGCCCAGCCGCTCCGCGGCATGTGGGATCTTTCTGGACCGGGGCACGAACCTGTGTCCCCTGCATCGGCAGGCGGACTCTCAACCGCTGTGCCACCAGGGAAGCCCATCTCCAATATTCTTGATGCCCAATTATGTCCTATCTTTGGCCATTGACAGACTTTCAGTAATTGTATTCTAGCAAAGAACATCTTCACATTCTCAGAGTTTCTTGAATTCCAGCACAACAGGAAGTTCTGGGCTCATTTTCCTCCTCAAATCAAGAGTCAGCCATCTGTCCAAGGAAAGCCTGAAATCTTTCAATAGCTTCTAAAAGGCCAAATCCACGTGCCATGGTATTTTGCTGTTAATTTTTTCTCTCTGATTCTCATTTGCTTGGTTTTTTTCCCAATTTTTAAAATTGGGGTATAGTTGCTTTACAATGTTGTGTTAGTTTCAGACCTAAGCGTAAGACCGGACACTATAAAACTCTTAGAAGAAAATACAGGAAGAATACTCTTTGAGAAAAATCACAGCAAGATCATTTGCTTGTTTTAAGACATCAGTTATTTCCCACATATAATGATTAGAGAACTTGTTTCTTCAAACTACCTATTTGTGGTACAATTTAGAGTCAGTGATCCCTCCTTGTAATCCTTCTGTTTCTTGGACTCCTGTCATTTGGGAGGAGGTGGCTATTGGGAGAATCCAAAGATAAAACTGTAGTATCTAACTTTTTAAATCTTTGTAAAAATTTTCTCTCTGTACTTTTTCTTCAACTTGAAATTTTCCTAATACTTATATCTGGTAGAAGCAATAAAAACAATAAAATATCCTAAGATTCTTTCTGCAAAAGGTCTCTGAGGTGTTTCATGTTATACCAGGCACCCACTCCCCAAACGTCATGACTAATTCAAAGGGCAGAATAGGTCCTGGTGGGCACAGCAAATGCCCCTATTGCCTCCCTTCACATCCTTCTTTTCTCAGATGCTGAAAATTAACTGTGTTTTATCTATATCCTCTGCAGACATAATTTCTATACGCTGTAAGATGACAGTTACTTTTCATTCCAACAGGTAGTTATTACGGTAGTGTGCAAAGATCTTAAGTTTTGGAACCAGACAGACCTGCATTTGAATTCTGTAACTTACTATGAAATCCTTGACAAGTCACTTAACTTCTCTGAATGCTGATTTCCCATTTCTATAAAAAAAAGTGATGATAGAATCTGTCTTAAAATCTGTTTATATAAATTGATACCAAAGTGTATAAAGTGAATTCCAGGAAGAATTCAGCAGACTGCTAGCATGAATTAGTTTGGTCACGTCTTCCAATTAAAGTGCGTAACACGAGCAGCCACTAAACTTCACTGTCTCACTCGAAGAGAAGGAAGGAAGTGTGTGTCATGACCAAAGTACATCAGAGCAGAAGCCACAAGATCTGGATTCTATACCTAGACCTAGAACTAAGGGACTTCGTGACAAAGCCTCCCAAACTCAAAGGGTTTTTCAGCTTCTTTATCAACGAAACAAAAGAGATAGATTAAGTCTTTCTCAACAGTTTTTACATAAAAGCATACACAAAAAACAGAAGTTTCCTCAAGGCCCTACCAGCCACTTCAGGTTCCAAGGAGATGCTATCTCAACACATCTATAACCATTCACAGTGTATCAGCAGGTACACACCAGTTGTACACACCAGTACACCAGTTGTACACACCAGTTGAAAACTCTGGTCTGGAGGATATCTAGAATCCCTCTAGCTCCTGATACTCGTGATGGATATTTCAGAGCAGGGAAAACGGTAAAGTTAGAGTGAGGGAGAGGAAATGCCTTTCAAGTTAGATAGAGGTAAATCTAATGTTTATATTCAAATTTGTGGACTGCTGCATGAAATTATAGTACAGACAATTCTGAGACCCCCATATCCCCAGGTGACACTTCCTTAAATTAAATTGAAATAATTATAAATCACACCATCTTTTTCATTGCAAAGGAATGTCTTAACTCAATAAATAATCATTTATTGTTTCTGGTCCATTTCTAAAATTTCATAAACAAAGGACAGATGTAAAGCCATGAATTTTGAAGAAGCTAATTAGAATAGTAGAACATAAAATACCTAACATTTTGGAAATAATGCATAGGCAGTATTACCATCATCTCTATTAGCTGGTTAACCAAGATAACATTGTTTTCCCATTTTTAAATCATCTAGTATCAAAGGAAAAGAGAGGGAGAGAGAAAGGGAGAGAAGAGGGAGAGGGAGGGAGAAGAGAGGAGAGGAGAAAGAGAAAGTACATTCTTGTAACAAACAATAAATATTAACTTTTCACGGACAGATTTTGAAGAACAGCTAGGGAGAGCCATATTTGTTAGATACATGTTTACAGAAATGTGTTGGTTTTGAAATGCTGAGATTTCTAGCTTTATCTGGTAAAGATTGTCAATGTTTCTTGCAACCAAACTAGAATTTGATAAAGAATAAGATTTGGGGACTTTTAAGAGATACATTTTAGAAAGTAGTGATTTACAGATACGGTAGAGAAGAAAAATATTTCTTAAAGGGATATTCTAGTGGGAGTGGGAGAAGAATGATCCATAAATGATATCCATAAATGATATCTCTGTGCCTCAATTTCATCTGTAAGGCATATGGCATAGAATTGAATAATCTCAAGGTCTCAAGGTTCTTGCATCTTTTCCCAAACTCCTGTAAAAAACTGCAGTGAATGGAAGATGGCTTTAAACTTTGTGAGCAAATGGAATAAATGAGTTTTAAAATAACTGACAACACTAAACTAAATGGAAAAAGTGTATTTAACTTAAAAGGATGGGGCTTCCCTGGTGGCGCAGTGGTTGAGAGTCCGCCTGCCGATGCAGGGGACACGGATTCGTGCCCCGGTGCGGGAGGATCCCACGTGCCGCGGAGCAGCTGGGCCCATGAGCCATGGCCGCTGAGCCTGCGTGTCCGGAGCCTGTGCTCCGCAACGGGAGAGGCCACAACAGTGAGAGGCCCGCATACTGCAAAAAAAAAAAAAAAAAAAAGGAAGCAGTATGACTACAAATAAAATTGTCATTTTTTCCATTAATAGACCTTTAACATTTTAATTTAGTATAAAAGATATTTATAGGTAATAGCAAATGTAACTAGTATCTTCTATCCAATAAATTTCAAGAGAAGACCTGCTCACTAGCCCCAGAGAGCACTCCGTGTGAGCTGCATGATGCTAATAACTCTGGAATACAACCTTTTTCTCAACTAAATTGAAAGGCTTTTCCTTGATAAGATTTCATGACACTAGGAAGTACACATGGTTGTCTACTGTTAATCTCTTTGCTTTTGGTACAGTATAAATTTCGTATCAAGGAAAATATGTGCCACAGAACAGCCGTCAGTGTCTACTTGTTGAATTTCTCTTTTTATGTACCATTGTCCAGAACAACCTCAGACCGTATGTGCCTTATGCCAATGCTTTGTTTAATGATGCTAAAACAGTGTGTATTTTCACAGAGTTGGCCAATCCAAAATACTGATATGCATCCAGGCCACCAGGCAGGGCCTCAAGGAACTAGAAATCCCAGACCTGTCCCTTCCGGCTGTGTAACGTACCAGGTGCCATAAATATCAGCATTGTCTGTGTGGGCCATGATGACACAAGGATTGGGAGCTACGGTGCTGGGATGACAAGAGCAAACGTTTGAAGTATTTATTAGCCTAAGAGAAATGAGGCAAATTTTCCTCCAAGATTTCTAATGGTAAACTATTTGTTTCAGGAAATAACACCATTGCCAATTTTTAAAAATTGAGCTGTAACTTACCTTCTTAATTCTAGCTGTTCTGGCATCTGTGTGTGTGTGTTTCTTTGCGGTACGTGGACCTCTCACCGTTGTGGCCTCTCTCGCTGTGGAGCACAGGCTCCGGACGTGCAGGCTCAGCGGCCATGGCTCACGGGCCCAGCCGCTCCGCGGCACGTGGGATCTTTCCGGACCGGGGCATGAACCCGTGTCCCCTACATTGGCAGGCGGACTCTCAACCACTGCGCCACCAGGGAAACCCTGGCATGTGTGTTTTAATTGTGGTTTTAACAATGTTTAACTCCTTTTCATGTTTCTTAGCCTTTTCGACTCTAAGAAATGTTTGTTCAAATCTTTCACCCATTCTTAATTGAGTTGTCTGGGTATTTTTTTCTTTGTAAGAGTTATTTATTTCTAAATTATTTCTTTGTAAGAGTTATTTATTTATTTGTAAGAGTTCTTTATATTCTGTTGATGAACACTGACAAATACACACACACACACACACACACACACACACACACACACGTGTATTACATCAATCTTTTCCAAGCCTGTGGCTTGATTTTCATCTGCTGTCATTTAAAGAGCATTTTTAAATTATATATTCATTAAACAATTAAATTTAATTATTTATTAATCTTTCCTTTTTGTTAGTGGCTTTTGTGTCTTAGTTAAGAAATCGTTACCTATTTCAAAGTCATGAGGATATTCTCTATGTTTTATTCAAGAAGCTTGATGGATTTAGCTTTCATACGTAATGTCTGTGATCCATTTCAAATTAATTTCTCTGTTTGGTGAATTCGAGGTAGGATTCTAGGTTCTTTTTGCTTGTCTGTTTTTCACTGATACATCCAGTTGACCCAATGCTATTTTTTGAGAAGATCATCGATTTTCTGTTGAAGTGAACTGGCGTCCTTATCAAATCAAGGCACTGTTTCCAAGTATCAATAGACATGTTTTTGGAATCTCTATCATATTCCACTGGTCAATCTTTGTGCCAATTATACACTTTCTTAATTACTATAGCTTTAGAGCAAGTCTTGCTATCTGGTAGTGGATGTACTCCAGCTTTGCTGTTTGTCTTTCTTGACTATCCTAAGTCCTTCAGTATATTTTTTAAGGCATGAGATTGAAAACCTGGAGAGAAGTTTAAGTTTCATCTTGGCCACTGTCTAGCTACGAACTTGTGAAAGACATTTAACCTCCCTCCCTCTGTTCCTCATTTGTAAAATATGCAGGACCTGAATTAGACAAACCCAAAGACACATTTGTGATTTTCTAGCCCAATTCACATAGAAAGGGAAGGGAATTAATGTTCATAAATAAAACACAGGAGACCTCCCTTGGAAGGATGGTTGCTTCAATGTAGCCAAATTTTTCCTTCCACAAATATTATTTCACATTTAAAACAATGCATTTGAAGTGGGTTTAGAGATAACGTTTAATACATTATCAAAAGATTTACAAATTCTTTAAGTTGAAGTCTTAAACAATTGAAGTCTGCAGTACCTGGTGCCACAATCTTTAACCTAAAAGCCATTGTCTCCATTTCATCAGGCCAGTGCCCCAATGTCACACTTTGTTTTGCTCTTGAGAATTTTCCTGTGTAATTTTTCACACCTAAAATATTCTCTTGCTCTCTTTTCACAAATTCATGTCTCTTAGTTTCTTTACAAGTCACTACCTGCTTGTCTTCCTTGAGTAAACTTACTTCATACTTAGTACTCACTCACCTGCACTGCATTTCATACTCTATCCGTATACACAAATTGTATTAAACATGTCGTTCTCGTCTCCTTAATTAGATTCTAAGATGCTTTTATTTTGAATTGTCAGCAGGATGGGGAGTATTACATTTATTTATTTTTATTTATTTATTTATTGCAGTACGCGGGCCTCTCACTGTGTGGCCTCTCCCGTTGCGGAGCACAGGCTCCGGACGCACAGGCTCAGCGGCCATGGCTCACGGGCCCAGCCGCTCCGCGGCATGTGGGATCTTCCCAGACCGGGGCACGAACCCATGTCCCCTGAATCGGCAGGCGGACTCTCAACCACTGCGGCACCAGGGAAGCCTGCGAGTATTGCATTTAGCATTGTACAATCACATCCAGGTCTTTGGGAAGAACTCGTAGGTTGTGAGTGCTTCTTCTGTGCCAGTCATATGTGTATCTCATTTCACAATGACCTAGTGAGGTAGTTTGTAGCCAGTATCCCTCTTATTTCATAAATGAGGAAAGGTTTATTACAATTAGGTAATACCCTCAGTGTCAGAGTGTCTGATTCTCTTCTTCTGTCAAGGAGACGGGGATGGGAACAAATTGGATTAGTGGCACCACTGGCTATTGGGGGTGAGGAGGGAGGTCCTAAAGGGCACAGACTAGAAATAGGATATTCTTATTGCCAGAGACAAGAGACACTGGAACTGGTGAGAAGACTAAGAGAGAATGATAAAATGTGGTCAAGGTCTAGGCTGAGGGATCCAAGGCGGATGCCAAATCCAGAGGAGCAGAGTTTGAAATAAAGAGATTACATGGAGCAAAGACTAGTTTGAAACATAGGGATGGGACTGAAAGGAGGGTATGCAGCAATAGAAAAGGGCAGGTGATTAATAAGCATTTGCTGGTTGTATAAATTAATACATAAGTAAATGCCTTATGAGGAATACATGAGAGAGAGGCATAAAAAACTTATTTTGTGATTTGAAACCTAGGTAATTGAGAAAATGTTAGTGTCATTGAATAGAATTAGGGAAGTCAAGAGAAAATGAAAGCTTGAGTAGTGCGTGTGGAGATGGATTTTAGACGTGGAACATCCAGGAAAGAATGTCCAATAAGCAACTGAAAATATGTAGAGTTCAGAAGAGCAGTAGAAATTAGAGTTTGCAGCTTATGAAATGCTTTAGGTACTTCACCTTATTCTCAAAAAAACAAACAAAAAACCCTAAGTAAATTGGAAATTTAAAATGAAAGAAACTGAATTAAAAGCAGTTAAGTGACTTCTCAAGTGACACACCTAATAGGTGGATGATCTAGAATTGAAACTCACATTTCCAGTCACCAAATTCAATGCTAATTTTATTATGTCATGCTTCCTTTCCCTGCCCCCCCCCCCAAGTGAGTAAATCATCCAAAATAAATAGAGGCTTTCAGATAACATGGTTCCATTCGAGCCTCATGCTAATATACATGACTTCAGGGGACAAAGAACTGAAATTTATCAAACACAGCAAGCTGACCTCCCCCTTAGTTAAAGATTTTTTTTTATTCATTCCAAGAGCTACTCACTTGCAATTTGCCTTTCTAGTATGGACATAGCTGACAACATCACCTGCCTGCCAAAAAAATTAATGTGCTGGAAGCTGTTAAGTGGATTAAAAGTTTGTGCCACAAAGTAATGCCCAATAGCACCATCAAGAATTCCACCTCAGCGGAAAATGTCCCTAAAAACTCAAAACCAGAAAAGAACGCATTTAGAAAGCTTCATGAGGCAGAAGATGTAAAAGAAGTGGCACAACATACAAGCAAAGAAATCAAATATTTGAAAATTTGCCAAGTAGCTGGAAGCAGAAGTTGAGAAAAAAAAAAAATCTGAGTACTGCTGATTTTCTAGAATACTCTGGGAGCTTAAAAAAAAAAAGAAAGAAAATTATATATTAGTTAACTATTGCTGCAGAAATGGCACCCTTATTTCTCCTGTATTCTATCAGCCAAAGGAGGTTGCAGTGCAAGTCCAGATTCAAGGTGTGGGGAAGTAGATGTCTCCTTTTTATGGAAGGAGCTGCAAAGTCATATGGCAGTGGATGTGGACATGAGCGGCAAGAACAATTACAACCATGTTGTAGTTGGTCTACCACAACCAGGAACAAGCTGTTTGAGTTTAGGCAGTTCACTTTGCCTCTCTTGGCCTCAGATTCCTTATCTCTGAGGGTTAGGACCAGATGCTCCCTGGGATTCCTTGCTGTTCTTTATTTCTAATACAATGATTTCCAAAACTGTCTTTAGGGCAAAACAGAGGATTTTTAGTTAACTTGCAGAAAAAATAATCTATAAACAAAGTGGCATGCAGTTGTTTAGTTAAGTGTAAAGTCACTTAACTGAAGTGCAAAACTGCTACATAGAACATAAAAGTGAAAGAGGATGCCATAAAATCAAATTACATAACAGTATTTCCAGTTGGACATGATTGAAAATTATCAGCTTAGCCATTTGACAACACTGATATAAGTCATCCAGAGGGATTCCAAATACTCTATGTTAGAAAGCGAACTGTCTAGTTCACGTCCTAAATGACCCAGCTCGGTACTGGCTCATCACCAATATTCTGCTCTGTAGATTTGTCTTCATCAATAGTTCAGGATGTGAAAATGCCAGATGTTAGAATACTTGGATTGACTTTAAACATAATTTAAGTGGTTAATTGCTTTATCTTCTATTTCACTTGGACCATCAAGATTCAACCAAGTTTAGGAAGCCTAAACTTTAGCCAAGCAGATGCTAAGAGAAAGAAGTCAATCAACCAGTCAAGGGTATTTCCTCTTTCCATATGCAGAAAAGTAACATCCTCTTCTAGAAACCCCAACTTCAAGAGAAGACAAAACGCTTTGTTTTCTCAGACTGATGAGGAAACAATGCCTAAAATCGGAAGTGTTACTGCCTAGAAATAAAAACAAATCTTCTTTGAATGCTAAAAAAAGATTTTTAATACTTTCCATTGGTTTGATATGCAAATATCTGTGTACTTTGTTTTCCTAGAGGATACACAGTTAAAATGTCAAACTACTGGAATCTGGAGATTAATTAGATCTGGCCTGTTTTAAATTAAAGCAGGCTAAAGAAGTTAAACCTAACCACCCCCACCAGCAAGAAAGGATATGACTGAATTTAGCACTAATTGCAATTTATGAAGCTCTACAGTTAGGCAAGAATGAGGAAATGCTCAGATCTAAATGGAGCTGTTTCTGTAAGAAAACCATTTCCTTGATATCTGCATGTTCATCATCTTAGCTCTCAGGCCCCCAGACAGCTGTCTCTTGGACTTTAGGAAATTAGACACCAAATATAAGATCTGAAAAACTAAAACCTGCTAAGAGCAGACAGAGGTCACGCAGAGCTATATTTAGGATTAATATTGAGAGCTCCTTTTGGGGGAAGGGGTAGATGTTAAAAGTGCTCATTTTATACATCTTAGGTAGAATTTAGAGAAGTTAGTAAGTTGATGTAAAGAAGTAGCAACCTGCTCTACTAAAACCTAGAGAGTTCATCCACTTTTTTACTGCTGGAGTGATGAGTAGTACTAAGTTACACACATGGTGCAGTCTTTATATTTTCAAAATACAGAAATTTAGATGATTTTAGCAAGGGAAAACTGCAAAACAAAAAAGTGCATTTTAGAAAATAAACTCATTTTCTTTGCATTCTTCTTTCCATTGCTTCCGAAAATGTTTGAAAATCATTAGCACCATAAATTTTACAGTCCCATTTGTCAAATTGGCCCCTTTCTTTCCCCACTCCCAATCCTTGGTTATATTCACCTTCTGTTTCTGTAGTACACAGCTGAAGACACAGGGTTGCAATTGCAACAAGCACTCTGACTCTCTTCATGAACATGAGTTTTCAGGAATCCTTATGAAAACAATCAGAAGAGGAGATTTCACAATTGACATCCCTCTTAGACCAGTTTCCTGACTTCCTTCATCTCCTCGTGTGTGGCACGTAAATGATTTCTCTTTAACTTGGCAATGTGAGGTTAAGTTCCTTCTATGTTCATGATTTCATCCCCTCCCCACCATCTCTTCCAGAACGAAGACCTTATACTACTAACTGACATGTTTTCAGCCTTTTCACCTGTGCTTGTTCTATCACTGCAGCCCACACATCAGCTCAAGCCATCCCTGCCTTTAAACAGCTCGGTGCTTTGTGACCACCTAGAGGGGTGGGATAAGGAGGGTGGAAGGCAGACGCAAGAGGGAGGAGATATGGGGATATATGTATAGCTGATTCACTTTGTTATAAAGCAGAAGCTAACACACCATTATAAAGCGATTATACTCCAATAAAGATTTAAAAAACAACAACAAAAAAACACCCTCTCTGACCTTAAACCTCATTCCATTAACCATCACTCTCTTTCTCCTTCCTTTTATAGCTAAGTTCGTCCAAAGATTGGTTTATAATCACTTGGTCAGCTCATTTATTCTTTAATCTGCTGCAGTCAGAATTGTGACCCCATCATCCCACGAAAAGTGATTTGTGGGAGATACTAAGGATTCAAATTCCCAATCCAGTGGAGCCACGGCAATACCATCTCTCTGTAGCTCCTAGCACAGTTGGTTGCTTCTTGCCTCCTAGAATGGATAACCCCTTCTGATGGCCTTTTGCTATTCCTTTGACCATTCCCTCTCAGTCTCCCCCGAAGCCTTGATTCTGCCTTCCCATCTACTGCCATGACATCTGCCCACTGCTTCCACATCTGCCTCCACCCTCCATCACCTAGTGCCCTAGTTCTGTCTTTATGATCTATCCTTAGACTCTAGCAATTTTCTCCTCATGAGTCTTGTTGCCTCCACCCTCTTGCAATTCCACCTCATCTATCCTCTTGCTGTCAATGTGACCTCTCACAATTATTTTTGTCTAAAACCTTTGAACTCCCTCCTACCATTTCTTATCATGTTGCCTTAGCTTAAATTTCCCCAGAAGCAGAGCATGACATAAGGGTTCACACGATGATAGTTTATTTGAACGTCCAAGAAATACCAGTAAGGGAGTGGGGAACTCAGGCAGAGACAGGAAGGCAGGGTGACTGGAGCTTAATCCTGCTGGAATATTCGGGGAAATTCTGCAAAACTCAGGTCTCAGAGCTATCCCACTGGAGGGTGAGGTTTGTTGAGGTATCTGCACATCAACTCCAGTCAGTCTGCTTCTGGGAGGGGGTCTCACTTCCCTTGGCACTTCTAGCCTGCTATGAGTGAGCAGAATGACCTTCTACAGATCCAACCAAGCCTCAGTCACAGCTTGAAGTTTTCACTGGGGCACAGTGAACTGGTTTAAGTACAAGGGATGTGGGTGAGGCTCTGACAGCACCTGCTACAGATGGCTTACAAAGGTCTTTGGCTTTCTTTATAGCACGTCTTCTTCCCTTACCTCCTGTGTCACCCTGTCTCACCTTCTTCTTGCACACAGTGCTTACACTATCAAAGAGTGCCTAATTGAAAGAAAGAGAGAAAGAGAGGGAGGGAGGGAAGGGCAGAAAAGTCTTTGTAAATAAAATATTGTTCTCGGGGTTTAGGACCTGGAAACATCTTGGTTGTCCCAACTTCTACTGGCCAATGAAAGGTATGGTGACTCATTGTTTTTCCCAGTTGAAGGTAGTTAACAGGAAGCTCAGAGTTGGGCATCGAGACAGAGCTGCAAATTAGCAGGAACTTTGAATTTAGTTATTTTCTTATACTACACATGCTTATTTATGATATAATTTAGCTCCTGATTATTAACGCTTTTTTAAAAACATAGCTATATACGATTTTAAATGAAGAAATGATGGATTTTGTTGCCTTAGAAAACCAAAAACCACTAAGTCCATCACCATATGTATCTCATGGCATCCTTTGAGTCAATTTTATAATATTCATTTTGGAATAAATTTTGTTGCTAGAAAACTAACTCTCTGTGGTCTCTGTGTAGTGAGGAGTAGTAATGAATACCTTCAGGACAAAGCAAAACACCTTAGCATAGAATGGAAGACCGTTCATGACCCAGCCCTGATGATCTCTGCAATCCCAGTGTCCCCAGCTGTTCTGCACACTTTATGCCCAGCTACATCAACTTCTTTTGGTTTCCTGAATGCACCAGCTCTCTAACTTTTCCATGTCTTTGCACACACTGCTTCTCCTTCCAGAGTACCCTGGCCTCTCCAACATCATTCATTACCTAACTTCAATTTCCTTTTTAAAACTTGACTTACAGGTCACTTTTCCTGTGAAATCTTCTCTGCCCCCGCTTGGCTACTATACAACTGATACCTTCCTTTTAGGTTGCCATGGTACCTAGGCAAATCTCTATCGTGGCATTGATCAAATAAGATGGTAGGTGTCTGTTTATACGGCTCTCCCTCTGTAAAGGGTGAGCCTCCAGAACACAGAGGTTGCCTTTTAGTTACGCTGGTAACTTCAGTGCCCAACGGTGTCTAGCATGAGTAGATGTTCAGTCAAAGTTCAATGAGTGAAAGAACATAAAGTCAGCTGAGCAAGAAGTTGGAGAACTAGAAGGGAGACAGAGAGCTTCAGGGTCATGTTTCAATCAAGGGAAATGGTCCCCCAGGCAAGAAGTAATTAACAGCAGGCGTTTGGCGGAGCATGTCACTGGGAGTGAACCCCTTTAGAAACATGAAGGATAGAACTTTTACTTAAAGTACACTCTAACCAATTATATAAGCAGAGGCTGAGAATCATCTGCTTGTAGCCAAAGGAACTTGAAATGAGGAAGTAACATCCCAGGGAGGAATCTCCTCTTACCTAAGAAGTTTGGCAGAATTTGAGCAGTAGAAAAACGTAACCATTGAAATCAACCCTGAGCAGAATTCTTTTCTTACTTCTAATTGACTAAATAAATTTAACTACAAGGCAAAATTGGAAATTAATATTAGTTCATTGTAAAAAAAAATTATGCTGATTTTATTATATACTAAGTTATAGGTACAGTAATTTCCAATCCATTGTTATTCTTAATTAGTCATTTTCTTGTTTTATAAAGCCTCCTGTTTCAAGAAAACCTAACTGACTATCACAGTCAAATTTGAGGCACCAGAGTGAAAGAAAACAGGTAAGCAACCAGCCTTAGTGATTATTTCTGTAAAGAGATTTATCCCCACAACATGTTCAATTTTTACTCTCTTAGCCCATGTAAAAGGGGTTTTTAAAAAGAGAAAAAGAAAAAAGGCAATGTATAATGATCTAAGTAACAAAGGAGAGAAGATACAGCTAGCCTGCTGAAGCTGCCAGTGAGACGTGCTTCTGCTGAGCTGCGGAAAGAGTTTGGGGACCTCTAAGTAGATCAGGGGAAACATTCCTCCTGAGTTACTATTCCGATGAGACGTGTGATAGGAAGACATGTGGGAAAGAGGATGTTTAAGAAATATTGCCACTCCTATTTCAAGATTCAGAACATCCTCGCCCATTGGTTTGTCTGTGAGGGACAGCCACAAAGATTTAAAAAGCCTTGTAGATATTCCCGATGCCAGACTAATGTCTCTTCAAAAGAAGGACCCCACGGTTGGACGTTTTGTAGGTTAACACATAATTTTAGATGTTTTGCCGAGTTATTATGGTACCTTTTGGCTACACCAAATTTATGTTCTCTTAGATAAATAATATAGGTGTCTTGCCCACTCCCCACATCCCCCATTTCTTGTTCTCTGATCTTTCATGTAGGCTAGTAGAACAAAGATGGAGAGCACAGACTGTGGACCCACACTGCCTACCTGGCTTGCTATCTGGGTGACCACGGGCAGCTTATGTGCCTTAAATGTCTTATCTGAATGGTAGGATAATAATAGTTCCTTGCAGGCTTGTTATAAGGATTAAAAAAGTTACTATTAGGGCTTCCCTGGTGGCGCAGTGGTTGAGTCCGCCTGCCGATGCAGGGGACGCAGGTTCGTGCCCCGGTCCGGGAGGATCCCACATGCCGTGGAGCGGCTGCGCCCGTGAGCCATGGCCGCTGAGCCTGCGCGTCCGGAGCCTGTGCTCCGCAGTGGGAGAGGCCACAACAGTGAGAGGCCCGCGTACCGCAAAAAAAAAAAAAAAAAAAAAAAGTTACTATTAAAGTGAAGCTCTTAGATCAGTTCTTGGAATATCATGATCCCTGAATGTACTTGTTAAATAAATAGCCCAACTTGAGAAGGTAAAGTGAGGCAGTGAATTAACCACACCTTCTTAGTCAGTAAAGAAACGTTATGGAATGCCCATCCTGTGCCTTAAACACATCTGCTCATCCCCTGGGGAATAATGACACTGTGAGAACAGTTATCATTACTGTCTCCACCCCTGAAACGAGGAAAATCAATCATCGAGAAGCCATAGGATGTGTTCACATCTCACGCACCAAGTCACAGGTAGAGCTGGGCTCCCTCAAACAGGTGCTCTGTTTGAGGCTCGAAGGGGCCCTGCTCACATCCCCGCTCCAACATTCATGGGCAACTCATCCAAGACTCCTCCCCACGTGACCTCTCTTCCTGCCAAATGAAGACCTCTGTTCCCATCTTAAAGTGCAATGCATGGAGAACTCAGTGAATCATAGAAAGAGGACCAGAAAGGACACCAGCGCTCTAAAAACCCTACCATTTATTTTTTTTAGATAAGGAAACTCAAACAGTTAAGAAGCTTGCTCAGAGCCATGTAAGTTATTTACTATCAGAGTCACAGTGCACACCCATTTTCTTGATTCCCAGCTTAGCACTCTCCACTATACCCATATCACTAGATCAGCTTTGACAAGAGAGCAGGGGAAGGGCCATGAGGTCAGGCGACCCTTGAAGAAACATCAAAGAGATGCTAGCAACAAAAAAAGGAGAAGCCAGGGTCCTGAAGAAGTGCCTCTCCAGTTCTGCCAAAACATCCTAGATCGCCTTAGACAAATAACTTTTCAAAAGTTTGGGGCTTAATTATATATAGAATGGATAAACAATAAGGTCCTACTGTATAGCACAGGGAACTATATTCAATAACCTGTGATAAACCATAATAGAAAAGAATATGAAAAAGAATGTATATATGTATAACTGAGTCACTTTGCTGTACAGAAAAAAGTAACACACCTCTGTAAATCAACTATACTACAATATACATATATATATTTTTTTGACTGCATTGGGTCTTCATGGTTGTGCGGGCTTTCTCTAGTTGCAGTGGGCGGGGCTACTCTTCATTGCAGTGCGTGGGCTTCTCACTGCTGTGGCTTCTCTTGTTGCAGAGCACAGGATCTAGGCGCATGGGCTTCAGTAGTTGCAGCACGCAGGTTCAGTAGTTGTGACTCGTGGGCTTAGTTGCTCTGTGACATGTGGGATCTTCCCGGACCAGGGCTTGAAACAGTGTCCCCTGCATTGGCAGGTGAATTCTTAACCACTGCACCACCAGGGAAGTCCCCAATAAGATTAAAAAAAAAAAAAAAACTTTCTGACTGTAACAGCTAGAACATTTTAAATAAATTATTTAGATTAATTGTTAAGAACATTCATTTCCATTTAAAGTAGCTAAAAGTAACGTACTTAAAAACTCAGTCCTCAAGTTTTGGATGAACTTGCTCTATAGGAGCACATAATTGTGTTCACTTTCTTGGGTGTTATAATTTGTCTTTGGGATTTCTTGAAGTGTGTTTGGTTTGTTTACTCTCTTATTTCAACATCCAGCACAACACACAGCACTTGGTGAATATTTTTCTTTACTGTTTTAGTGTATACAGTGGCCCTCAAGCTTTCCTGAACATGAGAATCTCTTAAGATGTCTTCTTAAGAAGGTGGATTCCCTGAATACCGCCCCCAGAGGAGGCTGACCCAGCAGGCCTGTGGGCCATTTTTAACAAGCTCCTCCTGAATCTGAGGGAGACAGCCTTACATGACATTCACATTAAAAATACAAATAATAGCCCAGATCAATTTGCCATCCTTGTTCATTATTTTATCCACACTTTACACCTCCATGCACACTTCCCAAGGCTCTCTTACAATGCTCTAACTCACATGCATGCCACAGAGATCCCATTAGCACTGCATTATTTTTTCCTAGCCAGAATTGTAAGAAAACTTCAGAGCAGTATTCTCATCATGCCCCCTTAACTATCTCAATTATTGGTTATTTTTTTGCTATTGAGACTTGAGTGGAGAAAGTTGTTTAGAGAAATGTTGAAGGGCAAAATTTGACATTTTCAGCACAAGGGAAAATGTGAAGCCTCCTGGAATAGGACTTAGCCAATATATTCTCAAGTCTGTCTTTTTGCTGGTCTCCAAATATTTTAAATTAGTACAATGATCTCAGAGCCAGGCTCACACCCTGAGAGACAGAGTGATAGGAGAGCAATTAAATGACAAATACTAGTCCTTGAAGGTAGGCATCCACAAAGAAGGTTGTTTGGGGTCAGTTTGAGACATTCTGAAAAGAAGTGGGTATTGCACATAAACACAAATACATGTTTGGGCTTAAATTCTTCACATTTAAAGGTCTATGTGTACTTAATGCATGGTTCTCAAAGCTTTTTTCCCAGAAGATCCAGCTCTCACAGCAAGTAACAAGATCATGACTAAGACTTAAGTGAGGCTTATGTAGAAAATGCCATCATTTACAATGTGTTTTTGTTTTCTTCTTGCTTTGGTAATATTTGTTAAAGAAACCGTGTTTGGTGGTTTAATCATCATCAATAAGTAATTAAGAGAGACTGGGAACATAACACCATACTATGAATTAGACAATATAAATTAATCAATAGAAAAGTGATACCTCTGGAAACTTACACTATAAATAAAATAACAGACACACCTGCCACTGGTGAGTATGTGAATAAGTAAGAATCTAACATATTGTACGTAAACACAGAGTCAGGTATCTGTTGGGTGGATGCAGGATGAGAGAATTGTGAGTCTGCTGCTTATTTTACATTCTCTAGGTTTTCCAAAGCATGCCCTGATCACTGGAATCCATCCACAGTGTGCTTCTGTTAAGACTTGAAACATGTTAAGATTTGAGATAGAAACCTGAAGAAATAGAAAATGGAAAAGATCAATCTTAGTACAAAGTGACACAGTGTACCCAAGCTTGAGGGGAGAGCAAAGGATTATGGTATTTACTGGTTGTAAATGGGACTGACAGTGATAAGCCGTGCACTACGATAATGACAAAAAAGAATACAGGGCTCCTGTCCTTAAAAAACTTACAAACTGTTGGTGGAGAAGAGCACAACATAAATGCATGTGACTTTTTTTAAAGTATCAGGAACAGGTACACACACAACAGAAGACAGAATACAGTCCAAATATATTTGTCCAGAAACAAATTTGGACAGAAATAAGTGACCTGGTTTCATGGAAAGGGGTTGGGGTGATGTTTTAGGTGAGGACAATAGCAAATCTTCAAGGAGGGAAATAATAAGGGAAGCAGGATGGCAAATAGTTTATGTCTGGCTGCAGAAAGGAGGAGAGAGCAGTGTACCAAGCAAAATCAGAACAGTAAAGTACAGGACAGAGAAAGGAAGAGAGTCAGAACATTGTATTTTGATGAAAGTGAAAACTAAGCGTTCTTTTAAAGTTATTTGAAGAGGGCGACATAATCAAAAGGATGATTGCAGAAGATCATTCCTTCTGCTTATAATTGGAAGAAGAAGAAAAAAATTAAAAAAAACGATTGAGTTCTGATGATTTTTTAATCCATTCATTTTAAAGCCTACATGGAAGACAAACTGAGATCAAAAACTCAAAAGAACTTCACAACCTTTCATCACATGCCCAGGAGTTCTTGGCAGGAAAAGTGAGGACACCTCTGCACCAGACCATGACACCTGATTAAAAACACACACACACACACTTCTTCCCTGGAAACAAATAATGTGTCCCACTTGTGCCAAGGTCATTCTGCATGTACAGATGGCTAAGGTGGCTCAGTGCAGCTAACTCTTCTGGCAGAGGGACGCAGATTTCCATCAAATCCTTCCCCTGCTCACGGATATCTGGCCCCCAGCCTTACTTTCTCCTGACATTTTAGACAAACTGTGTTGCGTTGTTGTTCTTATTTTTGTTTCCCTAGCCCTGATATCTTCTGTAGCAATTATTAATGGCGACATATAGGTGAAGCCAACTGAGTATTAACCTCAGAGAGGTAAGGCATCCATCTCTGTCTCCATAATCAAAGTTGTGTGGTTGGGAAGAGTCTGTTAACACAGCTCTCCTTGGCTAGGATTCACTTCAGGGTTTGTAATTTCTCTGAAGACCCATTGAGCAACCTGGCCTGAGTTTGATTTGTGCAAAAAAGCCTCTAACCAGGTGAGTCGCACATTGTTTCCGGCTCATTAGAGAGGTTTTGGACAACTTCTTTAATGAGGTTTGACGTCTGACTACCACCGCATATGTGACTTTCTTCACCGCGTCACCCTCCCCCCACTCTCCGTGTCTCCTTTGCTTTTACTCATTTTTTGTGAATGAATCATCTGATCCTGTCCCTTGTATGACCATGCGCTAGTTTAATTAATCTCTCTCATCAAACCTCCTTCCTGAATCCTCTGATTAAATCTGGTCTTCTCCCTTCCCCCCTCCATAATGCATGGGACCTTTTAGCAGCTATTAATTATTTAAAAGAATGTTTCTTTCTATCACGCTCAACTTGGTCACTACAATTTTCTGTCGACCATGTAGCTTCTATTAAAAATTATTAAACCCAATTAAGAAAAGCTTTCCAACACCAAGTCCTAAAAGCTATAAAAATATTCTTTTTCTATTACGTAGACAAACTTGCTAGGCCGAAGGAGGGAGTAGACACAATATGTCTCACCAAAATCCATCCCTTCACCCTGTCCTAAAGTACGGTACAGCACACTGTACTCGCCAACAGATTGAGGAAATGTGATTTAAATCAAATTATCAGCAGGTGATAAAAGTGCTAGGGGTCATTCCCAGAGAGTTTTACTAGTGGGTATTTCCGATCCTAGCAGTCAAAATTCTAGTGGCATTCCACCTATGTTAGACCTTTAAACAATATTAACTATCTTATTAACAATCCGGCACCATTATTGAAAAGTGACACAATAAATTAATAGTTGCTTAATTCAAAAAAGCCGAACGACTGACTGGACTGATTTTTCACCCATTTGACTGAATCAGTTGGATGTTGGTCATGGTATAGATACTGTCTTCGGTGAATCTGCTCTCCAATTCATTTTCTGATGGCTGTGAATTAGCCAAAACCAGCTAAAATAAGACATGACCTTTATAAGCTGAAATAGCCTGTGGGTCTAAATAGGATGAAGTAATGGGACGCAGCTCATGTCAATTACGTAAGAGAAAAGAAAAGATCCAGAGAGAGCTAGACTGACTTGTCTAAGCCAGAAAGGCATTTGAGGTCACAGCTGACCCCACTGGAAACCTGGCATAATCGACATTGTAACTAAGAGAAGCATAATTCCTAGCTGTATTAATAGGTCAATGGCATGTCAGGAAACATGAAGAAATCTTCATGTATGGTCACCAAGCAGAGCTAATGTTCAGGTAGTAAGCACCAGAGTGGCACATAGGCAAGGGTGACCATGCCAATTGGTCAAAGCCTGTCAGTGTTAATATTTAAGATTTTATAATACTGTGTTTTATGAGGAAAGTTAGCGTTATAAGAAGATATTCTTTTGATAGAGATTAAAAGGAAAGAATGATCACTTTATAATTTACTAAAGATACGGACTATAGTTTTGTCTCTATTCTTAATGAGAACCAAGTGCTAGTTATCTCTGTAGCTCTTTGTTCTGATACAGAGAGTTAGGCTAAATAATATTAATGATCACTTCTAGCTCTAAAATTCTGAGTCTAGGGAAACTTGTCTCAGGATTTCTCAGACTAAATAATTTTATATCTAAATTAAAATGTGAGAGAAGGTATATGCTATTTATACAAGACGTGTCTAAAAAAACCCTGAATTTTAGATATTTAGTAATATTTCACTTTGTACATTACTGCTGTGTGTACACATGGCGAATTTTATGCCTCTCCATAACAGGAAAATGTAAATAAGTAAAATAAAAATAAAAACTTATTGTCACTCAATAACACTTTTGTTGGGGGCACTAATGTGAACATATAATTTTACCTTTTTGTCTCTTTATTTTTAATCAATATTTGTTTCTTTTTTTAAAATTAATTAATTAATTAAGTTTTGGCTGCGTTGGGTCTTCATTGCTATGCGCAGGCTTTCTCTAGTTGCGTTGCTGTGCGCGGGCTTCTCATTGTGGTGGCTTCTCCTGCTGTGGAGCACCGGCTCTAGGCGTGCAGGCTCAGTAGTTGTGGCTCATGGGCTCTAGAGCACAGGCTCAGTAGTTGTGGCTCATGGGCTTAGTTGCTCCGAGCATGTGGGATTTTCCCAGACCAGGGCTCGAACCCGTGTCCCCTGCATTGGCAGGCAGATTCTTAACCACTGCACTGCTAGGGAAGTCCCTCAATATTTGTTTCTGTTTCATTGAAGAGGTTGTGTGCTTGGTGGTGGGAAGGAGTGGATACACTTGTTTGGGTGAAGAGAGAGAAAGTCACCTGACGTCAAACTTAGAGAAAAAAGAATTCTCCTTTTACTTTCTATTGCTCAAATGATTGTTCTATATAATCCATTAACCATATCTCATAAATTATAAGGGAGAAAGCTCAGCATTGATATCAAAACTGAACAGAGTTTGGTTAGAAACTTGGCTGCAAATGCCAAGCTGCACATTCTTGTTAGTGTAGGACTAGTTGAAAGTACGTAGAGCAGGTTTTTAAAAAAGAAAATAAAGCCTCTGCAGGATGCCCCTCTAGTGCAGCTCATCTGCAGAAGTGAAAAACCTCCTGGGCCTGAGCCTTTCTTTTTTTTTTGGCCGCAAGGGCTTGGGGGATCTTAGTTCCCTGACCAGGAACTGAACCCCTGCCCAAGGCAGTGAAAGCGCAGAGTCCCAACAACTGGCCCACCAGGGAATTCCCCCTCCTGAGCCTTTCAACACCCCAGTTAAATACTTTCTCAAGCATTGTCCAAGTATTGCCTCAGAGGTTAGGGTTCGGGTTAGGGTTAGGTTGATTAAACTAGGCTTATTAGGCTGTTTTCTTTTCTTAAATAAGCATATACTTAGTAAAAGAAATGGAGAGAGGAGTCAATATATAGGAAAATAATTTTTATGGTAAACATTTGGCAAGCAAACTGGCTCTCCTGAGTTTATTCATCCATTACATCACACACACACACACACAAACACACACACACAATGTTCTGAGGAATACCAAATAGAAAGAAATAAAATCAATTCTGGTTAGTAAAAATTCGAATTTCTTTGAGATTCTTTTCTTTTTTAGAAGAGGTGAATGGAAGGAGGGATAAAACATTTTCTTCTTAAGAACGAAGGACTACTGAATATGGGGAATTTACTTAATGTGGAGTTGCAATGACATCTCTTTTTTCAAGGTGCTTCTGGGAGATAATGGCTCTCATACCTATAATTCAGTGGTTTTGCCTGGTAACATAAAAATGGACCTGAGGACCAAAGTTAACACCTTCATCTCTGCATAGCAGATGATGATTTTAAGAAGAACTCTAGAACATATTTCCTTTTTTCCATTACTCTCTTTTCTAAAATTTTCTTTTAAGGAATTAACTCTATGAGTATTTTTCCTAAAAATATGGCCAATTTTGGGACTTCCCTGGTGGCACAGTGGTTAAGACTCCAAGCTTCCAATGCAGGGGGCCCGAGTTCAATCTCTGGTCAGGGAACTAGAGCCCAAATGCATGCCACAACTAAGAGTTTGCATGCCACAACTAAGGAGCCGGCGAGCTGCAACTAAGGAGTGCGCCTGCCGCAACTAAGACCCAAATAAATAAATAAGTAAAATAGATATTAAAAATAATAATAAAAAAATGAAAATATGGCCAATTTAAATGAAAAATAGAAAATATCTCATATTTTCTCTATTACTTGAAAGAATAACTTATAATACCATTTTATAAATAAGCACAATCAAGGTAGGAAAAAATGAAACTCCAGCATGAAATGGGCAAAAGAGTTGGAAAGTAATTCTTTATTTGTATAATAGGTATGATATCATGTCTTGTTTTAAAATAAATTAAAAAATAAGGAAGCAAGTGATTTTTATCATTCTTTTTGACCACCCTAAATATACTTACCCCAGAGAGAATGAGTACAAAGAGAGAAATCTTGATTCTCAGAAAGTAGATGGTGAGCATTCTCATCTCATCTTTGAATAAGCTATGGCCTCATCAGCAAAGTTCCCAACTTCTGCCTCCACCCTGCCTGTTTCCTCTCAAAATTCAGCCCAATACAGTCCTGTTTTTTATCTTCATTACATTGATTACAGCCAAATTATAACTTCTTCAATCTGATCTCTTCATGGTGAAGGACAAGAGTCAGATTCTCTTTTTACCCTTGACCCCTGCCCCCGAGCCTGGAAGCCTAATGCAGTGTGGTTAGGGCACCTGTCCCAGGCACCCTAGTGTACCTTGCACTTCTCCTCTTAAGACAGTGAGCATGTTTGCTCAACGTCTACCCCTTCTTCAACACTCAGTTCTAATTCTACTTACTCCAAAACGCTTCCCCAGGTTTCTCCAACCCAGAATGGCTACCTCCCCTGAATTCAGAGTGCTTAGATTCTGCACGTGTGAAAAATTACCCTGCCTTTTGATACCTATCAGGTGATATTTCACCTATCAGGTGAATGTGTTTGACATTTCAACTTTGCAATTAGACTGGTGGTTATCACAGTTGCCATTTTTGACTGCCTTTTACGTGTTAAGGAGCACTTATGTATTTAAAAGTTTACATCTAACCTGCACAGTAGTTATTATCTTCATTTTACATAGGAGTAAATGAGGAACAAGGGTTAAATCACTTGCATGGGACTGTAAAAATACTGTGTTCAAACCTGGACTGGAATCTTATATATTTAGAAGGCAGAGATCATTGTTGAAATTCTTGTAGATTCCCTTGGCCATTTTTATAGTGCTTTACCTATATTAGATACTAACGTATTATTTTCTGATTGATTGGCTTTAAGCACTGACTTAAAACTGTCCAGGTTATCATAAGTAATGTTCTACAGTATCAAACAGAACTAATATTTAATGCTATCTAATAGGGCATGGAGTAGACTGGCACTAGACAAATGCAATCAGTGATGATAAGAAAAATAATTCCTGAGGGGGAAAATAAATACTTCCATGGATGCATGATCAAGTATACGTGCTTTAGAAATAAGCAATGACTTTAGCCAAGACACTGTCTTTCTCTGAAATGCTAAAGAGCTGGTGAGAAGAGACATTAAGATAAGGAACATGGAAGGATATAAGAACATTCTCTTCAGATCTGAAGAGCAAGATTCAAGCACATCTGAAATAGAGTTTGAAAAAAATGGCTATGAACAGGGATAATGTGAAAATATTTAACGAGTAGGAGAACATGGGCATGAACCAAGCAGAACAGACAAAGCAAGCTTTAGAATGGACAACAGCCATGGACAACTGGTCCAGCCACCATGTTGTCTGAGCATCATCAGTCCTGGTTATGTGGCTGGCTAAAACACTTTTTGAACAAATGCCTCTTTCATCTTCAGTATGGTTCAACTCTAGTCTGCTGTGATTGTCAGATCCCTGGAATTATCAGACCCTGCAACCAGGCTATGTAGACCGTGGTGATTCATTCAGCAGATGTTTATGGATTACCTTCTCTGTGATATGCACTGTACTAGGCATTCAATAGACAAAGACAAACTAGACACCACCTTGCCAGGGAGTCAATGTTCTCACTGACTCTTCCCCAAAAGTTGTCCCTGGTGCAATTCTAGGAACTGTTTTACCATAAAAGGATGACGATAACATGCTTTCCTAAGAAGTCTATGTCTCAGACCCTGAGGTAAGGATTATGCACAATCTTAGCCGTGCTTGATTAACAGGTACTTCTGCTGGCAATGTGAGGAGTCAAACCCAGCAACCTACCAGTAATTCCTTCTTATTTAGACACTTCAGGCAAAATCAATTTCTATTACCTGCAAACAAAAAGTTTTAACCAAATTATGGCAGTTATTGGGCATGTTTGAGGAACATCATTTTTGTGTATAACTTCCCCCATACAAGTGGGGGATGGAGAGGACACAGAGGGAAGGCAATCAATAAAGGGTGAATTATTAAGCCAGTTACCACATTGGATGACTAAAAGTTAACCCCCTGAGAAACTCGGAATTACCCTGGCCAATTATCCCTCCACGCTCATCAGTTATTAGTGAAGAATTGCCTCTGCAACAAATTCCCAAGGGCAGCCCTGAACTGAAATGCTAATGGTGTTATTTAGGAATCATAGGCTGCCTCCTGCTGAAATGTAAAGAGAATTCAAGAGGAAATGGGTGACACTCCGACAATGTCTACTGCCGGATTTTACCTAAAAGTTACAGACATATTGTAAATAGCACAACAGCTATTGTCAAACAACAAATATCAGAGATATACTTTTATTAAGGCAATATGCTAGTAACTGAGAGACAAGAGATGGCACAAAGTGGTAAGTTTGTCTATTTCTTCATATTCTACATTATTTAACATTAGCCCCCAATATGACATTTTTTTTGCCCTCCAGAAATTTGCAGTCTAATTTTATGGGGCAAATTACACACAAAATGATGTTCCATGAGCACTTCTCCTAATGCATTATACAATTGGCAATTTTTACTTTCAGGCAACAGAATTTAACTGTATCTAATTTATCCAGGAAATAAGAAAGGATTTATTAATTGTTTAGTAGTGTTGACTTCCGGCTCCCCAAAAGACCACCAGAAAAACTGGTTGATTAAGCAAAGCTAAGTATATTAGACTTACTGCACTAAAGAAGGTCAATATTTATAGGGTTTGGGGGCCTGGATATAGTGATTGAAGAGCAAGACAGCAAAGCAGGAAATTATTTGGGCAGAATGTATCGTATAGTAGTTTTAGATTAAGTGAACACAGTGAGGTAAGGGCCTAGAAATGAGTCTTCATTAACAAGCTGTTAGTCTTGATTTTCATTGGTTCACAATCTTATCTTCCAGGAACTTATATATCCTGGAGCAAGTAGGTAGGCAATATTTGCTGGATCGCAGTATTGCCTACAGGGGGACAGGGAATGATGTTGCTTTTGGCTCTCAGTGAATAGTTTAGAGGCTCAAAGGAAGAACGGAACAACCAGATCTCCAGAAGGATAAGAACTAGAGTATCTTAACAAACTCAATGGTATTAACACACAAAACGTCTCTCTAGGACATTGCCATCTGGATACTCAGCTCCTACCACCCTTCATTCCTGAGTATCTCACCTGAAGAATCAGATTCCCAATAGGGTGCCAATCATTGGTCAAGTGTGAGCTACCTGGCAATCTTGTGGTCAAGAGGGACAGGGTCTGGAGTGTTGTATTCCACAAAAGTCACAAGGAGAAGAGAACAGATAACCTCCAAAAGGAAGAGAAATTAGACAGAAATAAGAGAAGCCCTACAATAAGCAAATCTCTCTCATGCTCTTTGTCTTCATGAGTACTGAATTTGATTGAAATTTTCTTTTTGTTGTTGTTCAAAATTTAACAATTTTTGTTGTTTAAATTTGTTAAAAATGAAAAATTTATATTTTAAAAAATTATTTCTTTCTTCTCCTCTAATTGCTTCCCTACAACAAACCATTGTGGTCAAAACTTGTCAATCCCATGTCTGTAATGTTTTTTCCTGCTCACCCTTTCCTTTCCATCTACCTATAACTGACCTAACCTATTCTTAAATTATGTTCTTCCAAATTTTCTTCAGTTGCATCCTGCATGTTCTTTGCATTTATGGAATCTCTTATCTACTTCCAGTTAAATAATCTCAAAGCATTGTGGTGATTCTTTCATTTGCAACTTTTCCTAATTCACTTATTCCCCGTTCCCTATCACGTAAGTGTCACACACACTGTTCTCACCTTAAAGTTCACTTGTAATGGCCAACAGCTGTCCATGTGGACTTACATACTACTCACCTTTATGTATGCTTTGCCCTAACCAACCCCTTAGCAATGTTCCCTGGGTACTCCCTATGCGTTCTTAACTCTAAACTCCTTGAGAACACAATGCATGCCTGATTCACGTTTATATTCCCCAAATACTTAGCACAGTCCCTTTGGTTGCAGTTTGAGTGACTACTCTGGTGAATTGAAAATGATTGTCTAAATGCTACTTTGGAAAACATCATGAGGCCAGGTTCAGGATGAGTAGGAAGGAATGTTGTGACTGCTTATTAATGTCTGTCATGGGCAGTGTGTGTGTGTGTGTGTGTGTCAGGGGGACAATACCAGTATCTGTCCTTGGTACTTTCCATCTTTTACTGCATATTAACATTTGTGAAATGAAGTTCTCCAAGAATTTAGAATGAAGAAATCTCAGGAAAGCCCTCTTTGCTTCTCCTTGGTTTGAGAAATAAGATGGCCTCTGTCTACAGAGCCTAGTAATTGTTAGTGAGACCCAAGAAGATAAGATTGTAAATCAAGAAAGAACTGTGCTGTTTGTTTTAGGAAAATTCCTGCAAACCAACTTGTCTGGGCAAATACTTCACTCTCCTATCAGGACAATAGATTGCTCACCTGGGCAAACAGCTCACTTACCATATTTCAGTTAACTTATCAAGATTCACTTCAAGACCCCCCCTCCCTTAAGTTCATCATAAACTATTATGTCACAAATGTTGCCCAGGTCCATTCAGTTCTCCACCATGAACCAACCACCCTAAAACCCACTTAAACCCAGATTCCAAACCCTATAAATACCCTGTCCTGACATTTGCCTTCTTGAGACTCTACCAAGACTCAATAAGGTAGTGAGTGTTCTCCCTTACTTCAGTAGGTTACCAAACTTAACTTTGTTTGTCACCATATTTTGTGTTGGATTTTTACGGCATTGATACTTGATATGTGACTTAAGGAATACCACAAAACAATGGGGATAAAGTCAAGAAATTGAGAACCCTTGGGTGAGTGCTGAGTTGTACCTTTCTTGTTCTTTCAGGGACAGCTAACTTGAAGAAGTATTTTGTAAAGCAACATGACATTTTCGCACATCTATACAATGCAAGGAAAAGATCATTAACCTTAGACACTGTCACTGTCAGGCACACAAGTCCAGTTGATTCTAGAATCCAATCATGTAAAGTTTTTCAAACTATGATATATATAAGAATATCAGATAGGCTTGTTTAAAACGCTGATATGCCCAACTTCCAAGCCTTATTCAGAGGTCTGTGGCAGGGCTCAGGCATCTACATCTCAAATAAGCTGGCAAGTGATTCTAAGACAACAGGATTTCTCACTATGCTCTCAGAATCCAGAACCTACCTAAAGTCCAGTCACCCAAATCCATTTCTACCACTAGTCAATTCCCTAGTGGTTATTTCATCTAAAATTCAACTTTCTTTTGACTATTGTTGTATTCATTTGGCTGTCCTTTTGCTTTTCATCTTTTTGATACTCTAAGGATTTCATATAGAATGGAGGGAGGGAGGGAGGCAAAGAGATAAGATAGAGACAGAAACAGAGAAAGAGAGAGAGTCATCTTGCCTAATTTTATTTTTCTGTTTTCACATTTTGTATATTTTACAGAGGATGGTAATTTATTTTCATCTTGTTTATTGACTTTTGTGTTTGTTTTGAAAACTTGTTTAAACCAGGCTTTGGAAGATACTTCCTTAAAAAATATAGTGTTTCTAGCAATATCAATTTAATGATAAAGACATAAAACATGAATTACAATCTATTGTCCTGCAATATGCATAATGACACTTGAAGAAAATACAGATTTGTCAAGTATTCATTTGGTTTTAGGAAATGCATTCTGTTAACTAGCTTATTATATGGATGTCAGAAATCACTTTTCCTTTCCCATAACAAACCTTTGACTTTGCATAAGAAATAAAGAAAAATAGATCCCCTACCCCAGACATACACTGAGGGCTAGAAGGACAGTAAAGAGGAGGGGAAAATGGGGAAGCATTGCAAGTTACTGAACAGCAACCTTTCCTTCTTGAGTTTTCCTAAGGCCAGCCCCACAAGCCCTGTTTGAACTCAACTCTTAAAAGTAGTTCTTCTGGACAAAGGATAAGTGATGGTGAAATAACTCCAGGAACATTGTAATCTAAGTTTTATTTATATCTATATGACTAAAGCAGCTGTTAACAACTTTTTTCTTGCAAAAGCCAATGGCTTATGTTGTTCACCCTGACAAATGCAAAAAAAAAAAAGAAGGAAAACGAAGATATTTACACAACAAAGATAGTACCTTTCTTGCAAAGCAGCATGTTTCCCCAAATACCTTTTTTAACCTCTTTGGATAAGATTTTATTGTTAAGTTTATTGGACACCAGCTTTTCCAGGTGCATGCCCTTATTTTATTCATTTAGCAGGAACTGCACCAATCAAACTTGCAATAAAACTTTTTGCATTATGGTTGGATTGGGTGATTGGTTTAAAATATATATACTTTCTAGCTTTTATAACATGTAAGCTAGATAAACTGTTAATGCTTTAGAACTCTCTAGGCTGTATGAATGATGGAGATTTCTGTGTTATCCCTGATAAACTTGAGGATACAGAAAACAGTTTTAATCCTCTTTTTATACTATGCCTGTCTGTCTGCGGAGCAAGTTCAGAGAATGGCTATATGGCAGGAGCAGCCAAAGGCTTAATTTTCTTTCTTTTTTTTTTTTTTTTTTTTGCGGTACACGGGCCTCTCACTGTTGTGGACTCTCCCGAGCATAGGGCTCCGGACACGCAGGCTCAGCGGCCATGGCTCACGGGCCCAGCCGCTCCGCGGCATGTGGGATCCTCCCGGACCGGGGCACAAACCCGTGTCCCCTGCATCAGCAAGCAGACTCAACCACTGCGCCACCAGGGAAGCCCCAAGGGCTTAATTTTCAAAGCCAGGTAATTTGATGTGGTCACATATTTTTAATCTATTTAAAATATAAAATAACTAAATAAGCTGATAAAGTGACTGTTATACTTAATGAAAAGGAGTTTTTTATAGGCGGAATTCAGGCCAGGTGAAATTTCCATTTGTTAGCACTGTCGCCGTCCAAAGTGTCAACATTTAGTAAAATTTTATCTTTCATTAAAAATAAACCAGTATTGGGCTTCCCTGGTGGCGCAGTGGTTGAGGGACCGCCTGCCGATGCAGGGGATGCGGGTTTGTGCCCCGGTCTGGGAAGATCCCATGTGCCGCGGAGTGGCTGGGCCCGTGAGCCATGGCCGCTGAGCCTGCGCATCTGGAGCCTGTGCTCTGCAACGGGAGAGGCCACGACAGTGAGAGGCCCGCGTACCGCAAAAAAAAAAAAAAAGAAAAGAAAAATAAATAAATAAACCAGTATTTTTTATGCAAGAAGGGACAATGACAAACATAGCCAGAGCCAATCTTTTAATTGTACCTTAAAATGCTCTGTCGCCTATAGCTAATGTCTTCATTTCAGCTTTATGCTTTGGATTATATTCAACCAGATGCATTTCTTCTAATTACAATCAGGATGTGTCTATATGAAGTGGAAAATGTGAGCAATTATTTCAACTGTCCAAAAAAATAAAAGTGAGTTCAGCTGAAAATATGCAAGTAAGTGGTGTATAATGAGGTATATTTGAGGTGGGGATTCTATTAAATCACCCCCAGTTCTCTGTCTTACTTTTGTAAATAGTTTCTTTTCATTTTTATTTTCTTACAGTATATTGATTTGTGAATCTGGTTATAGATTTTTTAAATCATCTTGAGACATTTTGTTTATAAACTAGTCATGCATAGAAAGGATATCTGTGCCTTTATACCCTACTCTCAATAAAGCAACACTCAAAGGAACCAGTTTCTCTTTGCCATATAAATGAATGGCATTCAGAGGCATACTTTATGTGAAGGAAGTATGAAGGCAATACATCCTTCTACCACATTATCCCTACCACAGTCCAAACTACCCGCCCTGTGTCTCATCTCCTTCAGAGACCTGGGAGGTAACTGATTTGTTAACTTCTGGTCACCTTACTCCTTACTTCCTGGTGTTTTGTTTTAAGCCAGTGTTTGCAACATAACGTCACCAGGAGCTTTTAGAAACACATCTCTTGTTGAGATGGGTCTCATCGCAAAACTACTGAGTCAGAATCTGCATTTTAATAAGATCCTCAGACCTCTGTAAGGACATTAACATTTGAGAAACTCTGAGTTAGATCTCATTAAGCCATAGTCTGACTAGCTATCCTCTAATTAAACCACGCTCTAATTGGAAATACAGAAAAAGGGCTTCTCATGCTCTGGTACATTTCTGTAATTCCACATGAGATCTGGGTTCACTTTTCCTGACCCTCTATCATGTCTCAACAGAGCAGGGATATTTTCAGTGTTTTCTCCCGACATGGACAACTTGTTACTCCAAATGCATGGCTCTGCTAATGATGAGAATTTGGGACACCAGTAAGGACAGGGACAGGGAAGGCTTTTGAAGTCATTCCTTAAATCATATCATGTAAAAGCAATAATGGAACCTACCTACCTGTGAGGAAAGTCTTGTTCATATTTGCTTTCCTTGTAAAGGAAATAAATCAATCATAACTCAGCCAGTTTTCTTATATTGCAGGCTAGTCTTGACAGTGCCTTTCAGGATAATTTCTCTGCCTAGATTTTCATGACAAGTAGCCTGGGTCTCTCCATTTTGTGTTGATTCTGAACTTCTTGATATTATCCTCTAGGTTCTTAGACTAAACATAACTTTGATCCTCAGGAGGCCATTGCGTCTTTTTACTTTAGGGAAATGATGAGTAGTTATTCATTCCAGCAATGAAAATAATTCTGCCAAGAGAAATTCACTCTCACTTTGGCCAAGCTGAATAAATATAGGTAACTCTACAGTCCCCCTCACCTTTATACCTCCTGAGAATAGTTCTTTTCTTTCCCTCCTGGCCACTCTCATCGTCACTGTCACAGCCCGTGTTCTTATCATTTTAATTACGTAGACTCTTGCTATTGTCTCCTATAGTTAGTATCTCTGACTCTGATGGCAAGCCTTCCTCTTCACTCCCCACACCTTCTAAAATATGCATCTGATCACCTCACATTCTGTTCCAGAATGTTTCAATGGCTCCCACATTGTCTGCTCAATGACAAATAGACCCATTGGTTAGTCACGCAAGGGTCTGCTTGGTCAGGCCATTGCCTTTCTGTGCAGTCTCCTGTCCCTTTCATCATCCTGTCTGCATAAACACCAGAAATAAGTTATCTTATAAGCTCTCTTACACCTCAACTCCTTCACCTAGAATGCTCTCAAACTTTTATGACTTTAGTACTTACTCATCCATCAAGTCTCAACTCAAACATCGTTTCTGTGAAGCCATTCTTGGTGTACTCCAGAAATATTAAATTATCTTCCTACGTGTCTATTGTACTTTATATATCCCTCTATTACAGCATATTTTTATAACTGCCGATGAGCTAGAATATAAACATGCTGAGGGCAAGGAAAATCTCTTTTCATTCTTTAATTCCAAGTTCCTGGTAAAGGGAATAGTTGCAGAGCTCAATAAATATTACAGATTCAATGGGATGCACTTATATAAGAATTCAACAGATAGAAGTCATTGATAGATTTTTAGGCATTGGGAAATGAAAGCTGAAATACCAAATTTCTCTCTCAAATCTGTAGTCAACAAGCATATACTGTGCATAGAGAGAATTTTATACTTGATGCTGGGCAGGCCATATAAACTCATTCAACATATATCTATTTAGTGTATGTCAGCATTGTTCTGGGCATTTGGGAAACAAATATAATCTGAGATATAATAATATCCTGAGAGATACAATCCCTATCCTAAATTGTCTGCATTGCATTGAAAATAAGAGTTCATTAAACCATATTCTGATCAACTGTGCCTTAATTAATCTGAACTCAAATTAAGAATGTATAGCACAGGGAACTCTACTCAATATTCTTATATGGGAAAAGATCCTGAAAAAGAATAGATATATGTATATGTATAACTGAATCACTTTGCTGCATACCTGAAAGTAACACAACATTGTAAATCAAATATACTCTGATATAAGATAAAATAAAAAAGAATGTGAAAGAGAGCTCTTTCAACTCATTTATCTTTTGGTAGTTTATTATAGTGCTCAAACCTCAACTTGCATATAACTGCAGATTCTGATTCATTACATCTCATGTGCAACCTGAGATACCCCTTTGGTAAGAAGCTCTCAAGTGATGCCCATACTACTTGTCCATGCACCACATTTTTTTAAACAAAGATTTAAGGTTCAAAGACAATCCTGAACCTTCCTAGGAATGAACAGTTCTCATATTGCCAAAGCTCCAGAGTACCCTCATCTTGGTCTTCAGATCCATGGATCAGAGTGTGGTAATGATAGAGCAAAGCTACCATGTGGGGTGCTGTACTAGGGAGGTATAGACACAGTGCTTTCAAAGAAGTTCTTGGGTCCATCTACCCGTGAGCAGATGCAAGGAAACAAAGAGGAAAGGGTAGTTGGATGATATTGAAAGTTGTTTCAGAAAGCTGTAGTAGCAGCATTCCAGAAATTAAAACTGGTCCCTACCTAGCATAAGTGACGGAAAAAACAAGTACCTCTGGATAGTAACAAAAGTATTTTGAATAGACATCTCCTTGCCCAGCTTCTGTAGGACAACATTTTACATAGATTCCTTTGCATTTCTCACAACACTGAAGATAGTGCTCTGCATAAAATAAAGGTTAGATATATGTGGAAGGAATGAACGAATGCATGAATAAATGAATTTTCTTTATTTTACAAGATAATTGGAAGCTTTCAGGATTTAAGTGTCTTGTCTGACCTATTAGCTGCGGAAGGTGGTCTAGGCTTTATTCAAATACTATTGATAAGCATTGAGTTATGCTGGTTTCTGTGAGATAAAAAAATTCAAGAAAAGTACACATCATATAAACTGCCTTTTAACTGAGTGGGATAGCTGGCATTTAAGCACTGTGGTTTTTATGTTCTGTGCAGGTTGTTTGCCACAGTCTAGCTGAAGTTTAACATTAAAAATACATGAATTGGGGGAAAATCTGCATTTATATTTCATATGATTTGTTACCCAAATAGAATTGAGTGGCTACACTTTAAATTTTTTTTCGTGTCTTACTTTGTTAATCATTCCAAACACATTTGTTCCATTTCATAAAAATGAGCAGCTTACCTTCTACCTTTGTGAAATTACTGTTAATCATTCTTGAATGTCTGCATTATCCCACTTAAACCGTTCCCCTGTGGTTTTACAATTCCTTCTGCTCACTAATCCAACCAGAGGAATGATGTGCAAACAAGCACATATAGAGAAGCAAATAGGTTTTTCTTGTGAATCATCATTGTAAACCTCGTCATCAACATTAGAGTTTGTCGAATTGTTATTTAAGAGTCAAATAAATGTATAGATAGAGCATCTGAGCCAATGGGCTTGAAATTTATCCAAGTGGTGATATAAGCCAGATAGAAGATAGAAGATCCTATCCATCCCCACTTCCTGAACCTAACCCTAATCTTGACTAATAAGATATTAATATTAAAACTTGATCATGGTTAAAGAATAATTGTGAACATATGAGACATATAATGGAAAGAGAAAATGTGTATAATTTTCTAAGACCTATGTCCCTCTTACTACCCAAACGTATCTCAGGTGACAAAGGATTGCATACCTCCATGTAATTGTTTCATGAACAAATACATCAATAAATTTTGCCAAATATCTGCATGGAGTATAGAAACATCTCATCAGTTACCTGGATATTTCTGAAATATCTGGATACTTGGTGTTAAATGAGCAAAATATCTAGATATTTATCATTCTGTGTGAGTGTTTTATATTTTGTACACAACTACCTGAATATATATTTTGGACAAAATTTTTATCTGGCTTTTGGGATTCTATAGCTATCACATTACATATCAATTCAATTTTATTTTATGAATAAATGCTACAATTTACTTGATTGGTCAATTGAAGATATGAGCATTCAGGTCTACACTGACACCATATAGATGCTAACCCAGTTTTACCTGATAACAATTCACTGGGGCTAGAGAAGGAGGCAGAACAGGAATCCTGACTAGGGATACATCCCATTTGTTCATTTTCTTTCTAACCATCCTCTGAGATACTAAATAGGGAAATGTATTCAAGGATAATAATAAAATAAGAAGCTGACTAAATGCCAAAAGTATCAATACCACACTTAAATCCTGAAATAAAACCTTTCTCTTCTCCATCAGTTAGGACACAGACAACTTTTTCATCTCAATGAGTCTTACTTTCTTTTTATCAAAATTCTAAACACTCCTTTTCTGTTCTGCATGTCTAGGGTCCTTACAGTGATGTCATGCTATGATTATGCTCAGGTGTGTGTGATCGGGAAGGGAGAATATTCCCTTATTGCTTTCTCCTTGCTTTGTGGAAATCACAAGAGGATGTTAAAGATTATCATGTGTATTATGCCATGCCTCTGTCTGTTAGACAGCCCACTTGACAACCATCATAGGAGAAATTGATCCAAACATGAAATATACCACTGCTAATTGTCACCATCACTGTATATTGAATACAGAAATAGGATACACACGTAAACTGAAGTCTCATTAATCTCTGATGGTGTCCTGAATTCTCATGTTCTTTTTCAACCTACAGCATGACTGGCATAAACTCATACTCCTGCTCTTATCTCTGCTGAAGTCTTTTATAGACAACCCTTTTCTATGATTTACACCTCATTATAAAAACCAAAGTTCTTGGCTGTCAGAAAGAAATGGAGTGCAGCAAGCTAGGAACTAGTTCTCTGACATACTGAGATGGCAGAACAGCCTGGAGGTGGAACTCCCAAAACAGAAAGTTGGAATTATAGATACCACCTACATTCATTCATAAATAGAAGAAATAATGCTGGCACAGAACAGTGATTTTCAAATCGTGGTGCAAAAGATTCTAAATAGTATTTTAATTTAAAAAATTTGATGTATGACTGAAGATATCAAACTTCACAAGGATTCAGTTCCCTCTTGCAGCATAAATTAATTTCACATATCTCTTATTGGAAAAAAACAGAAATATTAATGACTTAATAAAATGAAATATAGTGGTTCAATTCCCTTCAGAAGGAGAATCTGCCAGTTTCCTTAATGCTCTACTTCTAGACATGATAACACTAGTTATTTTTGCTATTTAAACTTTAAGCTGCGCTTTTGGCCAGTTTGAAGTGATATGTAGGCATAACGTGTAAATGTGATTTTTAACTAATTATGAATTAAAGTTTCTTGCATTTACATAAATTTGGATCACGTGAAAAGAATGAAAAATTTGACTTATGAGCTTCATAAAACATGTCCTCTGCATTCACTATTTATTAAGCTGTTCATTTTATAAAAGAAGTGATGGATTGTTGTTTTATTCATCTCCCTCCACTCTCCACTCTCTCATCATTAGCTTTTAACATGCTGCTTTCTTGTGAGCAGTAAATGTATGTAATGAATTTATGTATCAGTTAGTGCATGTGTGTGTTCCTTTCTCATTAGTGAGAAAGGGTGTGGTGTGTCCATCCCTGGAGAGCTTCAAGAAGAGAATAAAACCTATGCTTTGTATGATGCATTATTCCCCTCAGGATCCTGGACCGGATGATCTCTTAAAGTCAGTTTTTGATCTATAACTAAATGATCAGTGAGCCAGCTTCAGGTCACCCTATACTATTTAGTACCTAATGCTACAGCTCAAGAGTACTAAATGGTGTCCCTGAGCTGTGAAAAAAATTAATGTACAACCCTTAGGGTCCAAATTACTGCCAGGGAGTGATTTAGGTAATGGGAAATAAATTCTATTAATATCTAGTTAAGTAGTTAATCAGCAAGTAAAATAATAAGAAGAAGAAAATAAGGAGTTAAATCTGTTTTCTCATTCTGTCCTCCATGAACAGAAAGAATAACTGTTAGGTGTGCTTCTCATAACATCTTTAATAAATTTTAAAGTAGTGCTCAAGACTTCCCTTGGGTTTCTCATCTCTAAACTAAATATGCCCTATTCCTTTAATATTTACACGTAAAATCTGTTTTCATTTCTTTAATCACCTTCAGGGCTCTTTTCAATGTCCTCTTCAGTTTATCCACATCTTTATCAATGGGATGATCCATAATGTTAATCTGATGAAGGACTAGAATATACTGTAAGAGGTGCTCACTTTTGCCTATATTTTAAAATGTTATCTTAATCTCAGGACAAACACCAATGTTATAAATTACAGATTTGTAGTTTTTGCAATGACTAATTGCAATCATGGGTAGCCCTTCCAGTTATGATAGTACCTAAAATTTCTCTGGTTTATGTACCAAGCTTATTAAACAGGCACTGTTTAAAGGTAATAGTTTTGGCAACAAAGCATTTCTCTAACCACGGTAAGGTAAGGAGATCCAAGCAGTCATATTAGATGACCCACTGTGGTATAAAAACATATATACAAGTCTTCCAGACTGATAACAACTCTTGGTGCCCAGACATATTGAGTTCCTCCCTCAGCAATCACATCTATCTGTGAAAGAATCCTGAATCGAATAAAGGACACAAGATCACTGTAAATTATACTTTAGTGTTGATGTTGTAATCTCTGCTTGATATGTCTTACTACCCCATTTTTATTAAGTTTGTCAATAATTTGGCCAATTAGTGTTCCTGGAAATAGCCATTATTGCAGTTAAAAACAAAACTAAACAAAACACAAAAGAGTCAAGTGCAAGAGAGAGATACCATGACACACTTCCTCATTTAGTCGTCTGGTTGTTGTTTGCTCTCCCTTGTACTAGCAATTTTTTGATAGACTTGATAGAAGGGGAATATTAGTCATCTGAACATACCCAGTCTCCCTAAGGAAAGTGAAAAAGAATTATATGCTCTGTAAACCAATGCCTCGGATCAGGGTTTAGTGTGCAAGTCATTAAAATCTGTTTATTTTTCCATTTTGAGAATCCGTAATGCTCCAAATTCCATGCCACTATCTTACTACACTCAATCTCTTTCCAAATGGGAGAGTTAAAGTTGAATGTATCACTTAGCACAACTATTTTGAAAGATAGTTCACCAAAATATGGACTCACTGAACTTTGCCATTGATAAGAAGAGAAGAAAGGAATGAAGTCAGTGAAGAATGAAAGCAGATGGCCCTGTCCTTCTTCCTAATTTATGTCTCTTTACTACTGTGATACATTTTCATTTCTTCCACAATGTAATTACATCCTATTGAGACACAATATTCTCAATTCACTTCAACAGCTCCTTTAGTTTTTGAAGTTACCATCTTCTCCTAGTAAGAAAGAACTTGAAGAAAAGTGGTCATTGAGAGGAAGGAGTGTCAAGTCGTCAAGCCTACCTCCATAATTCTGTGTATGACAACAACAGTTTTATTCACTTAAGGACAATTGATTTTTCCTTAGAAGACTAGTAGAGAACATTTGGAGAACATCTTTTTGAAACTCAAAAAAGAGGAGATAAAATTAGCCCCAACCCTATGAAGAAAGTAACTCAGATGATAGGTGAAAAATCAAAGGGATTGACTTTCACCTGGGGTAACAGGTGTGGTCAGCTCATTGTGGTTGGATGTCATTGAAGAAAGATACAGATGTACATATGTGCTTAGGTCTAGTGTAATACAAGGCTACTCTTTGAGGAACTTATGAAAAGAACTGGGACTTTATTGGTAACAGACTTTACTTCCATAGTAAAATCAGTAAAGTCAACACAAGTATCATTGGCAATGTTAGACATCCACACCTAGATATATCATAATCAAATTGTTGAAAGACAGAGATTTCTGAAGCAACAAGAAAGAAATAACTCATCATGTATAGGAGATCTTCATTAAAATTAGCAGCTGACTTCTTGTCAGAAACCATTGAGGCCAGAAGTCAGTGGGATGACATATTCAAAAGGCAAAAGAAAAGTACTATTAACTAAGAATTCTATATCCAACTACTCTTTAAAAATAAGACATTTCCCAGATAAGTAAAAACTGAGATAATTCACTACTGCCACAAGAACTACTAAAGGGAGTCCTTCAGACTGAAATAAAGGATACTAGACAGTAATGTGAATCCGTGTGAAGAAATAAAGAAAAAAAGTTCATGTTAGAAGCTCATTAAAAAAAGAAAAAAGGTAGGGAGGCTCTGGATTGAAGCCCTCTGTACATATTCCCCTTTTTGTTAAGAACCATAAAGAAATAAAACTGGATTAAAATTACTAAATGTTCTTAGAAAAATTCCCACAAATGCCATTATAGATTTTGGTCTTCTTTGTTCTCATGGCTCTAATATTTAGTAGCTTGTTACAATGCACAACACAGCTGTCTACAAGAGACACACTTTTTCAAAGACACAAATAGGTTGAAAATGAAAGGATGGAAAAAGATGTACTATGCAAACAGTAAGCAAAAGAAAGTCAGAGTAGCTGTACTGATATCAGACAAAACAGACTTTATTTTGAGACCACACTCTTGCACTGCTGGTGGGAATGTGAATTGGTACAGCCACTATGGAGAACAGTATGGAGGTTCCTTAAAAAACTAAAAATAGAACTATCATATGACCCAGCAATCCCACTACTGGGCATATACCCTGAGAAAACCATAATTCAAAAAGATTCATGTACCACAATGTTCATTGCAGCTCTATTTACAATAGCCAGGATATGGAAGCAACCTAAGTGTCCATCGACAGATGAATGGATAAAGAAGATGTGGCACATATATACAATGGAATATTACTCAGCCATAAAAAGAAATGAAATTGAGCTATTTGTAATGAGGTGGGTGGACCTAGAGTCTGTCATACAGAGTGAAGTAAGTCAGAAAGAGAAAGACAAATACCATATGCTAACACATATATATGGAATTTAAGAAAAAATAATGTCAAGAAGAACCTACGGGTAAGACAGGAATAAAGACACAGACCTACTAGAGAATGGACTTGAGGATATGGGGAGGGGAAAGGATAAGCTGTGACAAAGTGAAAGAGTGGCATGGACATTTATACACTACCACATGTAAAATAGCTAGTGGGAAGCAGCCGCATAGCACAGGGAGATCAGCTTGGTGCTTTGTGACCACCTAGAGGGGTGGGATGGGGGGGTGGGAGGGAGGGAGATGCAAGAGGGAAGAGATATGGGAACATATGTATATGTATAACTGATTCACTTTGTTATGGGGCAGAAACTAACACACCATTGTAAAGCAATTATACTCCAATAAAGATGTAAAAAAAAAAAAGATTAAAGGAGAAGAAGCATGAGATGTGTTTCCTAAGCCTCACTCCAGGATAGTGGCTAAGAGAGTGAAGAGCATCTGTCACCAATTTCTACCTCTTGATTATTGTCCCCTCCCTTTCTGTGGCCTGGGGAAGCAGGAATTGCATAAAAAACTAAAACTGAATACAAATCCTATCTAAAATATAGTTGTTTTATTTGATTTTATCTTTATTAAAATTCTATTATATGTGAAAATATAGTCATATTTTTATTAAATAACATACAAAAAAGAATATAAAATATAAACTCAATTAATTTTCATAAATGTAAGCACACTCATATAACCAGAATCCAAATCAATAAATGGAGCATTAATAACATCTCAGAACAACCACTTTTGTCCCCTCTTCTAGGTGCTTCCTCCTTCAAAGGATAACCACTATCCAGACTTCTAACACTATAGATAAGTTTTACCTGTTTCCAAACATTATAGAATGTAATCAGATAGTGTGTACTTTTTGCATCTGACTTCTTACACTTAATGCCATATTTATACAGTACATCCATATTGTGGTTATAGTTGTAGTTTGCTCATTCATACTGTAGTATTGGATTCCATTGTCTGATTATACTATAATGTATTTATTAGTTCTACGATTGATGGGTATTTTGGTAGTTTTCAGTTTGAGGTTATTTGAGTGGAGCTGCAATGAATATTTTTTATACTGAATATATCTTGCAGTGAATATATGTAAATATTTCTCTTGAATGTACAAATAAGATTTAAACTGTTGAGATAGGATATACCTGTGTTCAACTTTAATAAGAATCCCCAAATAGTTGTACTTGTACAAACACAAATTTGAAGAATTTCCAAAGTAGTTGTACTAATGTACACTGCCTCCAGCAATTTATGAGACTTTATTGACTTTATATCCTCACCAATATTTGATATTGTCTGTTTTTCAGTTTAGCTATTCTGATGAGCATGCAGTTATATCAATTGTGATTTGAATTTGCATTTATCTAAAGACTAAAAATGTTGAATATCTTATCATATGTTTATTGGTCATTTTGACATCCTCTTTTCTGGATTCTTGCTCATTTTTCAGTTTGGGTTTTCTGTCTTTCTCTTGTTGATTTACAAATATTTTCTCCCAATCTGTGGATTGATTTTCACTCTCTAACTGGTGTCTGATGGACATTCTTAAGAGTTTAATTTAATAATTTTTCTTTTACAGTTATTGATTCTGAGGCCATATTTAAGAAATACTTCCCTATTTTAGGATCTTGAAGAGATTTTTCAATGCTTCTTCTAAAAGATTTATTGTTTTACCTTTTATCTGCAGATCTGAAGTTCATCTAGAGTTGACTTTTGTGTGCAGTGAGAGATATGGATTGAGATATTGTATTTTTCCCCTATGGATGGACATTCAATTGACCCAGCACCATTTATTAAAATAACCACCCTTTCCCACTGCCCTCTAGGGCTACATTTGTTGTGATGTTAGAGGCCTTTATCTTTTTTAGATGGCTAACAAGAGTTCTGAAGATGTTATCCAGTTAAGTATTGATGCACAGAAAGCCATGAGCCCACTTCCTAGAAATAAAAAACATTGATGCTATTATTTTTACTATTCCTCAGTGATTTACGAGCTAGCCATGCTTAATACATATCTCTTTCTCATGCCTCTTTTTTTCCTCTTTGATAAATAATAGTTATCTAAATAAGTAATACAGTTCATTGATTAAAAAAATTAGAACATACAAAAAATAATAGAGCAAATGGAGTTGGGAGGGCAGAGTCAAGATGGCTTACTAAGAAGACGTGGAGTTCACATCTCCTCACAACTAGGGGAACTCCTCACAACTGGTGGGGGTCCACGGACACCTAAGGGGACGGGAGGAACCCTCAGTGACTGGGTAGGATGTGGGGGTTGGGGGGAGTGAAGGGGGAGGAGAAGTGGAGGTGGGACAGGACTGGTGCCCCTGAGGGGTGTCTGGGGGAGGGGAAGGGATCCCATGTCTGAAGGGGGAAGTTGGGGAACCACTGTGAGGACACAGGATCAAAATGGACTGTGTCCAGGTTTCCCCTGCCCACTTGGGGCCCCAGGAAGCTGCTGAGACCCCGGACCTGATCCTCTGCCCACCAAGGCCCCCTCTAACCACGCGGGTCCTGAGGGAGTGGGAAGGAGGGAAGGGGGAGCAAAAGTAAAGGCTGGACCTATGGGACCAACACCCCTGATGGGTGGCTGGGGGAGGGGAGGAGTTCCTACATGCAACAGGACCCACTCACGGTTATGGGTCCAGCAGCAATGGGGGAGACCTTGGGGGAGTTGGTGGGGGGCGTGAAGGAATGGAAGGGAATGTGGCCAGCACTTTCCCTGCCCACTTAGGCACTGGGGAGCCTCTTGGGCTCCCAGGTCTAATCCTCTGCTCTCAGAGCCTCCCTCTTTCTGCCCAGAACCCAAGCCCTGCCCCTACACCCCCACTCAGGGCCTTACCTCTACACTCGGAGACTCCCTCCAATGTGCTGGGCCTAAACCCCACCCACACACCCTCACTCAGAGCTCTACCTCCAAACTCTGGAACTCCACACTCCAGAGGCCCTCCTTTCCACATGCTGCCTCTCCCCTTCCATGGAGGTCCTAAGCAGAGGCCCCGCCCCACACTTGAACATCGCCCTGCCTAGGCCCCGCCCCCAAGGCCTTTTCCCACTAAGTGGGTCCTGAACATAGGCCCCATGCCACCCTCAAATGTAATCACCCCACCCTAAGTCCCACCCCAGGCTAAACCCCACCCCTGTCTAAGTTCCACTCCCACCTAAACCCTACTCCATAGCCAAGGCTTTTTGTTTTTTCCTTTTTCCTCTTTTAGACTGGGGTTCTGTTTTACCTTGTTGATTCATTGTTGCTGATTCTTTTATATTTTTATTTTTCCTAATAAATCTTTTATTTTTCTAATTTTATTTTATTCTTTATACTTTGTTATTGTTCTCTCCTTTTGGCTTGTTACCCCCCACACACACACACCCTTTCTTTTTTCTTTTCTTTTTTCTGTTGTGGTCTTATTTTACCTTGCTGCATAAAACTATAATGTTTTATTTTTCCTAATATATATTTTTATCTTTCTAATTTTATTTTGTTTTTTATTCTTTGATACTGTAATCCTCTTTTGTTTTTCTTTCTTTCTTCTTTCTTTCATTCTTTCTTTTTTTCTTTCTTTTTTCACCATGCTATGAAGCTTGTGGGATCTTGGTTCGCAGGCCAGAGGTTGGGCCAGAGCTTCTGTGGTGGGAGCTCTGAGTCCAAACTGCTGGACTAACAGAGAAACTCAGACTCCAGTGAATATTAATTGGAGTGAAGCCATTTGGAGGTCCTCATCTCAGCACCAACACCCGACTCTATCCAACTTCCTGCAAACTCCAGCGCTGAACCTCTCAGGCCAAAAACCAGTAAGACAGGAATATAGCACCACCCATAAAAAAAAAAAAAAAAAAAAGAAATGACAAAAAAGTATGTTACAGATGAAAGAGTAAGGTAAAAACCTACAAGACCAAATAAATGAAGATGAAATAGGCACCCTACAAGAAAAAGAATTCAGAGTAACAATAGTAAAGATGATCCAAAATCTCAGAAACAGAATGAAGAAAATACAAGAAACATTTAAAAAGGATCTAGAAGAATTAAAAGCAAATAAACAATGATGAAGAACACAATTACTGAAATTAAAAATACTGTAGAAAGAATCAATAGCAGAAAAACTGAGGCAGAAGAATGGATAAGTGACCTGGAAGATAAAATGATGGAAATAACTGCCAGGGAACGGAATAAAGAAAAAAGAATGAAAAGAATGAAGGACAGTCTCAGAGACCTCTGGGACAAGATTAAACACACCAACATTCAGATTATAGGGGTCCCAGAAGAAGAAGAGGAAAACAAAGGGTCTGAGAAAATATTTGAAGAGATTATAGTCGAAAACTTCCTTAACAAGGGAAAGGAAATAGTCAATCAAGTCCAGGAAGCTCAGAGAGTACCATACAGGATAAACTCAAAGAGAAACACACCAAGACACATATTCATCAAACTATCAAAAATTAAATACAAAGAAAAAATATTAAAAGCAGGAAGGGAAAAACAACAAATAACATACAAGGGAATCCCCATAAGGTTAACAGCTGATGTTTCAGCAGAAACTCTGCAAGCCAGAAGGGAGTGGCAGGACATATTTAAAGTGATAAAGGGAAAAACCTCCAACAAATATTACTCTACAAAGCAAAGATCTAACTCAGATTCAATGGAGAAATTAAAATTTTTACAGACAAGCAAAAGCTAAGAGAATTCAGCACCACAAAACGAGCTCTACCACAAATGCTAAAGGAACTTCCCTAGGCAGGAAACACAAGAGAGGTAAAGACCTAAAATGACGAACCCAAAACAATTAAGAAAATGGTAATAGGAACATACATATCGATAACTACCTTAAATGTAAATGGATTAAATGCTCCAACCAAAAGACATAGACTGGCTAAATGGATACATAAACAAGACCCATATATATGCTGCCTACAAGAGACCCACTTCAGACCTAGGGATACATACAGACTGAAAGTGAGGTGATGGAAAAAGATATTCCATGCAAAAGAAAATCAAAACAAAGCTGGAGTAGCAATTCTAATATGACACAAAATAGACTTTAAAATAAAGCCTATTACAAGAGACAAAGAAGGACACTACATAATGATCAAGGGATCAATCCAAGAAGTAGATATAACAACTGTAAATATTTATGCCCGCAACATAAGAGCACCTCAATACATAAGGCAAATGCTAACAGCCATAAAAGGGGAAACCTACAGTAACACAATCATAGTAGGGGACTTTAACACCCCACTTGCACCAATGGACAGGTCATCCAGAACGAAAATAAATAAGGAAACACAAGCTTTAAATGACACATTAAACAAGATGGATTTAACTGATATTTTAGGACATTCCATGCAAAAACAACAGAATACAGTTTCTTCTCAAGTCCTCATGGAACATACTCCAGGATAGACCATATCTTAGGTCACAAATCAAGCCTTGGTAAATTTAAGAAAATTGAAATCGAATCAAGTATCTTTTTTGACCACAATGTTATGAGACTAGATATCAATTACAGAAAAATAACTGTAAAAAATACAAACCCATTTTTGGGGAGGCTAAACAATATGCTACTAAAAAACCAAGAGATCACTGAAGAAATCAAAGAGGAAATCAAAAAATAACTAGAAACAAAGGACAATGAAAACACGATGACCCAAAACCTATGGGATGCTGCAAAAGCAGTTCTAAGAGGGAAGTTTATAACAATACAATCCTACCTCAAGAAACAGGAAACATCTCAAATAAACAACTTAACCTTACACCTAAAGCAATTAGAGAAAGAAAAACAGAAATAACCCAAAGTTAGCAGAAGGAAATAAATCATAAAAATCAGATCAGAAATAAGTGAAAAATAAATGAAGGAAACAATAACAAAGATCAAAAAAACAAAAAGCTGGTCCTTTGAGAAGAAAAATATAATTGATAAACCATTAGCCTGACTCATCAAGAAAAAAAGGGAGAAGAAAAGGGAGAAGACTCAAATCAACAGAATTAGAAATGAAGAAGGAGAAGTAACAACTGACCCTGCAGAAATACAAAGGATCATGAGAGATTACTACAAGCAACTATATGCCACTCAAATGGACAACCTGGAAGAAATGGACAAATTCTTTAAAAAGCACAACTTTCCAAGATTGAATCAGGAAAAATAGAAAATATAAACAGACCAATCACAAGCACTGAAATTGAAACTGTGATTCAAAATCTTCCAACAAACAAAAGCCCAGGACCAGATGACTTCACCAGCGAATTCTTTCAAACATTTAGAGAAGAGCTAACACCTTTCCTTCTCAACCTCTTCCAAAATATAGCAGAGAGATGAACACTCCCAAATTCATCCTATGAGGCCACCATCACCCTGATACCAAAACCAGAAAAAGATGCCACAAAAAAAGAAAACTACAGGCCAGTATCTCTGATGAACATAGATGCAAAAATCCTCAACAAAATACTAGCAAACAGAATCCAGCAGCACATTAAAAGGATCATACACCATGATCAAGTGGGGTTCATCCCAGGGATACAAGGATTCTTCAATATATGAAAATCAATCAATGTGATACAGCATAGTAATGAATTGAAGGAGAAAAACCATATGAATATCTCAGTAGATGCAGAAGAAGATGTTGACAAAATTCAACACACATTTATGATAAAAACTCTCTACAAAGTAGGCATAGAGGGAACTTTCCTCAACATAATAAAGGCCATATATGACAAACCCACAGCCAACATTGTTCTCGATGGCGAAAAACTGAAACCCTTTCCTCTAAGATCAGGAACATGACAAGGTTGCCCACTCTCACCACTATTATCCAACATAGTCCTGGATGTTTTAGCCACAGCAATCAGAGAAGGAAAAGAAATAAAAGGAATCCAAATCAGAAAAGAAGAAATAAGCTGTCACTGTTTGCAGATGACATGATACTATACATAGAGAATCCTGAAGGTGCTACCAGAAAACTACCAGAGTTAATCAATGAATTTGGTAAAGTAGCAGGATATAAAATGAATGCACAGAAATCTCTGGCATTCCTATACACTAATGATGAAAAATCTGATAGAGAAATTAAGGAAACACTCCCATTTACCACTGTGACAAAAAAATAAAATATCTAGGAATAAACCTATCTAAGGAAACAAAAGACCTGTATGCAGAAAACTATAAGACACTGATGAAAGAAATTAGAGATGATACAAACAGATGGAGAGATATACCATGTTCTTGGATCGGAAGAATCAACATTGTGAAAATGACTATACTACCCAAAACAATCTACAGATTCAATGCAATTCCTATCAAGCTACCAATAAGCATTTTTCACAGAACTAGGACAAATAATTTCCCAACTTGTATGGAAACAGAAAAGATCTCGAATAGCCAAAGTAATCTTGAGAAAGAAAAATGGAGCTGGAGGAATCAGGTTTCTGGACTTGGGACTATACTACAAAGTTACAGGAATCAAGACAGTATGGTAGTGGCACAAAAACAGAAATATAGATCAATGGAACAGGATAGAAAGCCCAGAGATAAACCCACACATATGGTCCCCTTATCTCTGAAAAAGGTGGCAAGAGTATACAATGAAGAAAAGACAGCCTCTTCAATAAGTGGTGCTGGGAAAACTGGACAGCTACATGTAAAAGAATGAAATTAGAACACTCCCTAACACCATACACAAAATAAACTCAAAATGAATTAAAAACCTAAATATAAGGCCAGACACTATAAAAATCTTAGAGGAAAACATAGGCAGAACACTCTTTGACATAAATCACAGCAAGATCCTTTTTGACCCACCTCCTAGAGAAATGGAAATAAAAACAAAAATAAACACATACGACCTAATGAAACTTAAAAGCTTTTGCATAGCAAAGGAAACCATAAACAGGACGAAAAGACAACCCTTAGAATGGGAGAAAATATGTGCAAGCAAAGTAACTGACAAAGGATTGATCTCCAAAATATACAAGCAGCTCATGGAGCTCAGTATCAAAAAAGGAAACAACCCAATCCAAAAATGAGCAGAAGACCTAAATAGACATTTCTCCAAAGAAGGTATACAGATTGACAAAAAACACATGAAAGGATGCTCAACATCACTAATCATTAGAGAAATGCAAATCAAAAGTACAATGAGGTATCACCTCACAGCAGTGAGAATGGCCATCATCAAAAAATCTACTAACAATAAATGCTGGAGAGGTGTGGAGAAAAGGGAACCCTCTTGCACTGTTTGTTGGAATATAAATTGATACAGCCACTATGGAGAACAGTAGGGACCTTCCTTAAAAAACTAAAAATAGAGCTACCATATCACCCAGGAATCCCATTACTGGGCATATACCCTGAAAAAAATATAATTCAAAAAGAGTCATGGGTTTCCCTGGTGGCGCAGTGGTTGAGAGTCCGCCTACTGAGGCAGGGGATGCGGGTTCATGCCCCGGTCTGGGAAGATCCCACATGCTGTGGAGTGGCTGGGCGTGTGAGCCATGGTCGCTGAGCCTGCGCGTCCGGAGCCTGTGCTCCGCAATGGGAGAGGCCACAACAGTGAGAGGCCTACGTACCGCAAAAAAAAAAAAAAAAAAAAGTCATGTACCACAATGTTCATTGCAGCACTATTTACAATAGCCAGGACATGCAAGCAACCTAAGTGTCCATCAACAAATGAATGGATAAAGAAGAAGTGGCACATATATACAACGGAATATTACTCAGTCATTAAAAAAAACAAAATTGAGTTATTTGTAGTGAGGTAGATGGACCTAGAGTCTGTCATACAGAGAGAAGTAAGTCAGAAAGAGAAAAACAAATACTGTATGCTAACATATATATATGGAATCTAAAAAAAAAAAAGATTCTGATGAACCTAGGAGAAGGAGTGGAATAAAGACATATAAGTAGAGTATGGACTTGAGGACATGGCAAGGGGGAAGAGTAAGCTGGAACAAAGTGAGAGAGTAACACTGACACATATACACTACAAAGTGTAAAATAGATAGCTAGTGGGAAGCAGCTGCATAGCACAAGGAGATCAGCTTGGTGCTTTGCAGCCATCTAGAGGGGTGGGATAAGGAGCGTGGGAGGGAGACACAGAGTGAGGGGATATGGTGTTATACATATGCATATAGCTGATTCACTTTGTGATACAGCAGAAACTAACACAACATTGTAAAGCAGTTGTACTCCAATAAAGATGTTAAAAAAAATAATAGAGCAGAAAGTAAGAATGACCCATAATCCTATCAACCAAAAGAAAATCATGAAACATTTTTGATGTTTTCTTCTCATTATTTTTTCTAATAAGTTCATTCTTTATATTTTAATAGAGTTACTAAGTACATTAAAGCACACAGATTTATGATAACAGCGTAAAAGATTACTTCTCTCTTATCAAAATATATATTCACATATAAATGCAGAAGGGAAACAGGATGGTACAGACTCATTTTTCTCTGTTCCTCCCTTACCAAGTACAGGTAAAAACTCTGAAAATAACCCAACAGGGAACCCTAAAACATAAAAAGAAGATAGGCTAGCTAGAGACCCCAGGCATGTATAAACAACACTGTGGCCTAGGATCTTCTAACATCCCCCTGCCCCTAATTGCACTAGCAGAAGGAGAACTAGGCCCAACTTTTTCTGATTCCCCAACCTAATGGCAGAATATGGTTCTGCTAAGTTGATCCCTTCCCCAGATTGAAGAAGTGTACTACCAACAACAATCATCCTGGATAGTTATTTTCTGTCCCTATGGCCAAGACTCTCCCCTACCCCCATGCTCAGAAACACAGGAAGTCATCTCAAGCAAGGATTGAGTGGGAACCCTGCGAACAATAGGAGACCCATGGAACTTTCTCAACCCCATGAGCAGGAGTCTCCTTTCTCCCCCCTTAAAACTCTAGGTGGCCTGGTCTGGTAACTGCCACCAAAAAGAATCATGAGGAGACCAAGTTTCAACAAGCAAACCAAAGAGACAAAAATATACTACAGAAGCTCAGAAAACTAAATCATCAGTGCAACTGTAGCCCACAAAATGTAGGCACTGTATGTTCAACACAAAAATAAGACACAAGATATAGGAAACCATAGAAGACATAGAAAACATGAAGTATATGACTGATAAAGCAGAAAACTTAAATAGGACCCACAGTATCCCAAAATAATAATCAAAATTTCCAGGATACAATTGAAAATCACTTGCCATCATAACAAGAAACAGAAAAATCTCAACTTGAATGAGAAAAGACAATAGATAGCAATACTAAGATAAAGGATACTGGAATTATCTGACAAGGATTTTACCATAGCCACCATAAAAATGCTTCCACAAGCAATTACAAATGCCCTTGAAACAAATGAAAAAAATTAAAATTTCATCAAAAATTTAAAAGACCAAATGGAAGTTATGGAAATAGAAAAATCCAATAACAAATTAAAAATTCAATAGAGGGGCTCAATAGCAGAATGAGTATGACAAAAGAAAAATTCAGTAAACTTGAAGATAGAATAACCAATTACTCATTCTGAACAACAGACGAAACAGACTACATACACACACACACACACACACACACACACACACAGCCTCAGAAATCTGTGGGATGATAATAAAAAATCAAATGTTTTGTCTTCAGAGTCCCAGAAGAAGAGGAGAAAGAGAATGGAGCTGAAGAAATATTTGAAGAAATAATGGCTAAAATTTTCCTAAATTTTATGAAAGATATGAACCTATAGATTTAAGAAGCTGAGAAAATCTCAAATAGAATAAACTCAAAGAAATCCACACCAAGACACATTAAAATAAAAGGTTTATTTACTTTTGACAAAAGTTTGACAGCAGATACAGAGAAAGCAGCCAAACAACGTATTATTTATAGGGGGTCAACACACGACATTTTTCTCATCTGAAACCATAGAGGCCAGGGAGAAGTTATAAGACATTTTCCAAGCACTTAAAGAAAAGAGCTATTGACCCCAACTATGTACTTTGGGTATGAAGAGAAAATAAAGACATTTTTCAGACAGAGGAAATTTAAGAGAATTTGTTATCATCAGACTTACCCTTAAGGAATGGCTAAAGAGATGTCTAAATAGGAAGAAAATGACAACAGAATGAGATTAGGAATTCCAGAAGAGAAAGACAAAAAATGTAATGGGCGAAAATAATGGTAAGACTATTCTTTTCTGCATGATTTTTAAAAAATCACATTTGATCATTGAAGCAAAAATTATAAGGCCCTATATTCAATATATAGAGAGAAAATATTCAAGATAATTGTATTTTCACAGTTGGAGTATAAAAAGACCAAAATGAAAATAATATTTCTATACTTCACTGGAAGTAGTAAAACATTAAGACTAGTACACTGTTGATACCTTTTATATTTATAACATCCAGAACAACCACTAAGAAAACTATATAAAGAAATACACTCAAAATCATTAAAAATCAAAGTGATGTCTTAAAAATTGGTCAAGCAACTCACAGAAAGGCAAGAATAAAGAGATATACAAGAAACAGAGAGAATAAACATCAAACAAACAATATGGAAGACTTAAGCCCTATCATATCAAAAATTACCTATATTATAAGTGATCTCAATATAGCAATTAGAAGACAGAGTTGGCAGAGCAGATTTTAAAAAATGGCCCAACTATATGCTATCTCTAAGAAATTCACTTCAAAAACAATCTAGGTAGGTTGAAAGTAAAAGGATGGAGAAAGATATGCCATGTAAACAAGAATTAAAAATAAAATTCAGAGTTCTCTATGTCTTTATTAACACACTCAACTATGCTCAAATAATCTAATACATTGTGGGGCTCAGCCTTTGTGTAACTGATTGATGACTACAGTTTTGCAGACTTTCTTAGCTCTTCCTGAACCAAATTACTCAAGTATTAAGTCCAGGTCTTACTAATATTAGACAGAAGAGTAGTAACGAGAAAACCATCTAGATGAACACACTGATATGAAATTGCTGGCAGGAGATTGGCTGGTCAGAAGAGCAGCCGTAGCTAAAGGAAACATGTATGCAAGATCAGGTAGGTAAATAAGAGCCCAGCTTCATATTTTGCATTTGAAGGAGAGCTTTGATGCATTACAAAAATAGCAAGAGAGGAGGGACTAGTGGAAGGATGATTTTTATCATCAGTTCTATGGTTTGGCTTGTGGCTCTGCTCTTTTCAACATCTGTCAGTCTCCATCAGTGTATACCTGCATAAAAATTGAGGAAATTATCATTTGAAAGGTTATAAAATCGTCCACACAATGAATTTCACCTTCCTACTTGTAGTTTGACAGCTAGGTTAAGTTATGTTCAAATAAAATTAGCCTTCCATAAGATGCTTTCACATAATAAACTTCCTGGTACATATGGTGTCCTTTGGAGGGCCAGGAGCCTTACCCAACTGACCTGAAAAACTGTTGACCAGACTTGACAGAATACAGTCCACCAAAGTGCTAGAAATCTCAGAGAGAAAAAAAATGTGTCCCTTCCCTTCTCCCTGTCTCCCCTAGACCATTGTAGAAAATGAAGTTTTTTCTAAACATAGGTGGAAATATTCTAGACTTTCTATATTTCAATCAGTTCTAGGATGTCTTATGGGATCTAGAACCCATGAGAGCTACACTGAACCTGCAGAGAAATCCAGTGATTGCCCCCAACTCACTTGTAAACTCCCATATAAAATCTGCCATATACACATAAATCGACCAGAACTAGGCCTTCCATAATTTCATAAGAGGAGGCACAAGAGAGCTCAGCATGACATTAAAGTGGAAGTAAGGTATGATCGTCCTACAACCCTCCTGTAATCTTTCATGACCAATCATCATTTTCACTAGAAATACTAATTTAGATGTTTAGTCTGAGTGCAGTCTTTTTCCTCTCAGTCATATTCTCTCCCTAGTCAGATGCGGTAAAGGGACATGCTCTATGAACAGAGTGATAAGTTAAATTGACTTCATATTTCTAACTCCAGATTATGTTGTGACCTTGTGGGGAGATGGGGGTTAGAGGATGATGGGCTTGGATCATCTTTCCCAGCATGTAAAATTTCCTTCTTTCAATTCAGTACAATTCAATTCAATTCAACAAACATTTATTGGGCATTTGACATAACAAGCAATCCAGAGTCAATAAACCAGAGAAAGAAGTAGCTGTCAGTTTCATAAAGGAGTATATTGAATACAACAACAACATCACAAAAAATATCTCTCCCTCTTTCCTTCCTCGTTTTCTTTTGCCCTTCCCTTCCTTCCTTCTTTCCTTTTCTTTTCTTTTTTCCCCCAGCTTTACTGAGATATAATTGACATGTAACATTGTGTAAGTTTAAGGTACACAATGTGATGATTTGATACTTGTATATATAATGAACGGATTACCCCAATAGGGTTGATTAACACATCCATCAACTCACAAAATTACCATTAGTGTGTGTGTGTGTGTGTGTGTGTGTGTGTGTGTGTGTGTGTGGTGAGAACATTTCTTACTGAGGCATTGTCTTCCCAAAGAGACATTAGCAAATTCAAATAAATATTGACTTCCACCAATATTCTCTAGCACTTTCACTCACCAATCGACATCAATGCCCTCTTATATTAGGCATCATAAAAGCAGTCACTCCCTTTGCAGAGACCTAGAGAGCAAGGAGGATTTTCTCAAGGTCACCATTTGCTTTTCTGATGTACACAAAGCAAGCACCAGCACCTCTCCTCTAAAGGCATCTCTCATACTGCAGTTTTCTGTCACCAACTATAATGCACTACTGGTGATTTTCATCTACTTATATATGAAAACATGATAGAATGCCCCTCTTCCCTGGGTTATTTCCATAGCTAGTGTATTTATTATATTAATATTTATCACTTGGATGTCATTTAATGAATGTCGGCAGGGGGGAGGGAGGAGTTAGAATGTTCACTGAAAGAAGCTGTGCCATTAATTCAAATGGCTGTTAAAGACACGCATGCACATTCACATGGCCATATGGGGGCTGTTTTAGGGCACTGAAGCAGTTAATTTTGTTTTAAAGACACAAGCTTAGATAACATAGATCTTTTTGACTTTGTTGAGAATTGAAATTATAAAGCATGCAAGGCTTCAGATCAAAATGCTATATCATTTTCCCCTCCCCACCTTATCTGAGGCACATAATACCCTTACAATGGCCCACTTCTTGAACTCTTTCCAATTTCAGATATTTCCCATCTCTTTTAATACCTCATTTCTTTTGCATCAATTACAGCCTGACCTAAAGCTGCACTGGAAGTGGAAGTGACATATAGTGGAATCCATTTAAATGAATTTCTGATGAAAGACTAAAACTGTTAAAAGAATAAATTTACTGCACAGAAATTTATACAAATCCCATATATGCTGTGAAATCCTCTTAAATGAAAAACTGATGGAAGATTAAAATGTTAAATGAATTAAAATCCACCATACTGGTGAAATATAATGATGATTTGACCTACTAAATGAATGGTTGAAATGGAGATATAAATTTGAAGTGCTCCAATGTATGTCAATTTTAAATGTGTGACAAGCCAGCATAACACAAAAATATGGCTTTCGCTATTAAAGGAACACATTCTTTGTTGAACTAGTCATTATTTAGAAACACCTGTGTTGGTTCTTTGCATGATTAAAAAAAAGGAAAAACATCCTGTTTCTTGCAGAAGGTAACATTATACATTAACCTCTCCTTGTTTCCTAATATTTTATCACTTGATCTCTTCAGGTTATATTTCAGCTTGCATATAGTACCTAAGGGGTCAATAAGAATTGGACCCTCCCATTGCCATTTCTACCCTTCAGTAGAGGTCCTTACTAAAGCAGAGCTTATATCTCACTCATAGAATATACATTAGCCAAAAGCTAATATTAGGATATAAATTTTCAGTGAGACACAGAGTTAGCCAAGCAATTCCTACTAAGGATTACTACTCTACCCATCTAATTCCAAATTTAACATTAAAAAACTCTGCTGTAAAAAGTTCCTAGCAGTTAAAATAAGTTTGCAAACTAGTTTCTTGCCAGAAGAATTATAGGTTCCAATTCCGTTTAGGGCACAGGTGACATGTGTTTTGTTAGTAATAAACTTAAGCCTTGGTCACTCAAAAATCATACTCTCTAATTAGGTAAATTAGAAGGCTTTGATCATTGCCAGGTAAAACAACAACAACAAAAAAACAATTGCCCTATGGAAAACTTCACCCAGCAGTCCTTTGACCTATGTTCAGATTATATTATTACAGACATTTGCAATTAGAAGCTGTGGCCAGGAAAGAGTCATTATCCACAGAGGCACCTCTGGCAGTGCCTAAATTTCTGAGCATATGGCCAAATACATGTGACCAGTAATTCAAATGCATCTATTGACCATCAAATGATATGTAACTTGTCTTAAAGGAACAAGAGGGGCAGGGCTTTTATAACAGTTAGGTCTGACCAATCCTGAACCTGCATCTAGGGAGGAATAGAAAGTTGCCTGTAGAGAACTTTTGAACTTTTCATCAACTCTAGATATTCTTGGCTTGGGAATTATCCCAAGCTTCAGTAGAATTCCTAAGGAGAAGACAATCCCAGGGTACGGTTGCAAATGATCCAGGATGGTCTGTGGTGGCAGTTGGAATAGCCTTGAAGTATTGTAAATGTCTTGGGCACTGCAGCATCCCTTAAATTACTGCATCTAAAAGGCCAGGTGTTCTGCCTTTAGTGGATAATCTTGATGTAATTTTCTGCGCATTAGTTATGCACCAGCTTCTAAATACCTCAAGAGCAAGAACTGAGTTTTGGTAATCTTTGCAATTCTAAGGAAACCCGAAACACTCAATAAATGTTTGTTTCCTTAAACTGAAACAGTACAGAGCAATTTTACTCTGGCTGAAGTCATAAGTAAACAAGACTTGGCACTTTAGCACCCCCTGGGGGCCTGGGGGATACCATAGTTGGCTTCCCCTTATATTTTTTCATTGTTTCCAAAATACTTATGAGGTGCTCAGTACTAGGAATAGAATACCTATCCTCAAGAAGCTTTCTGTCAGAAACGCTGAAAGGTCCTGACTAACTATTGTCCAGTGACTATCTATACTGCAACAGTTATTACCACAGCCTGTAGGAGGCCCAGAGATACAGTAGTAAACAAGGTATGTTTCCACCCAAAGCAGCACTGATGGGAAAGAGGCAGTTGCAACTGAAGATAAGAAGTGTTCTGAGAGGGGTAAACAGAGAATGCAGGGGAGAAGTAATATCTAAACTAAATTTTGAAGGATGAATAGAAGCTGAATAGGTAAAAGGGGTGTATAAATAAGAGGGGAGCTAATCTGCCAGTTGACGTCACTTTGTGGGTTCATATGTTCTGATATTTTAGATTTATTGGTTCTTCATTAACAGACAGATATTTTCATTTTTCAAATAAATAATAAGAATATTTAATTTTATCAGGAGTTTGACACTTTTTTGAATAGCTGAGTATTCATAGCTTATTCTTATGATTTCTTTCTGTGTATATATATACACACCAAATAGGTTAGGTGTTTCATATAAAATTAAATACTTTTTTTTTTTTTGCGGTACGCGAGCCTCTCACTGCTGTGGCCTCTCTCATTGCGGAGCACAGGCTCTGGACGCGCAGGCTCAGCGGCCATGGCTCACGGGCCCAGCCACTGCACGGCATGTGGGATCTTCCCGGACCGGGGCACGAACCCATGTCCCCTGCATCAGCAGGCGGACTCTCAACCACTGCGTCACCAGGGAAGCCCAAATACTTATTGATATTACTATTATCACTACTGTCATCTTAGGGCTCAAAGACTTCCAGTATTTATTAGAGTCAAAGTGGAAAAGTATTCTGACATGAAAGACAACTAAGAAAGTCCAAAAAGTTATTTTTGAATATTTCAAAGACTTCTTTTTCTCGAGTCATTCTTTTTTGATTTCTAGTTTAAATATACTAGGATTTGGGAAACCATGCAAATCTCAAATTCTACATTACAGATCGAACTACCAAACTTCCATTTTTGTATGCACTTCATCCTTTCTACACGGAGACTTGGTATAAAGTGAGGTAAGACAGAAGTTATGACTATCTGGTTCACCTGATGGTGACTCAGGCTTCTCAGTTTATGTGAGCTCTCTGCTGATGCACCCTGGAGCCATCTACTGCAGATTCCCTACAAAGCAGAGTTTCCAGAGGAGTAAATCTCTGATCACCTTCGTCAGAATCACCTGGAGAGCTTAGCTTTGTGAGATGCATAATCCTTGTCCCATGCCAGGTCTGTCGGATCAGCACTGGGAGGAAGGCACGGAAAACTGAGTTTTCACAACAAAAAAATAACGAAAGTGGGCTTCCCTGGTGGCGCAGTGGTTGAGAGTCCGCCTGCCAATGCAGGGGACACGGGTTCGTGCCTCGGCCCGGGAAGATCCCACATGCCGTGGAGCGGCTGGGCCCGTGAGCCATGGCCGCTGAGCCTGCGCGTCCGGAGCCTGTGCTCCGCAGCGGGAGAGGCCACAGCAGTGATGAGGCCCGCGTACCGCAAAAATAAATAAATAACGAAAGTAACTTTTGTGCACACTTCGGTTTTTAAATTGGTGAACCGTGATAGAAAGTAAATCTCCAAATCATGACACCTTGAAGTGGAGCCCAGAAATTCAATTCCCCTGTTGACAAGATTGTGATTGAGAATAATAGAAAAATTGGAAAGAAAAAAAATATCTATATATATCTCTGGTAGCATCTAAAGAGATTGGAGGGCAACACAATGGTGATAGGAAGGAAAAGAGATTCTTTCCCAACTAAGATGCAGCCGTACTCAGGAAGAACTGCAGTTCCCTAAAAGGCAAGACGGAATCAACAGCCTGTGAGAAATCATTAGGGGAAAGTAGTGAGAAAAGGGAATAAACTCTGGAGTTCTGGCAGGGATCACACAAGCCCTGGGCAGGTACAATATAGGTCCTCAACAAATTTTTGTTGGATGGAAGGCTGGAAATTCTGGGTCTGCTTTTGAGTGTGTCAGTGTATTGGGAACTCATACAGCTGCATAGATTCCAGGAAAATGGGACTTTATGTGTTTCAATCACAAAGATATTCTGCAAGTTAAATTGTGAATTCCTGTTAGATTGCTTGCAAGTATGACATGCTGCAATGTCTCATATGGTATTTTCCTAGATACCTATAGGAGACAGATCGAGTAATATGGACGCTTTGTGCCAGGACCAATCTAAAGCAAGTTTTCCAGGTATAAATAGGCAATCATGATTAATTCCTGCTTTATTTGACAGTAAATACTGACAGAATTGATCAGATAAGCATCATTTTAACTGCAGCTTCATCCAGAACTTGGTATTTAGGTCAAGAGTTTGGGGATTTAAAACAGCACCAGATAATTTCCCTGGCAAAGTGTTAAAGTTAAAAGCTCTTGGCCTAGGAATTCAGAGGACAAGATTACAGCACTAATTCTGCCACTAATTCACTGTGAGAACTTGAACAGCCTATTGTATACTGATTAGTAAAATAAGAAAATTAGACTACCATTCTCAAGGCTCATGCCAGTCGTAATTAGTAGTATGCTGATGAGTAGTTAACAACTGGATTTCTAAAGGGGAAAAAGTCCTTATATTAGCATTTTCTAATTTATATGAAGTGAATACTCCCATTTTAGCTGATTTCAAGCTATCAGTCTGATGTCACTGAATGCAGAGCTGGGAAGAGATGCACACAATTCTTGTAAGCTGGAAGGACGCAATATTCTATGGTAACATAATAATATTTTATGTAATTATTCCCCAATCTGGACATATACTTTTTTTTTCCTTTTTTTGCTCTTCTTCATTAAACTTTAGATTCCCAGAGGTAAAATTTCAAAGGATGTGTGTGAACATTTCTAAGGCTCTTGATAAATATTGCCAAATTATGTTCAGAAAGATTATACCAGTTTATGTACCCACAAACAGTGAGGAATGAATGCTTCGCCGTACAACTGCCAACATAGGGCATTATAATTTTTAGTACAACTTTCTTAATTTGACAGCTTTTTCTTCTGAATTTATAGTTTCTAACTGGATAAACATTTAAGTATACTAGTTAACAATTAGTATTTCTTTCTTTGAAAAATGTCTGCTCATGAATTTTGCCATTTGTCTATTGTATTCTTCATGAGTTTTTCTAATTAATTTTTATAAGTACTTTAAAAGTTAAGTCTCTAACCCTTTGTTAATATGCTGCAAATACGTGATTATAAAGTTGTTTAATATCCTGAAGTATTATATCTTTTTTGAATTTTTAAAGAAGTTTTTTAATTTATTATTTTTTTTTTACCTTTTGACCCCCTTCACCCATTTCATTTTTCCCACCTTCCAGCCCTCGCCTCTGGCAACCACCAATCTGTTTTTTGTACCCATGAGCTTGGTTTCTTTCCTCTTTCCTTTTTTTTTTAGATTCCACAGATAAGAGAGAGCATATGGTATTTGCCATTTGTCTTTCTCTATTTGACTTTTTTTTTTAACATCTTTATTGGAGTATAATTGCCTTACAATGTTGTGTTAGTTTCTGCTGTATAACAAAGTGAATCAGCTATATGTACACATCCCCATATCCTCTCCCTCTTGCGTCTCCCTCCATACTCCCTATCCCAGCCCCTAGGTGGTCACAAAGCACCGAGCTGATCTCCCTGTGCTATGCGGCTACTTCCCACTAGCTATCTATTTACATTTGGTAGTGTACATATGTCAATGCCACTCTCTCACTTCGTCCCAGTTTACCCTTCCCCCTCCCTACGTCCTCAAGTCCATTCTCTATGTCTGCGTCTTTATTCCTGTTCTGCCCCTAGGTTCCTCAGAACCAATTTTTTTTAATTCCATATATATCTGTTAGCATATGATATATATTTTTCTCTTTCTGACTTACTTCACTCTGTATGACAGACTCTAGGTCCATCTACCTCACTACAAATAACTCAATTTCGTTTCTTTTTATGCTGAGTAATATTCAACTGTATATATGTGCCACATCTTCTTTATCCATTCATCCGTCGATGGACACTTAGGTTGCTTGCATGTCCTGGCTATTGTAAATAGAGCTGCAATGAACATTGTGGTACATGACTTTTTTTGAATTATTTTTTTTCAGGGTATATGCCCAGTAATGGGATTGCTGGGTCATATGGTAGCTCGATTTTTAGTTTTTTAAGGAACCTCCATACTGTTCTCCATAGTGGCTGTATCAGTTTATATTCCCACCAACAGTGCAAGAGGGTTCCCTTTTCTCCACACCCTCTCCAGCATTTATTTGTAGATTTTTTGATGATGGCCATTCTCACTGCTGTGAGGTGATACCTCATTGCAGTTCTGATTTGCATTTCCCTAATGATTAGTGATGTTGAGCATCTTTTCATGTGTTTGTTGGCAAACTGTATATCTTCTTTGGAGAAATGTCTATTTTGGTCTTCTGCTCATTTTTGGATTGGGTTGTTTCCTTTTTTGATACTGAGCTCCATGAGCTGCTTGTATATTTCGGAGATCAATCCTTTGTCAGTTGCTTTGTTTGTGAATATTTTCTCCCATTCTGAGGGTTGTCTTTTTTTTTTTTTTTTTTTTTTTTGCGGTACGCGGGCCTCTCACTGCTGTGGCCTCTCCCGTTGCGGAGCACAGGCTCCGGGCGCGCAGGCTCAGCGGCCATGGCTCACGGGCCCAGCCGCTCCGCGGCACGTGGGATCCTCCCGGACCAGGGCATGAACCTGTGTCCCCTGCATCGGCAGGTGGACTCTAAACCACTGCGCCACCAGGGAAGCCCCTGAGGGTTGTCTTTTTGTCCTGTTTATAGTTTCCTTTGCTGTGCAAAAGCTTTTAAGTTTCATTAGGTCACATTTGTTTATTTTTGTTTTTATTTCCATTTCTCTAGGAGGTGGGTCAAAAAGGATCTTGCTGTGATTTATGTCATAGAGTATTGTGCCTATGTTTTCCTGTAAGAGTTTTATAGTGTCTGGTCTTACATTTAGGTCTTTAATGCATTTTGAGTTTATTTTGTGTATGGTGTTAGGAGTGTTCTAATTCTTTTACATGTAGCTGTCCAGTTTTCCCAGCACCACTTGTTGAAGAGGCTGTCTATTCTCCACTGTATACTCTTGCCACCTTTATCAAATATAAGGTGACCGTATGTGTGTGGGTTTATCTCTGGGCTTTCTATCCTGTTCCAATGCTCTATATTTCTGTTTTTGTGCCAGTCCCATACTGTCTTGATTACTGTAGCTTTGTAATATAGTCCGAAGTCTGGGACCCTGATTCCTCCAGCTCCGTTTTTCTTTCTTAAGATTGCTTTGACTATTCGGGGTCTTTTGTGTTTCCATACAAACTGGGAAATTTTTTGTCCTAGTTCTGTGAAAAATGCCTTTGGTAGTTTGATAGGGATTGCATTGAATCTGTAGATTGGTTTGGGTTGTACAGTCATTTTTACAATGTTGATTCTTCCAGTTCAAGAACATGGTATATCTCTCCATCTGTTTGTATCATCTCTATTTAATTTCATCAGTGTCTTATAGTTTTCTGCATACAGGTCTTTTGCCTCCTTAGATAGGTTTATTCCTAGGTATTTTATTCTTCTTGTTACAGTGGTAAATGGGAGTGTTTCCTTAATTTCTCTTTCAGGTTTTTCATCATTAGTGTATAGGAATGCAAGAGATTTCTGTGCATTAATTTTGTATCCTGCCACTTTACCAAATTCACTGATTAGCTCTACTAATTTTCTGGTAACAACTTTAAGATTCTCTATGTATACTATCATGTCATCTGCAAACAGTGACAGCTTTACTTCCTCTATTCCGATTTGAATTCCTTTTATTTCTTTTTCTTCTCTGATTGCTGTGGCTAAAACTTCCAAAACTATGTTGAATAATAGTGGTGAGAGTGGGCAACCTTGTCTTGTTCCTGAACTTTGAGGAAATGGTTTCAGTTTTTCACCATTGAGAATGTTGTTGGCTGTGGGTTTGTCATATGTGGCCTTTATTATGTTGAGGATAGTTCCTTCTATGCTTACTTTGTGGAGAGATTTTATCATAAATGGGTGCTGAATTTTGTCAGAAGCTTTTCTACACCTATTGAGATGATCGTATGGTTTTTATCCTTCAATTTATTACTATGGTGTGTCACATTGATTGATTTGCATATATTGAAGAATCCTTGTATTCATGGGATAAACCCCACTTAATCATGGTGTATGATCCTTTTAATGTGCTGTTGGATTCCGTTTGCTAGTATTTTGTTGAGGATTTCTGCATCAGTGATATTGGCCTGTAGTTTTCTTGTTTTGTGACATCTTTTTCTGGTTTTGATATCAGGGTGATGGTGGCCTAGTAGAATGAGTTTGGGAATGTTCCTCCCTCTGGTATATTTTGGAAAACTTTGAAAAGTAAAGACGCTAGCTCTTCTCTAAATGTTTGATTGAATTTGCCTGTGAAGCCATCTGGTCCTGGGCTTTTGTTTGTTGTAAGATTTTAAATCACAGTTTCAATTTCAGTGCTTGTGATTGGTCTTTTATATTTTCTATTTTTCCTGGTTCAGTCTTGGAAGGTTGTGCTTTTCTAAGAATTTGTCCATTTCTTCCAGGCTGTCCATTTGATTGGCATATAGTTGCTTGTAGTAATCTCTCATGATCCTTTGTATTTCTGTAGAGTCAGTTGTTACTTCTCCTTCTTCATTTCTAATTCTGTTGATTTGAGTCTTCTCCCTTTTTTTCTTGATGAGTCTGGCTAATGGTTTATCAATTTTGTTTATCTTCTCAAAGAACCAGCTTTTATTTTATTGATCTTTGCTATCATTTCCTTCATTTCTTTTTCATTTATTTCTGATCTGATCTTTATAATTTCTTTCCTTCTTCTATCTTTGGGTGTTTTTGTTCTTCTTCTCTAATTGCTTTAGATGTAAGGTTATGTCGTTTGTTTGAGATTTTTCTTGTTTCTTGAGGTAGGATTGTATTGCTATAAACTTCCCTCTTGGAACTGCTTTTGCAGCATCCCATAGGTTTTGGGTCATCGTGTTTTCATTGTCCTTTGTTTCTAGTTATTTTTTGATTTCCTCTTTGATTTCTTCAGTGATCTCTTGGTTATTTAGTAGTGTATTGTTTAGCCTCAATGTGTTTGCAGTTTTTACAGTTTTTTTTCTTGTAATTGATATCTAGTCCCATAGCATTTTGGTCGGAAAAGATACTTGGTACATTTTCAAATATCTTAAATTTACCAAGGCTTGATTTGTGACCCAAGGTATGGTCTATCCTGGAGAATGTTCCATGAGCACTTGAGAAGAAACTCTATTCTGTTGTCTTGGATCAAATGTCCTATAAATATCAATTAAGTCCATTTTATTTTGATGTATCATTTAAAGCTTGTGTTTACTTATTTATTTTCATTTTGGATGATCCATCCACTAGTGAAAGTGGGGTGTTAAAGTCCCCTACTATGATTGTGTTACTGTCGGTTTCCCCTTTTATGGCTGTTAGCATTTGCCTTATGTATTGAGGTGCTCCTATGTTGAGGGCATAAATATTTACAATTATTATATCTTCTTCTTGAATTGATCCCTTGATCATTCTGTAGTGTCCTTCTTTGTCTCTTGTAATAGGCTTTGTTTTAAAGTCTATTTTTTGTCACATGAGAATTGCTGCTCCTGCTTTGTTTTTATTTCCATTTGCATGGAATATCTTTTTCCATCACCTCACTTTCAGTCTGCATGTGTCCCTAGGTCTGAAGTGGGCCTCTTGTAGACAGCATATATACAGGTCTTGTTTTTGTATCCATTCAGCCAGTCTATGCCTTTTGGTTGGAGCATTTAATCCTTTTGGTTTTGTATCCATTCAGCCAGTCTATGCCTTTTGGTTGGAGCATTTAACATTTAAGGTAGTTATCGATATGCATGTTCCTATTACCATTTTCTTAACTGTTTTGGGTTTGTCATTGTAGGTCTTTTCCTTCTCCTGTGTTTCCTGCCTGAGGAAGTTCCTTTAGCATTTGTTATAAAGCTGGTTTGGTGGTGCTGAATTCTCTTAACTTTTCCTTTTCTGTAAAGGTTTTAATTTCTCCATCAAATCTGAATGAGATCCTTGCTGGGTAGAGTAATTTTTGTTGTAGGTTTTTCCCTTTCATCACTTTAAATATATCCTGTCACTCCCTTCTAGATTGCAGAGTTTCTGCTGAAAGATCAGCTGTTAACCTTATGGGGATTCCCTTGTATGTTATTTGTTGCTTTTCTCTTACTGTTTTTAATATTTTTTCTTTGTATTTAATTGTTGATAGTTTGATTAATATGTGTCTTGGGGTTTCCCTGGTGGCACAGTGGTTGAGAGTCCACCTGCCGATGCAGGGGACGTGGGTTCATGCTCCAGCCCAGGAGGATCCCATGTGCCGTGGAGCGGCTGAGCCCATGGGCCATGGCCGCTGGGCCTGCACATCCAGAGCCTGTGCTCTGCAACAGGAGAGGCCACAGTGGTGAGAGGCCCACGTACCACAAAAAAACAAGAAAAAAATATATATATATATGTGTCTTGTTGTGGTTCTCCTTGGATTTATCCTGTATGGACTCTGCACTTCCTGGACTTGATTATTTCTTTTCCCATATTAGGGAAGTTTTCAACTATAAACTCTTCAAATATTTTCTCAGTCCCTTTCTTTTTCTCTTGTTCTTCTGTGACTCCTATAATTTGAATGTTGATGTGTTAAAGTTGTCCCAGAGGTCTCTGAGACCATCCTCAAGTCTTTTCATTCTTTTTTCTTGATTCTGCTCTGTGGTAGTTATTTCCACTATTTTGTCTTCCAGATCACTTATCCATTCTTCTGCCTCAGTTATACTGCTATTGATTCTTTCTAGAGAATTTCTAATCTCATTTATTGCATTGTTCATTGTTGTTTATTTGCTCTTTAGTTCTTCTAGGTCCTTGTGAAATGTTTCTTGTATTATCCCCATTCTATTTCCAAGATTTTGGATCATGTTTACTATCATTACTCTGAATTCCTTTTCAAGTAGACTGCCTATTTCCTCTTCATTTGTTTGGCCTGGTGGGTTTTTACCTTGCTCCTTCATCGGCTGTGTGTTTCTCTGTCTTCTCATTTTGCTTAATTTACTGTGTTTGGTGTCTCCTTTTTGCAGGCTGCAGGTTCGTAGTTCCTGTTGTTTTTGGTGTCTGCCCCCAGTGGGTAAGGTTGGTTCAGTGGGTTGTGTAGGTTTCCTGGTGGAGGGGACTGGTGACTGTGTCCTGGTGGATGAGGCTGGATCTTGTCTTTCTGCTGGGCAGGACCATGTCCGGTGGTGTGTTTTGGGGTGTCTGTGAACTTAGTATGATTTTCAGCAGCCTCTCTGCTAATGGGTGGGGTTGTGTTTCTGTCTTGCTAGCTGTTTGTCATGGTTTTCCATCACTGGAGCTTGCTGGTTGTTCAGTGGAGCTGGGTCTTAGCATTGAGACAGAGATTTCTGGGAGAGCTCTCACTGATGGATATTACATGGGACCGGGAGGTCTCTTGTGGTCCAATGTCCTGAACTCGGCTCTCCCACCTCAGAGGCTCAGGCCTAACACCTGGCCTGAGCAACAAGGCCGTGTCAGCCACATGGCTTTGGGAAGTCTGAGGTCTTCTGCCAGCACTTAGTAGGTGTTCTGTAGGAGTTGTTCCACATGCAGATGTATTTTTGATGTATTTGTGGGGAGGAAGGTGATCTCCACATCTTACTCCTCCACCATCTTGAAGGTCTTCTCTCTATTTGACTGCTTTCACTAAGCTTAATGCCCTCAAGGTCCATGATTTCATCCTTTTTTATGGCTGAATAATAGTTTATGGTATATATTGGGTTGGCGAAAACGTTTGTTCAGATTTTTCCATAAGTTGGTACAGAAAAACCCAAACTAATGCTTTGGCCAGCTATATATGTATAGTATATATCTATCTCACATCTTCTTTATCCATTCATCCATCAGTGGACACTTAGGATATTTCCATATCTTGGCTGTTATAAATAGTGCTGCTGGGTACATGGGGGTGCACGTATCTTTTTGAGTTAATGTTTTCATTCTGTTCAGATAAATACTCAGAAGTAGAATTGCTGGATCATAAGGTAGTTCTTTATTTTAATTCTTTGAGGAACCTCCACACTCCTTTCCATAATGGTTGTACCAATTTAAATTCCCACCAACAGTGCACAAGACTTGTCTTTTTTCCATGTCCTTACCAAAATGTGTTATTTCTTGTCTTTTTGATAATAACCATTCTAACAGGTGTGAGGTGATATCTCATTGTAATTTGTATTTTACCTTTTAAAATTAAATCTGTGGACAGTTTGTCATGCCTTCACCAGCTTTTCTGGGTTTTATTTTACACTTAATTATTTAAACCATCTGAATTTACTTTGACATATAGTATATGAAAAGGCTCTGCAATGTATTTCCCCCCCACCAAATTTTGCCAATTTCTACTACCTCTTTTTTGAAATATCTCTCTCTTCCCAACTTAATTTATGACATCATCTTCATCAAATGTTGAATTTTAATATATTTAGGGATCTGTTTTTGCCCACATAACCTTTTCTATTTATCTGTCTACTCTCATGCCAGTACTTTCCTATGGTAATATATGCCATGTTATAATTAATTTCAGTATCTATTAGGTAAGTCCTATAGTTAAAAGGCCCATAGTTAAAAGGAGATTTCAAAGAACTAAACTTTTATAAGTAGTAAGTAATCCTGAAGCGTATTTATAAAACTGGCTTATTCCATTGAGAATGTGGTGGTGGTGGTGGTGGTAGGAAATCAATTGTATTTCCACAGGACAAACACATTTATATCTATATTCCACAATCATCTGTTTGGTAGCAGTTATCTGCAATTTAAAGGGTTGTTAAAAATCTTAAAAGCAATGAAAGTTGCAGAAATGCTGTAGAATCAGGTGACCTGAAAGAATGTGTTTAGGCAACACTTAGTTTTCAGCCCATTTCAAAGTTTTTCACACTTTTTCCTGTTGTCTCTGTGGGAGACATCCCTAGATGTCCATGTCCTAACCCCAGAGCCAATGAATATGTTACCTTGTTTGGTAAAAGAGATTATGCAATTGTGATTACATTGAGGATCTTGAGGTTGGGAGATAGTCATGGATTATCCAGGTAGGCTCATTGCAATCACAAGGATCCTTGTAATAAAAGAGAGAGGCAGGAGAATCAGAATCAGAGAAGGAGATGTGATGATGGAAGCAGAGGTCCAACTGATGCAACTGCTGGCTCTGAAAATGGTGGGAGGACACCATGAGCTAAGGAATGCAGGTGGCCTCTAGAAACCAGAAAAGGCAAGGAAACATATTCTCCCCAGGACCTTCAGTAGAAAGGCAGGCCTGCTGACGTCTTGCTCTTAGGTTGGTGAGACCCATTTCTGACTTTTGATCTCAGAACTATAGGATAATTAATTTGTGTTATTTTAAGCCACTAAGTTTGTGATAATATTTTTACAGAAACAATAGGACATTAATACAGTCTCCAATCACCCTCCACTTTAAGATCATAATTATCTCAAAGAAGGATTATTCTTGATCACATAAAAGACTGCTCCCACTCTTTTTGGCCTGATTATTTACACAGGTGCAGCAAGAATGCTAATGAACCTCTTTGAGATTGCCTTGCAATCTACAAATCTACAGCTGTATAGTATCAAACAACCGCTGAGGTCTTAAACTTAATTTCTGTCTGAAAGTTTCCATAGGAATCTCTGATTGAACCTTAATAAACATTTCATTTGTTCTCATAAGACTAGAAAAACAAGCCCAAGAAAACATCTACTCCATATTTCACCTTCAGTACCTTATAAATTTGCATGAATTCCTCTATTCTGAGGGCCCCCTAATTTTTGTCTCCTGCCTTGTAAGAAAGAGACCATCTTACCACCTATAAGACCAGAACCTTGTGAGCCAATATTCCTGGGGGGGCTTTGTAGCCATTTGTTCCATATGTAAAATCAACTTCTTAAAGGCGACTTGTCATATTTGATCAAATGTACTTTATTTTCAAAAGTGACATTTCAGGTGAGGCATTGGTTGCATAATTGACTTGTCCAATTATAATCTGGTTGAACAGAGAACAGATTCCTATTGAACCTACACACATAACTATATTACCATCAAAAGTAAAGACACTTACTCAGAGCTTTGGAATTCTAGGAAGTCAGTGAGAATCAGCTATTATTTTAAGACATTTCATTTTAGTTTACACAAGCAGCATTTACTAAATTGTTGTACATTATAAATAGCTTTAAAGAAGATAGGACTTCTTCATCTACCCAGAAAATAGAAAAATAAGACAACAATATTCTAAAATAATTACTACAATAAAAATTCCTCATCAGTTCACTTAGATCTATTAAATTAATTCTTGATCTGCTGGATCTTGGGCTACCTGTTTCATGAAGCCATCTATTTTCAGCTAAAAGCAGCTGTGAAAATCCAGAGCCATCCACTGTTAGATTCTGAGAGCAAACTTTTTCTGTGAGAACTCAGGTGGTAAATATTTTAAGATTTGCAAGCCAGATGTTCTCTGTTACAACTGTTCAACTCCACAATTGTAGCAAAAAATCAGCCAGAGACAATACATAAATAACTGGGCATGAGTATGTTTCAATAAAATTTTATTTACAAAAACATGCAGTGGATATTTTTGGCCAGCAGGCCATAGATCACTGACTCTTGCTATAAAAAATGTAAGATCAGCCCTGATATGTGAACACTTTGAAGTACAGGTTTTTTCCTTGAGACTCTGAAACTCTCCTTCTTTGTTGAAGATACAACCTCTTCCCTGTAGCTTATAGTGGAGCCCCCATGAAAGCATCAGAATAAAACAAACACTATCTGAAGATGACAGAGAATTAATGGCTGTGGTTAATTTATTACTGATAATTTTCAAATGTGAAAATTTGATGAGGTTTCTGATATGAATAATACAATTGAAAAGCAGCAGATGATTGTTTCTGTGACATGAAAAATAAAGCCATTCCAAAAAATAGTTCCTGAGTAATGATTAAGTCTATTTTCAAAGATGTCTTTGAATGTTATATCTACTTTATTAAATGGAAGAGCACTTTTAAGAGAAGAAATCTTAAGATATAGCATAAAATAATTCTGAGAGGTAGTATACATGACATACAAAGAATATAGCAAGGATATCAAGTAAGGAGTTTCAACAAGGCTGGAATAGGGACTCAAAATGTATAAAACTCCTTGGCTAAGTTTTATGTTCATCTCCAATTAAGAACCACTGGCCTAGGACTTCCCTGGTGGCACAGTGGTTAAGAATCCACCTCCCAATGCAGGGGACACGGGTTCAATCCCTGGTCCGGGAGGATCCCACATGCTATGGAGCAACAAAGCCCATGTGCAACAACTACTGAGCCTGTGCTGTAGAGCCCATGAGCCACAACTACTGAGACCCACGTGCTGCAACTACTAAAGCCCACGTGTCTAGAACCCATGCTCTGCAACGAGAGAAGCCACCTCAATGAGAAGCCCCCACTCACCATAACCAGAGAAAGCCCACGTGCAGCAATGAAGACCCAACACAGCCAAAAATTTAAAAAAAAAAAAAAAAAAAGAACCACTGGCCAGAAGATGCTAACTTTTGGGAGGTATGGGATTTGATTTTACTCTACTTACAAGCTCCTGAGATATCCTGTTATGGTTTTGTGGATGCTGGCAGAAGACATGAGACTCCTTGGTCAGTGATAAAGGACATTATTGATCACATCACAGAAAACAGCATGGGCATAAAAAGTTACATTAGTTTCCCTTGTCCCCAAGTCCCACAGGGGTGACAGAAAGAGCCCAGATGGATGCTGTACATGCAGAGGGTTTATATCACAGCCTGAGGAACACTGAGTTTGGGCAAATCCATTGCTTCCATCACAAGCAGTAAGCAAGGCTAATCTTTGTCTCAGAGGGAAACAGAACCTTGTTCCTCCACATTACTCATGAGAGCACAGCCCCAAGAACAGGCACAGGTGAAAGAGAGGTCAGGGCCTTGAAATCTTTGCATTCCCAGCAAGACACCCAAGAGCACAAGCAACCCATGTCTCTTTCAACAGATTCAAATGAAAAAAGTAAGGCTGTGGCAATAATTAAATTTGTGACAGATGATGCTATATTGTTGTGGCTTAACATCATCACATAAAGTACTCTAGAGCCCTGATAAATACATAAGACAGATTATTGCATAAGGATTTTGATGAGTGTCTCACCAGAGGTAAAAATGTATTATATAAAGTAAGGCATTGACAAATCTTCAGGGACTTGATACAAAGCATACAATTTCTGAAATATTTATATTAATAACATTTACCTTTACAAACTTAACCTAGTATCTCTTCTAACCTGAAAACTTCCCCCATGCAATTCATATAAAGTAGAATATCAAACAAAACTAATTAGTTCTAGTGTCTCAAAGAACAAATCTTTGTGATTTTTCAGGGGATTTCTGGGAAATTCCAAATATAGCTTAAGAGTAAAAGAAATGCTGAAAATTTTATTTTATTTTTTCTGTACTTAAGACCTGAATTTGGGAAGGCTAAAATCAAAACATTTTAAGAGGAGATCTGGAGCATGATTAAAATAAGATCATGAGTGCCTGAGAAATAATACTTTGTTACCTATTTAAGTAAAGTGACAATAAAATATTTTTAAATAATCATGACTGTAGAAACCTTAGCTCTTTCATAAGTGAGGAACCTTTGTTCTTTCTTTTTTTGTTGTTTTGCATAATAAGGAAATCAAGTCAACAAAAAGCACAGAAAATTATTCTGATAAAATACAGAATCTCTGCTATCATCTGGATTGCTTAGTAGAAGGATAGCAATTGTATTTCCACTGGGCAAAATTCATTCGTATGTCTGTGGACAAGAATCATTTACATTGCTATTAGTTATCTACAATGAAAAGAACTGTAAATAGCTCAAAGACAGTGAAAGAACAGAGAATCTGTGGAATTTTAGAATAAGATAACCCATAGTATATGCTTATAAACAATCTTCTTAACCCATTGTAAAGTCTTTCATGACTTCCTTCTATATCCATAAAAGGTAGTTTTAAAATGATCATTCATTTCTAACTTTGTTGTATTTTAAAGGCCAAAACGATCTAGAAACTCCAAAAAAAGTATTTACACAGGAGTAATCTGAATGATAAGAAAGTATGATATTTCTGAGAAACAGAAATCAAAACTCTCAAGTGAGTGTTAAGGTCCCATTTCTGTAAATGAAATTCATTGTCTAGTCCTCTTGAAATGCATTATACTTATGATTTGTTTCAATTTAGCTGTAGGAAGAATAATTAAAGTTATATTAACTGAAGGAATCTAAAATGGTAGATCATACAAATAATCTAAGATAAAAATGTGAGTTTGAATGAAACTTAGTTGATTACTATATTATGATAGAAATGCTAGCTGCTCTAACAAACACTCATATCTCAGTGTTAATAAAGTTTTATTTCTTACTCAAAGAAAATTCTTGTGCATTGGGCAACTTTCCTGTCTCCTTCAAGTGAGACCCAGGCATCTGAGTTCCTTCCATTGTGTGGTTCTGTCATTTGGAGTCTTTCATTTCCAGACATACAGGGTAAGCAAATGAAGAATCTCATGGGAGATTTTAGGCACTAAACCTGGAGATGACTTTCAACACTTTCATTCCCATTGTCTTTGTCTGAACTAGGTACGTGGCCCTAACTCAATGGCAAAGAATGCAGAGAAATGTGTTCGTATTTTGTGCATAGAAAAAGGAACAGGCTTCTGAGTAGCACCAGTCACTTCCACAATCATTATGACTAATTTAATTAATTTTCAGCTAAAAACAATTCCTTACGAACTATGGTAATTGATTTATCTTTTCTGAATTCTTTTAATTTTTTATCTCTATTATTTTATAGTCAATGGAAAATTGCCCAACTCCCTGATCCCTTGTCACTCTGAAGACCCCATCTGGAAGACTATTAACAGAGCAAAAGCTCTATCACAGTCAGAAGAGGACAACCATGTGGAAATAAATGAGCAATGGAGCCTACATGGGTATCAACGTGTCTTTCGATGCTTCGTGCATCATCAGCTATTTATTTCAATATTTTGTATGTCATCAGCACTTTGTCTGACAGCTCCATTTGTTCACTTTCATACTTCTTTTGGGTAAACAGCACATGTAATAGTTCCATTTTAGAACAGCGCATTAATCTTCCCTTGTTAAGGGATGACTTGTCCTCGCACTTATCATCACACTTCCCCTGTGATATGACATCATCTCCTCATTTGCTGAGATAAATTCCAAACAGCAAAAAATCACAAGGGCCTTTGAATTTCTACATTTGTCTACTTGATTTGCAGCACAATGTGGAAATATAGGGAGAGGGGGAAACTAGTCATTGATAAAGCATTTTTTTCTTGGGACTTTTATATTTCTCTCAGTGTTGAGAGACTCTAAGAGATCTAAGCTAATTGCGTGGATTGGCCAGTAGATTAAATCAAGCCATGCCAGGAAAGCTAAATGTCCACCCATCTACAGCACAGTGGACTGGTGGTAACTTGCCAATCTGCAGCCATAGGAATTCTGTCTTCTGGAGCGCTGAGCAATAACAGCCGTAAGCTGATGACTACACTTAAAGCAATTCTGGAAGTTTTCCTTACAGACAACAAGACATAAAAGTTGTGATTCATTTATACAGTAATGTATGAGTTAAGTCCTGTCCAAAAGGTAATGCAGAGAAACGGCACATTAACAGTGTTTGTGGGCTCACAAAGGGCATTCGGCAGTCATGTTTCACTCTAAGTTAAGCACTATCATTAAGTTCCTATCAGATTCTATTTGAACCTTTAATTTACTACGGTGACTCTGAAAACTTCACCTCTACTCCACCTCTCACCCTTCCTGTTTGTGAGCTCAGCTTGGAATTTGACTACTCTAAAATGTAGAGGAAAGTTGCTAGGTTTGGCATTTTAACATGTCACTATGAAAGATATATTGCAACTGAATATGTGTGCAGTAATATGTGTGTAGTAATCCTTGCCCTTAAAAATCTAGTGTGATAATGAGAAATATATATTTGATCTTTGTCCCCAGTTCTTGACACAGATTTTCTAAAACCCTTGGAATTTCCTGAGTGATAAAGATGATAAGAGCATATTTTGTTATTCACAAAGCTTCTTCCAAGCATATGTGAGTTTATACTAATAAGGTGACTCTTGGTAGGTCCCTGAGTAGCTTCAGGTGGGGACTGGTTGCGAAACAGACCAACCATGTGATTAGAGGATTGGAATTTTCAGTCCCACCCCAGGTCACCTGGGAAGGAAGAAGATTGGGTTCGATCACCTACGGCCAGCGATTTAGTCAATCATGCCTACATAATGGAACCTCCATAAAACTCTTAAATGATGGGGTTTGAAGATCCTCCAGGTTGGTGACCACATTGAGGTACTAGGAGAGGGGCACACCCAGAGGGGGCATGGAAGTTCTGTGCCTCTTCCCTTATATCTTGCCCTATACATTTCTCCCATTCGGTTGTTCCTGAGTTGTATCTTTTATAATAAACTGTTAATAGTAAGTAACTATTTTCCTGAATTCTGTGAGCTTGTCTAGCAAATTATTGAACCTGAGGAGGGGGTTGTGAGAACTCCCTGAACTTATAGCTAGTGAGTCAGAAGTATAGATGGAAACCTGAGACTTACTGTGACAGTCCTATGGGACTGAGTCCTTAAGCTATGGGACCTGTGCTAACTCTTTGTAGTTAGTATCAGAAATTTGAATTGTAGGACACTCGGTTGTGTCCAGAGAATCGGAGAATTCGTTGCTGGATGAAAGAAAAAACCCACACATTTCGTGTCAGAAGTTTTGTGAGTAAAAATGTTATCACATCTAGCTATGGAGAAAATACGTTTGCACATAAAAAAGCAGATGACAATCCAAAATTACAAATGTATATATTTGAATGAGTCTTACCAATATTATTTCTGGAGTGTTCAGGAAAATTTTCACAAAGAAGATAGAAGATCTTATTATCAAAGAGGAAGACTGAAGCAGCGAGAGGACTAAGAAGAATGAGACCCATATCCCTACAGCCATAATGTATTGATATATCTTCCCACTAGAATGCCATCCCCATGAGCATAGGATCATCTGCTGTATTCAGATGACCCCCAGTCCCAGGCATATCCTATGTCATCTCCATGTAGAATGGCTTTGATGGAAGGAAGACTGGCATTCCCTAACATCCAGGACACTAGACATAAAGAACACACACGCACGCACGCGCACACACACCCATATTGACCAGTTAGTCACGGACTTTATACAGTGGTTATTAACCTCATAGAACTCTTTCCTCCAGAGGAAACATACAGTAGATATTTCAGGTTTAACATTTATAGCTGATATATCAACAATGGATTAGAAGGGAAACTTAAGGGTATATCTAAGAAAGCAAGTATTTTGATCCCTTAAAATGAACCTGATGTTCCTATAAGAAACAAAAAATTAAACGCCTGGAATGACAAAAAAAGACACAGCAAAATCTAGACCACTTCAACTATTAGTGTCAAAAGTACTGAACTGAGAATTAGTGAACCTAAAATAAGAGTTTCTTTATAGTTTACACTTATATTTTAATTTTTAAAAAAATTTTATTGAAGTACAGTTGACTTGAAATATTATACTAGTTTCAGGTGTACTGTTTATAATTGTTGTTCCCAAGGTGGAATGGAGAGAGAACAGAAACAGAAAATATTGATATGTTTTAAATAGTTCTAGGTAACTTAAAGAGAAAAGAGCAGGCCTCAGAGTCATTTGAAGGCTCTACATCACAAGATGAAACAAAAGGGGAGAGCTCTAAAGTGACTTGGCCAAGATGTGTGTCCACAGGATGCCCAAGAAATCAGAAGATTTGGTGCATTAAGTCGAACAACTATAAATTCAATGAAAATTCAATCTCGTAGTGGCAGAAGCTTATTTGTGGGCTATCTTTTCCATCTCATTTATTTATCACTCTGGCAACACACAAACCTGAAACTGCATGCACTTGAGAATTAAATGTATAAGATGTATAAAACACTTAGAACAGTCTACCATATAAGTTCTCAATAAATACTGACGACTCTGCTAAAATAATAAGTATATTAATAAATATTTTTGGTTTTGGATATCCAAAATATTTTGTTGTACTCATGAAATCTTCTTCAGTGTTATCACCTATTTTAACCATGGCTTCATATCACCCTGTCATGAAATTCTACCTTTCACCCAGTATCCCAGCAAGGGGTTCTTGCACCAGAATGCACTAACACCAAAGAATCTGAAGCATGCATAATAAAGGCCATTTCTACAGTGAATAATAAACAGTATTTATGAAATTTGGTTGGCGCTCAGCTCCCCAGGGTATATTCTTTGGTCTCTGTTTGTCCCACTATCTACTGCTTTGTTCCTATTTATATCATCTTCATCAAATAATGTCTAGCAGGGGAGTTGGAGGCGGGGCATGAAGGTAGAAACCAAATGTGTGATATCTTCAATCCACCACAATGGCTTCACTTTATCAGTACTGGTAGGAGGCTTGTTATAAGATTAAAAAAAAGAAGTGCAGAAATATTCATATAAGAATCAGGAGATCCAAGGCATAGTTCAAATTTTGCCACTGAGTGACGTTGGGACTAGTTACTTAACTTCTGTGACTGCAACAATATGTTCAAATTAGAAAATCTTCCATATCCCTTCCAGTTGTAAATTCTCTGACCAATTAATCCACTATTTCCCAAGATACTCAAGAATAACCTATAAATAGGAAGGGGCAGGTCTTTCTCCCACCTCATCACATGGTCATTTCCAACATGCACTATTGCTTTCTAATTTTTTAAATGAAATCCTCTAACAAAGCCAATGATTCCTCCATTACTCACCATGAACAAAAGGGCCATATTTGTTTCCCAGTCTCCAGAAATATTTGAATAAACATATGGTATAGCAATAAGATCCCTGGACCCAGAAGATCTGGATCCAACCTCTGATTTTACCACTTGCTAGCAGTTTCACTATAAAAAATAATATCAGTTAAAGAATTGCAGTTACATTGGAGATTTTTGTGTTTGATTTCACTTACTTTAGAGAAGAGCAACACATCCTGAGCGATTAATGATACACACTTCTAGAGATATAATGGAAGCTTAGTGGGGTTTTTTTTCAATACTTTGAAACCAATGGTTAAGAAAACAAAATTAGCACCAAAAGATGTTCTTCAAATAAAATCCAACATTCAACTTCAACATATGATCAGATCACAGTGATGCCAGACCTCAAGGATTCCACTGGACCTCTCCACACCTTCCATCTTAGCCCTGAGGCAGTACAAACTCAGTCCTAGAACTTCCAAAACCCCTTCTAAAAGTGTCCATCAGCATCACTGGGGAGCAGAGTAGAAGTGTAGAATCTCAGGCCCCACCCCAAGCTCACTAAATAGAATCTAACACGTGACACGTTCCCCAGGTGGTATGTGTGCAAGGTAAACGTGAGAAGCACTGATCTAGAATACAATTTTAAAACTGCTGAATTACCCCCTGCTGCTCCCCCTAATTAAAATCACTGGCTTAGCTTTCTTATTGCCTACCTCAGAGTGTTGTTGAGACCATAAGTGTGAACTCATTTTGTAGAGTACACATTTTATAAACAAAAGGTACTCTTGTTAGCTCAAGTTCCTAGAAGCTTCTGCTACCTTCCTGCTTGTGCTCTAGCTAAAATTTCCTCAAAATTCCCATTGAAAAGAATAAATCTACATGATAAAACTATACCTATGTCTTAACAGATATTCCACAGGGGAAAAAAATGCTTATTTCATCTAATTATAGAATTTTTTTATAAACAATAATTCCATGTGTGCTTTTTCTCCAACTTCCGCTGATCTAAGTCACTTTCATTGGTTGAAATATTTTATTGTTTACTGTTTTCACTGTATGCCAGGTGGGCTATATTTGTTAAGTTAACAAGTGCTTTATCCAGTTAACATACTTAAATCCCCTTTCCAATTAGTACATCCTACCTCAAATATTTAAAGTCATGAAGTAAAACCAGTTAAAAAACTTAACATAGCTCAACAAAATATAGAAAAAAGGTCATTAATAACTAAGAGACACTCAAATAAATACACTGAATGACTAAATGAAAAAAAAAATGAAGAAACAGACTTGAAATAGGTTGACCATATCCATCTCCTAATACGCCTCTCTTATCCTTTTGTATTAAAATACTAGTTTTTATTTGAAAATTCACTTCCAAGAGGTTACTCCTTAATGCTAGATTTTTCCAACTGATAATGTGATACACAACAATGTAGTTATTTTGACATTTCCAAAAAGCTCAAAACCATGCAGTTAACTTAGTTTATCATGAGTAGATTTGACCCATTATGCTTTTCTTGTGTTCTCCCTATTCAATTCTTATGAAATGGTTGAATGATCTCATGATTCCTCTTTCATCCCTTGATTTTTTCTTTTTTTTTTTTTTACTTAATTTAAGAGTCGGCCTTCCCTGGTGGCACAGTGGTTGAGAGTCCACCTGCCGATTCAGGGGACGCGGGTTCGTGACCCGGTCCGGGAAGATCCCACATGCCGCGGAGCGGCTAGGCCCGTGAGCCATGGCTGCTGAGCCTGCGTGTCCGGAGGCTGTGCTCCGCAACGGGAGAGGCCACAACAGTGAGAGACCCGCGTACGGCAAAAAAAAAAAAAAAAAAAAAGACAATACAGATATGCACACAGTACCTGGAGTATAGCTGAAGGACATCTAACTCAGCACGGCGGAGGGAGGTTGAACAGGAATGCCAGTGTTATAGTGGTTATGCTAAAAGAAATGGAGAAAATGACATTAAACTAAAGATGAATAGTAGATAGCTGGCCATGGAGGCAGGTAAAAGGGGGAGATCAGCCAGGTAGGGGAAGAGAAATCTCCAGGTAAATAGACCACAGGACCAAGGACACAAACATGAGGAAAAAGTTATAGAAAACTGCAAGTAATTCAGCGTCGCTGAACCAGAGTTCCAGGGGGATGAAGCTGGATCATGGATGACTTGTACGTATTGTCAAAGCAGTTTGAAATTTAGTCTGTAGATAATGAGGAACAGCCTGATGTAGTGTTACTGACATCTTAAATAGCAGCTTTTTGTCAGTTCTTCAGAGGATGGGCTTGAAGGTGACAAAACTAGAAGCAGGAAGACTGTTTTGATGGTCCAGCCAGAATTGAGGTAGCGTAGATAAAAGGGAAAGAAGCTGAAAATGTTAAGAAGTACTTAAGCATTAAAATTATCAACTTATGACTGTGTAGATACGGAACTGTGGGAGATGAAGATGATTAAACAGGTAGTTTAGAAAGAGGAGGAATTTTGAGAGAAGCTGATGCGTTCTGTTTCTGAAATATTAGGATCAAGGTGATGATGAGTGGTTGACAGAAAGTCGGATATATGAATCTAGAGCATGAGGATTAAAGCTGGGGTATATGGATTAAAATAAGAGAACGGATAAGATCACCCCCTGAGTATTTAAAATGACAAATGAGTCAGGGATAGAATCCCGAGAAACACTGACTTTAAAGGATAAGTCATGTGCAATAAGCCCATGGAAGAAGCAGGGAAGAGAGGAGAACCAGCAAAACACTGGGTTAGAGAAGACAAGTGTGCAAAAAATCAAAACAGACTGTTACCTCTGATGCATGCCCATTGGATATGCTAAATAGAACATTATTTGTGACCTTAGAGATGTCAGTGTATGTATTGTGAGGTAGTGGGAAAACAAGTAGATTGTAGTGAGTTCCTTTGAATAGGAGATGGATGTCTGGAAAGACGTTAGAATCTCTTTTGGCTTACACAGGCAGGAGGTAATGTCCCATCACCTGGGGTGATAGTATACTATGGGATGAAGCAAACACAGAGACAGAAGTGTCCAAAGTAAGCAATGTGCAGAGAAGTCTGACCCAGAGGTAGAATTATGGTTCAAGGCTAGGATTCCTAGCCTAACACAATGTGTCGTTATCTGAGAGAAAAAAAAGGATTTCAAGTGGAGAACTAGTGACTGAAAATAGCATTGTCATTAGAACTTGAAAACAAAGGAACCACAAGCAGAACTAGTAGTAAGATTGACTTTTATTGTTGTCTCCTGCAAGTTACTCAAAAAAGATCCCTTAGGGCTTCCCTGGTGGCGCAGTGGTTGAGAGTCCGCCTGCCGATGCAGGGGACACGGGTTCGTGCCCCGGTCCGGGAAGATCCCACATGCCGCGGAGCGGCTGGGCCCGTGAGCCATGGCCGCTGAGCCTGCGCGTCCGGAGTCTGTGCTCCGCAACGGGAGAGGCCACGACAGTGAGAGGCCCGCATACCGCAAAAAAAAAAATAAAAAATAAAAAATAAAAAAAAATAAAAAAAAAAAAGAAGATCCCTTAAGTATACCCAGATTAAAGGCAGATCAAGTTACAAAGAATGTATGGGGCTAGAATACGCAAGCAAGATCAAGTGACCCTAACAAAGGGAGAAGAGTGCGGGATAAGGAGCCCGGGAAGCAGAGAAAGGGATTGAAAGGAGAGAAACACGATGAAAGTGTTCAATCTGGCAGAAATATGCAAGAACATCATAACTAAATTGCCAGAATACATGTCAGGAAAGTAAATTATCCAAAGAAATAAGAAATGGACAAACCAAGAGAGATTAGCACTTCGGAAGTCAAAGATTTGTGAGAGCATCCATCTCAGGCACGCACAAATTACTCCATAAAGATTTGTTGAATGAATAAGCAAATTAAGAGGAAAAAATAAGATTTTTTTACTGTGGATATTGGCAACAGTTTTATTCTGTTCTACTTTAAATTAGGATGGTTAGGTAATATCTATTTTTCATCTAAAATTTTCACTTTTTAAACTGTGCATGAATTATCCCACACTTCCCTAGATGTGTTATTTTATAAAAGTGATCATTTTTACCCTGGAAAATTAAATGGAATCAGTGGAAGCCATTGATAAAAAACACTAAAAATTAGTTTTTTTCTCTACTACTGCCCTATTTCTTAATGTCCTCTCTCAGCAGGAAAGGTATTAATCTGTTCAGTTTTATCCTAGAACCATATTTTTACATTTAATTAAAGATACAACACATGCACAAAGCATACCCTCACTAAAGGGTATACCTTAATAAAGACAGTATAACATGCTTCTATAACCTAGCAAAGTCAATCTATGAGAAGAATAAATTAAGGGATAATTTAGTAACTGCTAGAATAATCTGAGAAGATCTTGTCTGGAGGACAAAACAATAGAAAAATAACTACAAAATGATTAAATCGAAAGGTATATTTTCAATTTAATAAAATGATAAGGAGAACTGGACTTTGAGTCAGAAGGAAAATGTTCTAGTTCTATGACTTACTTTGTAGTCTAGGACAAAACATTTTAGTGCATTTGTGTTTACGTTTCCCAGTTCTTACTTCCGTTCCTTGCCCTCCTCATTTGCTATTCAGTAGCCATAATGATCTTTTTCAAGACATAAGTCAAACCATATCACTTCCCTGCTTAAAACTCTCCAATATTTTCTTGTTACAATTAGAATAAAATCAAACCCATTCCCCATGACCTTCATCACCCTACATGAACAGAGCCCTGCCTAGCTCTCTGAACAGATGTCTTTCCACTTTTCCCCTCATTTACCATTCCTGGTTTGCTTTATGTTCCTTAAACCATACAAAGCTCGTATGTGCTATTTGTCTGTCTAGAACACTGAGCCCCAGGTCCTCCTTTGGTTGGTTGGTTTTCATCATTTAGATGTCAACTCAAATACTACCACCTCAAAGATATCTTCCTTGACTTTCTACAGGAAAATAGTTACCCCACCATCATCCATCTATCTCTTATCATATAACAATGACTTTACTTTATAAAACTTACCACTGTTGAAAATCATGCTTTCACTATTTAGTGTTTTATATGGGGTGTGTCTCACCTATACAACATCTCCTTGCCTATCTTATTCATCACTGAAATCTCTGGGTCATAACTGATGCTCAGTAAGTATTTGTAGAAGAAAGAAAAGAAGGAAGGAAAAAAGGAAAGGAAGGGAAAAAGGAAAGGAGGGAGGCAGAAAGAGAGAACTAAATAAATACAATATTTGATAATAAAATGAGACAAAAATATGCGAAGGAATATTGGAAATAACCATCAAGATATTATTTAGATATCATAACATGCTTGAATATATTTAAATACCACACACTTGCTATGATTTAAAAGAACTCCATATACTATTGTTTTCATTTTCTTGATATTTCAGTGAAACCTAAACAATGCAAATATTTTATGCATATGTGAGGGAGTGGGTGTGGATATACGTTTTAATTTTCATGCTTTATTTGGGTGAATATAGGGTATAAAGAAACATAAGAGACACCCCCAGAGCACCTTCAAGATGTCAGCATACCCATGTGCTTCCCCTCTAAATTACATTTCTCCAGCTGGCTTAGTTAATTTTGAAGTGGATAAGCTAACAGTGCCATATCACACCCAAGCAGTATGAAACTGTATAAAAACACAATGAAATAGTGATAAACAATGGATTATTTCAGTGGCATATAGCAGAAACACAGTCAGGTCAACCTCAAATACAACCCTTGGATTCTGTCTAAAAATCAGTGTTTGAATTATAGACTTAGCATTCAAGGCACTCCTTGTAAGCAGTAAGCAGTTTTTCCAAAGAGGAGAAAAGGAGGGTCAGGTAAAGGAGAAAAAGAAAACACACTGGTCATTGGAGAAGAAAGATAAACTAGAATTAGTGAGTAGTGCATGCATGCCACTTTATAAAGGGCAACATAAAATGCATGACACATTCAACAGGAAAAAATGGCAACAAATAGATTGATAAGTATGAAGGAAAATAAATATAGAGAATATCAGGGGACAGAGAGCAAAGGAGAAAGAAGATAAACAAACAAAATTTTAAAGTGTCCTTCTATACTGTCTCTCTGGGTATAAGATTGAAATTTTTACACTAAAATGATGACCAAAATCCCATGTTGCACATTAAAGAAAGGTTAGAAATATGTTGCTAAAATCTGATCTCCACCATCCCTATGTAAAAAAATCCCCTCTCCAGGACATGTCTTCCCCCTTTCTTCAATCCCCAACCAACTTCTTCTGGGGAAGGTATGCTTCAATACAATGAGTACTCACTCCAAATTTCTGAGATTAAAGCTTCCATGTGAAGAACCCATAGTGTAGCCCACTTTTTGCCTCTTAGTATCTTATTTATAAACTGTAGTTCAATGTCAACAAGACTTTTTCAGTAACAAGTGAGAGATTGCACACACTAATAATCCATAATAAAGTATTTTTTTCCAGAAGGAGTAGATTCTTGACTATTTGATGCCAGTGGCTACCCACATGTTTTCAAGTGAGAGTCTTGTTGATGCAGAGTTTCTTGATGACACAAGCAATCTGAATAAGGTGAATTATTAACATATTGAAACATTTCAAAATAGTTTGTAAAAGGAGTGACATCAGCAAGATGACCCAGCCCTTGTTTACCCAGAGAAACACTGATTTACCAATGATGTATCAATCAGGATACCTTTATGAGAATTCCAGAATCCAGTTAAAAAGTTGCAGTGCAGCAGGTGAGAACAAAACCGAGGACAGCCACACTGAAATAAGTAAGAAGAGTAATTTCACTTTACTTGCATCAGCCTCTCCCTCAAGCCAGCACAGCTCAATACCAAGATAGAATGCTCCATCCCATGACTACTCCCTCAGAGGGAAAGTGAATAATGGACCATACCTCCAATGTTTTGGCTTTCTGGAGAGCTGCATGAGGAACTGGTTTCTGTCTCACCTCAGGTGGAGGACTGACAAAACCAGTATATTTTATATGTCTAGAAACGACTGAAAGCAAAGGAAACCTTTGGGTAGATTGTTGTAGCCAGCACAGCTAAGTGCAATTGGGAAAAGCAGCCCAACCTTAGGATTCTACCTCAGGAGGGAGGGAGAAGAGTGGAGCATGTGTTCAGCTTTCCAGCTCTTTAGAGGACTGCTCAAGAGACTGGTTTCTGTCTCACCTCACTTGGAACACTGATGGAACCAACATAGTTTGGATGTCTGGGCACCATTCAGAACATAGGAAAGAGACGGGTGGCTTGCCACAGCTGGCACAGCACAACATGATCAAGAGAAGGTGAATAACTTGAGGTTTCTTCCTCAGGAGGGAGGGAGAAGAGTGGAGTGTGTTTTCAGAGTTGTGGCTTTCAGAGGGCTGCCCAAGTGACTGGCATCTGACTCAGAGCACTGAAAGAGAGCTGCTATACTCCTGAGGCCTTGAGGCAATGACAATAAAGAGGACTGGGTGGCTTGCTTCTGTAAAACTAGAAAACTTGCAGAGCCACAGACAGTCAAAATATTACAGACTCCTGAAAAAGAAATCAACAATTGAGAAATTGTCCATACAGGCCCAGAGAAGTCATATTGCCCAGAAAAAAGGTTTCAGAGGTCCTTGGAATCTCCAGTTGGCTAATTGGCGAGGGTCTTAGCCTCCATGAAGCCAGTCTGTAAAGACTGGGAGAGGTGGCTACTTTTTCAAGTGCAAAAATCCCAGATTTCCCTGGTGACACAGTGGTTAAGAATACGCCTGCCAATGCAGCGAACATGGGTTCAATCCCTGGTCTGGGAAGATCCCAAATGCCATAGATCAACTAAGCCCACACACCACAACTACTGAGCCTGTGCTCTAGAGCCCATGCTCTGCAACTACTGAGCCCACATGCCACAACTACTGAAGCCCAAGTGCTTAGAGCCCGTGCTTGCAACAAGAGAAGCCACCACAATGAGAAGCCTATGCACCATAACGAAGAGTAGCCTCTGCTCACCGCAACTAGAGAAAGCCCATGTGCAGCAACAAAGACCCAACACAGTCAAAACTAACTAACTAACTAAGTAAATAAAATTTATTTAAAGAACTTAAATAAAAATTTAAAAATCCCAACAAAAATATATAAAATATATGCAGAAAGAAGGAAACATGGCCCAATCAAAGGAACAAAAGAAATCTACAGAAAACAAACATAAAGAAACAGAGGTATATGACTTACCTGAAAAAAGAATTTAAAATAACTGTCATAAAGATGTTTAATGGGCTCCAGAAAACAATGCATAAACAACATGAGAATATCAACAAAGAGATAGAAAATATTTTAAAAGAACCAAACAAATTTTGGAGCTGAAGAATATAAACCTGCACTGAAAATGTCACTATAGGGGTTCCACAGCAGATTTTATCAATCAGAGAAAGTGTAAGTGAACTTGAAGACAGGTCATTTAAAATTATGCAACCAAAGGAAAAACAACAATGAAGAAGAAGAAGGAGGAGGAGGAGGAGAAGGGGAAGAAGAAGAAGAATGAAAAAGAATAAGAAAATCCAAGGGATTTATGGGACACTGTTAAGTAGATCAGTATATTCATTGTGGGAATCTCAGTAAGAGAAGGCAAGAGAAAGGGGTAGAAAGTTATTTTAACAAACAGTGGCTGAAAACATCCTAAATCTGGGAAAGGAATGGACAACCAGATTCAAGAAGACTAACAAATTCCAACTAGAATGAATCCAAAGAAGTCCAACCAGAGACATATTTTTAATCAAATTCTCGAAAGTCAAACACTAAGTAAGAAAGAATTTTGAAAGGAGCAAGAGAAAAGAAACTCATCATACACAAGAGAACCTCCATAAGACTTGTGATATTGTGGCTTATAAGAAATATATATTTGGTCTTCATCCCTGTTTCTGGCATGTTGCACTCAAAACCCTTGGAATTTCCTGAGTGATGAAAGTCGTAAAGGTGTCTTTTTTATGTTAATGAGGTGACTTTTGGACCCCTAAGAATGGGGGTTTCCAGTGGAGCCAGCCATGTGATTAGAAGTTTAGAATTTTTAGTCCCACCCTTCAACATCCAAGGAGAGGAGAGGGGCTGGAGGTTGAATCAATCACCAATGGCCAATGAGCTAATCAATCACTCCTATGTAATAAAGCCTCCATAAAACCCCAAAAGGATGGGGTTTGAAGATTCCTAGTTGGTGAACATGTGTAGATTCAGGGAGAGTGACACACCCAGAAAGGGCACAGAAGTTCCACACCCTTTCCCCATATCTTGCTCTATGCTTCTTCCATCTGGTTCTTCCTGAGTTATATCCTTTTATAATAAACCAGTGACCTAGTAAGTAAAATAGTTCTCTATGAGCTGCTCTAGCAAATTAATCAAACCTGAGGAGATCATGGGAACCTTTGATTTATAGCCAGTCAGTCAGAAGTACAGGTAATAACCTGGTCTTACACTGGCCTCTGAAGTTGAGGGAGATGATCTTGTAGAACTGAATCCTTAATTTGTGGGATCTGATGCTATCTCCAGGTAGATAGTGTCAGAATTGAGTTGAATTCTCAGACATGCTACTGGTGTTGAAGAATTACTTGCTGCTGTGTGGGAAACAACCCCTCCCCCCCAACAACACACACTCACCCATAGCTTTGGAATTGCTACCAGAACCAAAAGATTATAAGTGAATTTCTCAGCAGGAACATTACAAGCAAGCCAGGAGGGAGTGGTATGATATGTACAAAAAGCTCAAAGAAAAACCTGCCAATCAAGAATATCATTCCTGGCAAAGCTGTCCTTTAGAAATGAAAGAAAGATAAAGACATTCCGAGACAAACAAAATCTAAGAAAATTCATCACCACTAGACCTGGCTTAAAATAAATGCTAAAGGGAGTCTTTCAAATGGAAACAAAAGGACATTTAACAGCAATACAAAAGTATAAATATTGCTGGCAAAGGTAGATATTTAGACAAATAGAGAGTGCTGTAATACTCAATGGTGTGTGTAAATCACTTTTAATTCTGGTATACAGGTTAAAACACAAACTATAAAAAATAAATATACCCTGTAAATCAACTATGTTCCAATAAATCTTTTTTAATAAAAATTAATAAATAAATAAACAAACCCAACAAATTGTGTAGAGTAGGATCGTACCTCAACATAATAAAGGCCAGGTACAACAAACTCAGAGCGAACATCATACACAATGGGGAAAGATTGGAAACTTTTCCTTCAAGATCAAAGATAAGACAAGGGTGCCCACTCTCACCATTTTTATTCAACATAGTACTGAAAGTCCTAGCTAGAGCAATTAGACAAGATTAATAAATTAAAAATATCCAAGTTGGAAATGAAGTAAAACTGTCATTATTTGCAGATGATGTATCATATATATAGAAAATCCTGATGACTCAATGAAAAAAAAACTGTTAGAATTAACAAATTCAGTAAAGCTGCAGATATAAACTTAACATACAGAAATCAGTGGCATTTCTATACACTAACAACAGAATACCTGAAAAAGTAATTTAGAAAACTATCCCATTTATAATAATAACATCAAAAACAATAAAATACTTAGGAATAAATTTAATTTAACCAAGGAAGTAAAGGATCTGTGCAATGAAAACTATAGGACTTTGATGAAAGAAATGAAAAAAAAAACGCAAATAAATGGAAAGATATCCCATGTTCACAGATGGAAAGAATTAATATTGTTAAAATATCCATACTATCCAAAACCATCTATAGTTTCAATTCAATTGCTATCAACATTTCAGTGGCATTTTTCACAGAAATAGAAAAATACTAAAATTTGTATGGAACCACAAAAGACCTTGAATAGCTAAAGCAATCCTGAGAAAGAAGAAAGCTGAAGGCATTACACATCTGGATTTCAAACTATACTACAAAGCTATTGTGATCAAAACAGTATGGTACTGGCCAAAAAATGGACACAGATACCAATGAAACTTTTATCTTACACAATACACAAAAATCCACTCAAAATAGATTAAAGATTTAAATGTAAGACCTGAAACTATAAAACTCCTAGAAGAAAACATAGGGGAAACTTTTTATGACATTGGTCTTGGCAATGATTTCATGGATATGACACCAAAAGCACAGGCAACAACAATAAAATGTGACTAAATCAAGCTAAAAAGCTGATGCACAGCAAAGGAAAGAATCAATAAAGTAAAAATACAATCTATTGAATGGGAGAATATATTTGCAAACCATATATTGGATAAGGGGTTGATATCCAAAATACATAAGAAATTCTGACAGCTCAACAGCCAAAATAAGTAAGTAAATCTGATTTTAAGAATCAGCAAGGGGGCTTCCCTGGTGGCACAGTGGTTGAGAATCTGCCTGCCAATGCAAGGGACATGGGTTCGAGCCCTGGTCTGGGAAGATCCCACATGCCGCGGAGCAAATAGGCCCATGAGCCACAACTACTGAGCCTGCGCGTCTGGAGCTTCTGCTCCGCAACAAGAGAGGCCGCGAGAGTGAGAGGCCCGCGCACCGCTATGAAGAGTGGCCCCCGCTCACCGCAACTAGAGAAAGTCCACGCACAGAAACGAAGACCCAACACAGCCAAAAATGAATAAATAAATAAATAAATAAATAAATAAATAAATAAGAATCAGCAAGGGACTTGAATAATCATTTCTCCAAAGAAGATATATAAATGGTCAACAGGTATGAAAAGATGTTCATTCTCACTAATCACAGAAATGCAAATCAAAGCCACAATGAAATATCACCTCACACCTGTTAGGATGGCCATTATAAACACACAGACACACATAAACACACACACACACACACACACACAAACACAAACACACTCTAACCAATGTTGGTGAGGATGTGGAGAAATTTGGACCCTTATTAGTCAGAATGTAAAATGGTGAGTTGCAATGGAAATCAGTATGGAGTTTCCTCAAAAAGTTAAAAATAGAACTACTATATGATTCAGTAATCCCACTTCTGGATATTTATCCAAAAAACTGAAATCAGAATCTCGAAGAGATACTTGCACTCCCTGTTTATTGCAGCATTATTGACGATAGCCAAGAGGTGGAAATAACCTAAATATACATTAACAGATGAATGGATAAAGAAAATGTACATATATATACACACACACACACACACACACACACACACACACATATACACACACACACACACACACACATATATATATATACACACACGTATATATATATCACAGTGGAATATTGATATTCAGCTATAAGAATAAAAGGAAATGCTGTCCTATGCAATAACGTGGATAAATCTTGAGGACATTATGCGAAGTGAAATAAACCAATGAAAGAAGGGCAAATAATACATGATTCCACTTTTATGTAGTGGAGTCACTTATATGACTATCTAAAATAGTCAGACTCACAGAAACAGAAAGAAGAATAGTGGTTGCCATGGGCTGGTGGAAGGGGAAAATGGAGAATTGCTGTTCAACAGATTTAGAGTTTCAGTCATGCAAGATGGAAAAGTTCTTGAGATCAGCTATACAACATTGTCCTTATAGTTAACAATGCTGTTTTGTATACTTAAAGTTCTGTAAAAAGAATACATCTCAAGCTATGTGTCTTTTTCCACAATAAAAAAATAATTTGTAACATTCACCAAAAAAGAATTTCCTTACTTTATTTATAAATATGAAAGGACCTTTTAATCTATAGCTTATTTTTATTTATATACACAGTTTAATGATTTAAAAAGTAATCATTGTAGGGGCTTCCCTGGTGGCACAGTGGTTGAGAGTCCGCCTGTCGATGCAGGGGACACGGGTTCGTGCCCTGGTCCGGGAAGATCCCACGTGCCGCGGAGCGGCTGGGCCAGTGAGCCATGGCCGCTGAGCCTGCGCGTCCGGAGCCTGTGCTCCGCAACGGGAGAGGCCACAACAGTGAGAGGCCCACATACCGCAAAAAAAATAAATAAATAAAAATAAATAATCATTGTAAAATTAAATTATCTTGGCAAATATGGCTTCTTACAGTAGGAAATATTTACCTTCATACAGTGACTGAAAAATAAAGATTTCCTAATCTCAACTCACTGCTGTCTAATAATAATATAAAATTATAAATTAAAACGTTCAACTCCTATCTGAAGCATGAAACTCCAGAGCCACTCCATATTAGGGGGAAAAATATGTGGTTAAAGCTAAGATTCAAATTTTATCTCCCTGGAGGAGCTTCTGTCCTCAGAGAACCCACTACCAATATAAATCATAATACAATGATAAACAAAGGGACTTCCACAGATAATGACATTTATTGCATTACCTCTGAAATGCCCCAGCCTAATGGAGAGTAACCCCAAAGCATATGTATACTGCAGATCATTGTACTTAAAAAGTCAAATGTGTTTTGTCCATATTTTAAAATGTTGCTACTTACACAGCAAACATGGGTTCCACTGTCCACTTCTCTCACACAGCCTTTCACACAACATAAAACCTTTAATCATGGTATTAGTATACTCTTCCAAGCAAATGAAATGATGACTTGCTCACATCCCTGCTTTTCCCATATGATCATGGCAAAATGAGATATGGGCAATTAACTGGTTAGCCCAATTCAGCATGGAGTTTTAATAAAATTGTGAAGAGGGAGGAGTCTGTGGTTCATGTAGAAAATTTGGGAAGAGCTCATTGTGAGGCTAATGAAAATATTCATTTATTCATCTCTATGAGGTCAGGAAAAGCATGTTATTCTGGTCTTCACTATGTCCCCAACACTCTGAAAGTGTTCAGTAAAAATTCCTTGAAGGAATGAGTGAAGGCATGCCCAAGGTTATATGGATCTAGTCTGGAAAAGGGTAATTAAGCAAAAGTACACACCTTGACAGTATATTAAAATACCAAGCAAACAGCTCTTTATTGCCATAAGAGTCTTCGTTATGGTCAACATTATGAAATCTACAATTCAGAGCCAGTCTCTCACTGTAATATTTATTTAAGTGTTCACATAGAATTTATTCACTTATGTTTTCTTCATAAAAGGCATTATTTAAAACTTGTTAGCTGAATCCAAAAAATTAACGACTATTTCTTTTTCCAAATGATAAAGTACACTTTAAACATATACAGTGCTGTATGTCAATTATATCTCAATAAAACTGGAAGGAAAAAAAACAGTTCATGGAGAAAGACTGCTGTAGTGTCTGAAATTGTATAATATATAAAACATGCAGCCAACTTTGCTCTAAATAATCTGAAAACAAATTTATATTCAGGGTTTAAGCTTAAACCTTAATCTTACCAAAGATTAAATATATCCTGTGGTCCAGTAGTTTGTGTTCTGTAAATCTTTCTTTAAACAATCTCAAATGAATGAATTTATGCTCACAATTTGTGCATTGTTAGAATTGTCCAGTAATTTCATCTTAAGTAAATAACTATATTTATTTATGCCAGTAACGTTACAAACCTTTATCATTCTTCCTGAAATCACTTAGCTGGACTTGCCCACTCATTTTTAACAGATGGCCTAGCCTCCTACCTCACAGAGAAAATAGCAACCATCAGTCACAAACTCCACCCCCTACATTATCTGCATGTTCCTCATCCTTCCAAAGATAACACCTCTATCTGTATTCTCGATTTCATCTTCCCCTCCCTTCCCTTTTCCTCTCTTCATGGGTTCTTTCAATAACTGCTTATCGAGTGCCTTCTAGTGTCAGAATATTCAAAGCTGGGGATACAGTGTTAACCAAAACAGATGAAGGCCCTCTCCTCATGGATTTTCCATTCTACTGTGTCCTCCAAGCCCTTGTGAACGTTCACCTCCTTTTTCATCTTCAATATATCCTCTCTCGGTGACTCTTCTCTTTCAGCTTGCAAGCCTGTGTAACTCATCTTCACACTAAACATGCATCTTCTCACTTTGCTGATCCTGAAGGTATGTGTCTCCTTCCCATACTGCTGCAATCTAGAATGAGCTGCAGTTTCTGTCTCTCCTTGCGCTACCTTTTTTCACTTCTCACTGCACAGCAATTTTACTTTTGGTCTCTTACTCTAGTGAAACATTATTTATCCTCAGCCTTTGACTTAGTTCTACTTCCTTTGAATTCTCATGAATTCTAGGACAGAATGTAGTTTATTCTCTTTTTGCTGCCACCTGTTCCTCTGCCTGCACCTTTACTGCTGGACTCCCCAAGATTCCTACTTTGGCCCTCTTTTCTCATTCTATCCATTTTTCCTGAATCATCCTACCTATGGTTTCAACTTCTACCTATGTGCCAATGACTCCAAAATCCTATATATTCAGACCCTCCTAAATACCTTATCTACATTTTCAGGTAGCCAAAAGACATTCGCTCTTAAATGCCCACCAGCATCACATGCTAAAGAGATGGTACTTACTGCTACAGAGTAGCATAAAGAAAAGTATTACCAGCTATGGAACAGAAAAGCTCCAAAATGCCAGTGATTTAGTGAAATAGAAGTATTTTTCTTGCTTATATAAGGTTCAGTTGGTGTTGGTGGTGGCAGTGTAGTGCAGGGGTAAAGCTTAGGTCCCCCGACCTAAGTTTCTAGAGACTCTTTTATTTTGTGGCTTCCAAGGTCATCCAGCAGGGCTTCATCTGGCCTGCAGCTGGGAAGGGAGCTCATTAGATGGTGCGGAAGGCTTTTACGCACCAGTTCTAGATGTGGTGTATTTCACTTTTACCCATATTCCAAGGAACAGAATTCAGTCATATGGTCCCATGTAGATACAAAGGGCTTGGGAACGATAGTCAAGCAGCCACTTTCCAGCTGTATGAGGGCAATGCAGATTTCCAATAGACAGCTAGCATCTCTGCCACAGAAGTCATGGGTGACCTCTGCAGAGACAGACTTTTGTTTCCAGTCAGTTGAATAAGGACTGGGAAGTATGAAAGTGGAGACTATCTGGGCACTTCTCTTTCTGGAAGCACAACTAGAGGTGCTAATTTAATTTAATGTTTACAGAACCAAAACTTGTTTGTTAAGGCAAGGAAAGAGCTTGGAAAGCAACTGGCCTCTCTGTCTTCTATCTTTATTCCTTTAATCCAAACTTTGCATAATTACCAGAATGTCATAGGTTTCTTCCCTAATTTTTTCCTCTGTAAATGTATAGAATTAGTTTTCTGGTAATAAAAGTAACAGATTAATCTTTCTGAAACTCAGTTAAGCATTTCATTCCCTGTGTTAAGACATTTAAAAATTTCCCCAATGATTCTAAGATAAAATATAAGCACGTACTGGGTCATGAAAGCCTTACAACAGGATGCCAGCCAACCTTACCTATCTCACTGAACTCACTTGTCTCCCATCAGTTCAGCAGCATTCTAGTCTCCCTAAGGTTGGAAGAAGCCAACAACAAAGAGGATGCTGGGAATATCCTTCCTATGAGGTTTTGAGTTAGAATCAACCATTGAGAGGCACCATACAAGACTTGGAAGGTAGAGAGAAAAAGAGGGCATTATTCCTCAGATATTGCAAGCAGGTGCTTGGGTGGTTATGAGATCTGAAGCACCTTCTGAGTGGCTCTTCAGAATCATTCCACAGATATTCCGCACTACAGTTATCTTTATCTCCCCAAGGCCTTCCAATGAATATAAGCTTCTAATTCCCTGAATTAAACATTTCAACCTTGAAATTTAGAAAGTGTCTGAAATTTTCCTGAACAAACATTGATATACCCACCCAAGTGGACACACGCACACACACAAAAACACACCCTACGCTCCAGCCAAACCGAAATTCTTGCCGTTACTAAAATCCAGTTCATTGTTTTGATAGCTGTTGCTCTCTTTGCATGGTGCAAATTTTCCCTGACATTTCTGCCTGAAAAATTCCCACTATCTTTCAAATTCACCCATCATCTTCTAACTGAAACCTTCCCTGCTTCCCCCAGTTACTGATACATTCTCCATGGGAAGCCCATAACATCTTGTTCATACCTCTCACAGGGTGCCTAAAACATTGTTTCCATACCCCACCTTGTCGAGAAGAATCATGTTTTGTTATACTTTGTGGCCTCAGTTGCTAGTGCAAAGACTGTCACATAGTAGGCTTTCAACAACATGGGTTATAGGTTCCACTTTTGAAAAAAAGGTTCCATTTTGAAATAAAATGTCATTAATATAAATGAACATTTTCTTCACAGCATACTCTCAAAATTGAGAGAGTAAACCTGTATGTGAGGAATGCATCTAAGGCTCAATGAAGCATCTTGGGAGCCCCTCTCTCCTGGAGTACGTGAACATGAACGGACAGATAAGCAAGTTATCCTGCCCGCTCCCCGCCCCCACTCCGCTTGCCTTTCTCCTCTCAATCTCTTTATCACTCACAGATGTAATTATTCCATACACTGGCATCCTAGGAAGCAGGTTTTATCCCAGTTCCTGACTCCGGGATCCTCATAAATTTCGCTCCCAAACACCTGCTGTAGAGGAAAGGGCTCCTCCATGTCGTCACATGAATGACACTGCACGGCTGACCTTCCCACAGGAGATGCCCTGGTTGCCCAGGCAAGTGGCACCACCTGCCGTCTCAGTGGCAGCCTGGGTGCAGGGGACCGTACTCCAGCCACATGTGCAAGGCAGTAGCAGCACAGCCAGGAGAGGAGCCCCAGCTGCAACGTCAGTTTCCCCTCATTAACACGGGGTCAAAGTGACTCTGCTATTTCAAATGGCTCCTCTTTAATTAAACTGATGCCCGTTTCTGTGTCTTGCCCTATCCCAGGAATTTTCAGACTGCTTTTGAAGTCAAAGACAGAGGAAAAAAACTAATCTGATGAGCCCTTTTGCTTGGTTTTAATTTCCATGAGAAGCTTTATTCAGATGAAATACTTTTAAACATTTTAAACAAAAGTTACAACCACTTGATTCAGCAAATATGGCATTTATTGGGCATTGGCTTGACCAGGGTTGTCTTAGGAGCTAGAGTAGACTGATAAAACAAGATAAGCACGTTCCTTGCACTCTTGGAGTTTAGAGTGGGGTTTTATTGAAGAGTTTGGGGAATAAATAAAAGAATGAACGTGCAATATAAGAGTAAGTGGTATGAAGAAAAACAGAGCGGAGCAAAAGTATAGAGAGGGCCCATGGGGGTAGATGGAACACACTCTTTAAGCCGGCGTGGTCCAACAACGCCACTGTGACGCGGAGCCCTTAGTGTCAAAATCTGAATGCAGCAAGGGAATAAACCAAGAAAGTATCTATGGGAAGAGCATTCCAGGCAATGAGAAGAGAAAGGCCTGGGGTAGTAGAGTCTGGAGTGTTCAAAGAACAGCAAGAGGGCTAATGTGGCGTGAGAGGTGGGAGACGAGCTAGAGAGGTGAGCAGGGACCAGGTCACTTAGAGATTTGCAGCTGAAGTCAAGGCTTTAGTGCGAGCCTAAATTTCTATGACACTTGTGACAGGACTTTAATTAGGGCCATGCTCAACGTTCCTTGCTCCCCTTGGGGAATGAAAATAAATTAGCCAATCTAGAAGGAGTAAAACCAAGAAAGTTATTCCTGGTGCCAATTGTTCTGTAATTTGTTATGCTATCTATTTTCTAAAAGTAATTACCTTGTTAAAACATCTCATTTATTTACACCCAAAGGACTTTGAATAAACTGAAGTTAAATGGGTGTGGGTGTTTTTACAAAGTTGGGGGAAATTCCTTAGCCTGTGGTAGAAGAGATTTTGCCAATGCCCTTGTGAAATTCTTTTAACTTCCTGGGAATGCAGTCATGTTTTTAGATTTTTGATTAAACCTTAGAAGATGATCTACTGTTTTACATATGAGAACACTGTGACTTTTGCAAAAGTCATGCAGTTCACGGTGGCTGTTCCAGTCAGATTTTGTCAGCACTTCAGGATGTGGGGTGGGCTTGGGAGCCAGATACACCCGGACTTACAATCCATCCATACTCCTTCTGCTACTCTGAGCCTCAGTTTCCCCAAATTGGTTGATAATTGGAATCAAATGTAAACATCTAGCCTACCGCCTGGCACATCACATGCACTTTAAACTAGTATCTCTGTCTCTTTAGTACCAGTCATTACACTTCATGAAGCTGGTGAAAAAGAACATTGCTATACTTCTTCTCTGCAGAATATTCCCCAAGGCCACAGCGTATTTTGTTTTCTCCATTAACTTTTCCCTTTCTCTTACCATGTCTCTTAGAAGCTAAGTCAGAGTAAGAAAAACCCTCCCTTCTCCCCAAATATAACAACCTTCAAACAGAAATAGGCCGCTCTTGTAAGCAGGACCTCTGCCACATCATATACACAACAGACACATGGACCCCAAACCTATCTGGCAGGATTTTAATACCTATTATTGACCCTTCTAGACCCGCATGCCGCTACATTTTGGTTTGAAAGACATGTAATGCTCTACACATGTAAATTCACTCCCATTGATGGATCAACCACTTAATCTCAAAGTACGTTACATGAGTGCTCTCTGGTTCTAGGATTCATAGTGGCAATTTGTAACTTGAAGAAAGAAAAACATACAGTGGCACCTAGCAGATATTTATCTCTGGCTTCTTATGTGACAAAACCCTCTGGAACTTTTGTAGTTGCTTCAAGCTTCTAAGCTCCCAGGGAAGCATCTTTGAACAGCAACAAACTTGCTGATATAAGGGAGAATTCTTGGGGTTGTTATTCCAGATTTCATGAATCATCAACGATCTGAGGTAAACCCAAGGTTTACCAACTGGCAGTTTTGTTCATTTGCTTCCAATTCATTGTCACCATTATGTAAAAATGGCCCACCCTACACAGGATACATGCCTAACTGCCTATTTGGTCATGAACTGCCCCCGGCAACTAGAGTCTCAGCCCAGTGCTGGGCTACATATTAACTTTTGGCATTGCTCCTAAGTCTATTCTTGTCACAAACTCATAGTATAAATCATTTTCAGTTTATTAAAATTCAAAGCACGAATATTAAAAATTTAAGTATCAAAATTGCAAGAAATTTAAGAAATTAGAAATTTCTTAACAATGTCAAGGTGTAAAACCCATTTGCTCTCTCCCATGGCCTTTGGTGCTCTTTCCTTCTAAGCAGGGGTGCTTGGGGGAACTTATTTTAGAGTCAGATTCCCTGGACTTCAAAAGATTCCATGTAGAATATTGGAGGTATTGAGGAATATATTTTCCTGCTTTTCCCAATGAGGTTCTAAGAAACTAGCAGACTGGCTAGAGCTGTATTGAAGAAAACAAGTCAGAAAAGAGAATTAGAAATCCACTGTGACATCATGGAGAAAAGGGAAAGTAACGCTTTTCATTATCATCTTTTTCCCTCTTCTTTGATCAGAATTCTTTTCATCTCCTCTGAAACTTCCACTTGCTTCTATGCTTCCAAAGCCCATGTCTACTGTATCTTACATGTAACCTTGCCACGTTCAATAAATTGAACAGAGAATGTTTTTTTTCAATGTCTCCATTTACAGATTCGAGTTTTGACCTTTCTCTTATATAGTAATATCTGGTATTATATACTCAGTATTAATAAATAGTAACCATTATTATGATAACCAATTCATCAATATTATCTTCATTAGAATTAGTGATAATTACCATCAATAGGAATTATATAACGTGAAAGAAATAACTGTCATCTGTAAGAAACAATATCCTACTTTGCTGAAAGATTTCCCACCTTCGCAATGAAATATATTTCTCCTTCCCCATGAAAAGGAGATAACAAACATTTTTGAATAGACATAGCCTTATTCAGTGTGGACAATTATACCACTGACAAAAGTACTTTACTACATTTTGGGATAAAGTTTTAGCAGATATTTCCTATTTCATTCAGTAGATGAAGCATGAGTATTTGGTTCAGTAGATGAAGCATGAGATTTAAATCAGGATTAAAAAAATTTCCCCTGAACATTTTCACTTCCAATGGAAACATTTGAATGTTAACAATTCATTTCTTCTTTGGCTCTCCATTGTCACCAGACCCTCTTACTGTCTTATGTTTAATATTTATAGGGTCATATTTAGATAAAGCAAGAAAATAAATAAGAGATTAAAAACAAACTCATCATTGCATGGTACATATAAGGAAATGTCCTAAGTATCATTAATGGCCAGGCTCCTTTCTTTCCATGCCACTTTTTTTCTCAGGTTTCTACTCTATGCACATTATTTGATGGGATAAGTATAAAATATTTATAGTAACATGTATATTACAGGTATCCCCAGAGACATGAAGCAGCAAATGTGTGCTTTTTCATAAATAGAAAAAAATAAAAATAAAACAAACTAAAGCAGTGGTTTCCAAAGCGTGGATGCTGGACTAGTAGTAATATCATTACTAAGAGCTCATTAAAAATGCAAATTATCGGGCTTCCCTGGTGGTGCAGTGGTTGAGAGTCCGCCTGCCGATGCAGCGGACACGGGTTCGTGCTCTGGTCCGGGAAGATCCCACATGCCGCGGAGCGGCTGGACCCGTGAGCCATGGCCGCTGAGCCTGCACGTCCGGAGCCTGTGCTCCGCAACGGGAGAGGCCACAACAGTGAAAGGCCCACGTACTGCAAAAAAAGAAAGAAAGCAAAGACATGTGCATCCATGGAAGTCAAAATGTCATTACTTAAATGCTACCTACATGTTCATAACTATTCCAAAATGAAATAAAAATTCATTTAGGTAAGCTAAGAGAATATCACTTAAAGATGTGTGGTTGGCAGAATTCTGGCTCCTGTAATATTTGTTCATTACTCCCAGGAATATATTAGATTATATAGCAAAAGGAACTTGGAAGATGTAATTAAGATCACTAATCAGCTGACTTTAAAATAGGGAGATTATCCAGGTAGACCTAATCTAATCACATGAGCCCTTAAAATCAGAGATCTTTCTCCAGCTGGTCGCAGAAGAGAAAGTCAGTCAAAGCAGGAGAAGGATTTGACCTGCCACTGTTGGCTTGAAAAAGAAGGGGGTTAAGGAAATGGGGACCTCAGTCCTACAACTGGATTCTAAAAACCACCAGTGAGCTTGGAAGCAGACTCTTCCCCAGAGCCTCCAGGTAAGAGCCCAGGCTGTCTGGCACCTTGATTTCAGCCTTTAGAAGGTGCTGAGCTGAGAGAACCTAGCTGAGCCATGTTATGCCCAGATTCTGACCTCACGGACGATAAGATAAGGAATGGGTGTTGCTTTAAGCTGCCGAATTTGAGGTAATTTGTTATGGCAGCAACAACAAACAAATACTAGCTGTTAACTTAAAATGCTGTTGCAAGTCACCCACATTTTGCAATGAACCTGCTACTTTTGATGATAAAAGAACCACTTGAAAATTTAACATTCAGAACATGAGATCTTCCCTAGTGAGCTTTTGTAATAGTCAGATTATCTGAACTATCCCTTTGGCTTCCTAAAGGCAGTCACTTCTTCAGTACATATGTCTTGAGGGCACACTCACTTTCCTTTTAGGCTAGATAGCAGCATCTAATATTCATATATCAATCTCTGGAAACTAGAAGGATGTGCCTACCTTTTTTCTTTGCTCTCCTCCTTCAGAGGAATCTTTCTGTGTAATGGGAACTTAGTTCATGGATTCAGAGAAGAGCCACAGCTAGCACATTGCCATATCTTGATGGGCTTTAATCTATGACATATTGTCAAACCCCAGCATTTAAAGGAAAACAGAGTCTTTCAAATGTGAGTTCAGTCATTTTTCACTTTGCAGACATTTAATTTAATTCCTTTTATTTAAGGGAAGCATGAAGAGGGCTCCTCATAAGTTTATGATATTACGCACATAGTGAAGTCCCCAAGCCCTTGAAGAAGCCAGTTTAACAAGGAGACTCTGGGCAAAGGTGACAGGTGGTATATTAGTTGCTAGGGATGCTATAACAAAGTACCATAGACCAGGTGGCTCAAACAACAGGAATTTATTTACTCATGGTTCTAGAGGCTAGAAGTCCAAGATCAAGGTGTCAGCAGGGTTAGTTTCTTCTGAAGGCCTTGTAGGTGGCTGTCTTCTCCCTGTGTCTACACAGGGTCTTCCCTCTGTGTATGTCTGTGTCCTAATCTCTTCTTATAAGGACATCAGTCATATTGGATTAGGGTTCACTCCAATGACATCATTCAACCTTAATTATTTTCTTAAAGGCCATATCTCCAAATACAGTCCCATTTTGTGGTACTAGGAGCTAAGACTTCAACACATAAATTCGGGGTGGGGGGGTGGAGAGGGAGACACAATTTAGCCCATAACAAGTGGGCTATACTTCAGGAGTATAGCTCATCTATTCATGACTACCAATGGTCCTTCCAGACAGAGCATCAGAACCTTTCTCACTTTTGTCAAGGGGCTCCAGAAGCAGTTTATCTCCTATGTAAGGCCAGAAAGGATAAAAGCTATATTTGCAAAAATTAGGTAATAGGAAGTGATAGAGCCATGATAAAGCAAAGTCTGCTGATACAAAGCCCAGTGACCTTCCTATTGTGTTGTACCCTTTGTTCTGCTTTACAACAAAATCTTCTCAAGAAACCATTTGCATTCTCTTTATATCATAGTTACTAAGACATTCCATTAAATTATAAAAACATCAACATTTATCCATTCAACTGTTTATCTCTCTTGTGTCCTCTCCATGCTTCCTGAAGTATCCATAATGGAGAGGATTCAATTTTATTTAATTTCATGTATTTCACTGAACATAAAAGCTAATTAAAATAATCCTTGACATTGATTTCATCAGTATGGCAGACACTGTAACTGAGTGGTTTACGTGCATTATCTCGTTAAACTCACAATAACCCTGTGAGCTAAACAAATGTCAGAAATGGGAACTGAGGATTAGAGGTTCAGTATCTTGCCAAAAGTCACACACCAGTATATAACAGAGCTGGGTCTATCAAGATATATACAACTGCCACTCTGATGGTGATTAGCTTCAGAATATGATAGGCAAAAGTTCTATCACAGAATGAAGAAAAGTGGCATCATAATTCATGAGTTCCAATATATAATGAAAAAATATATTGGCAAGAGGTAACTCACTAATTGTATTGCTATATAATATAAGCTCTGGCCATCAACCTGTCCTTACAAAGTTTGGACACTTCTGCATGTGAAACAAATCATGGGCTTTTAGAGGTGGAAAACCCCTTTCTATTTTGTATCAAATTATAAGATCCTCTAGAAACATTGTGTACAAATATCTAAAATGGAATTAAGAATAGAATAATTTTCAGACAAGAGGCACACTACTCCGGTACTCAGGTCAAAATCATTAATGTAATGGCTAAGACTACCTACTTCAGAGACAACATGAAAAAGGAATGGGCATTTTCAAGAGGAAAAACAAACAAGCACTGCCTTGGAGAGAACAAACAGACATACATCGAAAGCAAACCTAGACCAATTCTTCTCCAGGAATGAAAATCAATCTAAAACTCACACTAGTAAACTTCTTGCTAGGAAAAAAAAAAAAAAAAATTCAATATTTGAATGACACTACAAATTCCCATTGATCTATTACAAGTAAACTATTACCATTTCCTAGTAATATTTTTATTGTTCTAGCAGACTGTTGAGAGCAACTATTCTCTTTTCTTGTCAAGCCTTGAATTGAAACAACCTCATCTACAAATTCAGTGCCACGACCAGGAAGGACTCCAGCTTCACTGAGAGCCTGGAGGTGTAGGTGTGCCTCCCCATCTCCAACTGTGGAGAGGCACATCGCCTTCCGCTGGTTAAAACCCTGAGAGCACAGCATAAATACCCTTCAAAAAGTGAAGTAAAGGGCCTCCCTGGTGGCGCAGTGGTTGGGAGTCCGCCTGCCGATGCAAGGGACACGGGTTCGTGCCCCGGTCCGGGAGGATCCCGCATGCCGCGGAGCGGCTGGGCCTGTGAGCCATGGCTGCTGGGCCTGTGCGTCCGGAGCCTGTGCTCCGCAATGGGAGAGGCCATGACGGTGAGAGGCCCGCGTACCGCAAAAAAAAAAAAAAAAAAAAAGTGAAGTAAAGAATCCAGATAAACATGTGCTGCAAAAATTTTCCACCAGCAAATCTGCACTGAAAGGAATGTTAAAGGAAATTTGGGGGGCACAGGAGAAGTGTATCAGATTGAGATTTGAATCTATGCAAAGGAATTAAGAACACCAGAAACAGTAAATATAAAAGAAAATTGTCCTCATTTTTAATATACTTAAAAGATAATTGGCCCACAGGCACATGAAAAGATGCTCCACATCTCTAATCAACAGGGAAATGAAAATCAAAGCCACAGTGAGTTACCACTTCACACCCATCAGAATGACTATCATCAAAAAGAACAAAAATAACAAATGTTGACAAGGATATGGAGAAAGGGGAACCCTCATACACTGCTGGTGGGAATGTAAATTGGTGCAGCCACTGTCAAAAACAGTATGGAATTTTCTCAAAAAACTAAAAGTAGTAGAACCACCATATTACCCAGCAATTCCACTCCTTGGTATACATCCAAAAAAAAAACCCCAAAACAAAAACCCCAAAACACTAATTTGAAAAGATACATGCATCCCAATGTTCATAGCAGCATTATTTACACTTGTGAAGGTATGAAAGCAACCTAAATGTCCACCGACAGGACAGATAAATGGATAAAGAAGATGTGAGATATATATATATATATACACATATACATATACATATATATATAGTTCATGTTTTTCCTCTTGAAAGTTATTTCCTCTTGAGCCCTCCTGGGGCTCTTCTCTAAATTTTCTTCCTAGGTGATCTTATTCATTTCAGTGGCTTTACATGTCGTCTTCATGCTGAAGACTCCCAAATTTTTGTCTCTCTTGAAAGGGGTTCCAATGCTGGCTCAGACTAAGCCAACCATGGTACTGCGTTCTGTGGCCACAGAGATTGGTTTAGGGAAGAGCATTAGACATGGTTAGAGCCTATGGGACTTTGATGGAATTTTTTCCAGTTCTTTCCTCTGTTCATGTTTTTCTTCTTGAAAATGCCCATCCCTTTTTCATGTTTTCTCTGAAGTAGGTAGTCATAGCCATTACATTAATGATTTTGACCTGAGTACCAGAGTAGTTTGCCACTTGTCTGAAAATTATACTCTATTCTTAATTCCATTTTAGATATTTGAGCATAATGTCTTATTTCTAGAGAATCTTATAATTTGGTATGAAATAGAAAGGGGTTTTCCACCTCTAAAAGTGTATGATATGTTTCACATGCAGATACATCCAAAAAGAAAAAGAAAAAAAAAAATATATATATATATATATATATAAAATGGAATGTTACTCAGCCATAAAAAAGAATGAAATTTTGCCTTTGCAGCAATGTAGATGGACTTGGAGGTCATTATGCTAAGTGAAATAAATCAGACAGAGAAAGACAAATAATGTATGATATCACTTATATGTGGAATCTAAAAAATACAACAAACTATTGAATAAACAAAAAGTAGACTCACAGACATAGAGAACAAACTAGTGGTTATCAGTGGGAAGAAGGAATGGGGGGAGGAGCAATAGAGGGGTAAGGGGGAAAAAGGGTTATTATGGGAAATTATATGTGTGAAACTTTTGAAAATTGTAAAACACTATAGAATTTAAAGAATCATTCAACAAAAAAACAAAACCTTTAAAAAAAAGAATATAGTACACTGTACTACACACACACAAAAAATAGACTATTTAAATAAAAAATAAAAACCATATGCTGGGATATATAAATGTATGGTAGGGTTTGTAAATGTATGATACAAATAGCACAAAAAACAGGAGGGAGAAATGGCAGTATACTGTCATAAAGTAGAGAAGAGATATATTATTTGAAAGTAAATTGTGATAACTTAAGTATGCATATGTAAACCTTCAACAGAATAATCACTAAAAAAATTGAGAATTGAGGTATATATATTAATTTGAGTGGAGATAAAATGATAGTCAAAAATACTCAACAAAAAACATAACAGGAAAAGAAGAAGAAAACAACAACCAAAGGAAAAAAAAAAGAAAAGAAAAAGAAAAAACCCTGAAACAAATAGAAAATGTAGAGTAAGGTCATAGATTTAACCCAATCACATTGATAGTTATAATAAAGGTAAGTGAGCATGTTAGACTAAAACAACAATAAAAGAAAACGACAGTAAGAATCACACTTGAAATGTAAAATTTCAGATAGGGTTCAAATAAAAGGATGGGAAAAATATGTATTATGCAATTACTAAATACAGGAGAGTTGGGTAGTTATATACAAAGTAGACTTCAGAGCAAGGAATATCATTAGGGAAAAAAAATGGACCTTTCCTCATGATACAGTGGTCAATCATGAACAAGACATAACACTAAGTAGACATGCACTCAAGAACAGAGCTCCAAGAATGCACTAAACAAAAAATAATATAACTGAAAAGAAAAACAGAAAAATCTGCAATTATAGTTAGAAATTTCAAAATTCCTTTCTGTTAATTCATAGAACAACCAGACAGAAAATCAGTGAGGCTACAGAAGACTTGAACAACATTCTCAAAGAACTGACCTAATTGATAGTTATCAAACACTCTAGCCAACAACACTGGCACTGGAAAAGTTACCACAGACCAAATAGACCTGAGACATACATCAAGTCTCAAAAATTGTCTTAATAGACAGTTTCAAAATTATTATACTCAGAAATAATAGCTAACAATTGTTATTGTGGTAAATACACATAGCATAAAAGTTACCACTTTAACCATTTTTAGTGTAAAATTCAGTGTCATTAAGTACATCCACATTATTCAAATTTTAAAATTATTAAAATAAATCAAAATATGTTCTCTGACTATAAAGGATTTAAACAAGGCATCAATAACAAAAAAAAAAAAAAATCCAGAGAATCCCCCAGTATAGGGACATTAAACAAAACACTTCTAAATAGCCACAGGTCAGAGAGGTCACAGGGAATTTAGAAAATATTTTGAACTAACAAATATGAAAATATAACTTATCAAAACCTTAGTTGCAGTTAAAGCAGTGCTTTGAGGGAAATCTATAGCTTTACATTCTTATACAAGGAAATAAGAAAGATCTAATATCCATGATCCAAGCTCCTGTGATAAGAAGCTAGTAAAGAAAATTAAACACAAAGAGGTAGAAAGGAGAAAAAATAAAGCTGAGTCAAAATCAGTAATATAGAAAATGGACCAACAATAGAGAAAATCAATGAAAGCAAATGCAGATCTTTGAAAAGATCAATTAAATAGGTCTAGCTAGGCCAATCAAAAAAAAAATAGAGAAAGGATCTAAATTACCAATATTTTGTAAGTTAAAGAAGAAATATCACTGCAGAAGTTACTGATGTTAAGAGAAAATTATAAGGGAATATTGTGAACAACCATATCCCTATAAATTTGACAACATAAATGAGAAAATTATTTGAAAGACAAATTACCAAAGCTGACTCAAAAAATAATAAAATTCAGTATGCTTTTGACATTTATAGGAAGAGTTTTAAATTTTAAATTTTAATTTAAAACTTCTTCAGGAAAAATCCTGAAGAAAATGAGCAAATCAAATCCAGTAATGTTAAAATAAACCATAACAAAGGATAATTCATCCAAGAATGTAAGGTTGATCAAACATTCAAACATAAATATAATGTGGGACTTCCCTAGTAGTTCAGTGGTAAAGAGCTATGGATGTAGAAACAGCATAGAAGCATTTCAAAAATAGTATGCGGAACAAAAGATAAGCACAAAAGATTGAATATATTAAAGCTACTTTACTCAGTCATTGGTTGCCTGGAGCCAGGGATAAGAGGAATCAACTGAAAGGGATATACGGTTACTTTGGAAGGAGTGATGAAGTGTTCTATGTCTTGATTTTGGTGGTGTATGTGAGTTACACATTTGTTAAAACTCATCGTACTGTAAGTGCATTTTATTATATGTAAACTATACTTCAATAAAACTTGAAGGGGGAAAATAAACAAACCTGGAAGCCTTTCTCCAAACTCTGTGATCATCTCATCCCCTCTTCTCAGTTCAATTCCCAGAAAACTCCTACTCTTACCTTATGAATTCGTGGTATTTGCCCTTAGACCTTATTCTCCTGATAAGCACCACCACTACTCTTGACCCCAGATTGTTCTGGAAAGCAGCATATAGACTTCTCAACTTTGCCCTCTCTAAGTCTGAAATAGACTGAGATACTTTTTGTTTTCCCATTTTGACTAGAGTTAACTACAGACCAAGAGAAGTAGTGATGATAACCAAGAATGGAGAAATTTAAGTATTTATCAAATTTTTCACAGAGTACTTGAATATACTATCCATTCTCAGGTTTATCTTAAATGATCAAAGTAAGCAAGATGCTGAATATTTGCCTTTGGAATCAGCCTACAAAACTAAGAGTGCCCTAGATGTTAGAACAAGTTAGATCAATATCTTGGTCTTTCTGTGACAGTTGGTATGTTCTGCCAAGTCTGGTAAATTCTTGTTCCCTCCAACATCGGTAATAGTAAAGGTTTTAAATGACTTTATAATAAATCATACCTGAGGTTAAACATCAATTCTATCACTTATGTATATGACCTACAGGCAAGTAGCTTCAGATATAAAATGGCTGGGCTGCCTCCTTAAAAGAGAGCAAGATTATCTTTTATGGCCGCTAGGATTTCAGATTCTCCCTTATGTCCTTCCTGTCATCTCCTATTCATCTATTCATTGTAGGCTTCCATATCTTCACACTGGAAGTCCTACCATAAATCTTGGGATCATATTACAGAAAAGCTGGCAACTAGGCAGTAGATTTAGAATTGATGAACAGGAAGTAAGGAAAGACTTAAAGTTTCTAAACAGATAGGTGAGTGATGAAAGCAAAATTTGATAAGATTTATTTGCCAGAGATCAGAATTCTCTAAGAAGCACTCAATTTGATAAGGTTCTTAAGTGACTATTTATTTTCATATTATGTTTTTTAGAAAAGGGAAAAGATAGAAGAACAATAGATAGGAAGAATCAAATATACTACTTATTGCTGGTATATATACATACATACATATATATATATATATATATATATATATATCTTTCTGAGAAATAACAATAGTCATATAATCCCCCACTTGAAAATCTCTGGTGCTTCCTGATTTCCTAGAAATCAAAGCCTGAACTCCAGTGTCTAACATTCAAGTCTTTTCACACTCTCACCTGAGCCTATTTTCCTCCATGTGCCTCATGTTCCATTAAAATTAAAATGCTTATTGTTTCTCATAAACATCCATGCTTTTCCATCTCTGACATTTTGCTCATGAATCTGACCTTCTGGAATGTCTTTTCCTCCATCAAACCTCGTTAAGGTAAATCCTTCCTTCCCGGTCAATTCAAATGTCACTTCCTCCATAAACGTGACTTCGCACCACCTCCTGAAACCAGAAATCTATACTCTTCCCTCAGGATTTCCACCACCCTTCATACATTTCTTGTTCTAATCCAAGAATCTGTCTCTTCCTTGATAATATCCTCCTAGTCCTCATGGGAATAACTGATGGATGAAAAAAGAATGAAGATACCATAGTTCTTCTAAACAGTCACTTTCCTGAGAAACTTCTAATGTCAAACACTTATAACAGACTAATATGTACCACATTTCTCTTTTTGAACTTAAGCTGCTCACTGCCATCTAGCCTATTGATCATCCATTATATAGTGATAGAAAACATACATACTTATGGATATTCTTCACAGTTGAAAGTTCTGTTCCTCATTACTTTCAAATGTGTAGAATAATGGATACCATCAGTCCTTTCTTAATGAGTGCAAGGGGACAGCCTGCGCTATAGTTGGCAGTCATGGAATATTGTCCACAGGGTCCATCACAGTATATGACCATTTCACAGTCTATATAGTGTACTAATCAGCTTTGGTTATGGAAACAAATGACTCTAAAGTCTAAGGAGTTTGCAACAATAAACATCCATTTCTCACTCAAGGTCTAAGAGTTACTACAACTCTGCTCAACATTGTTCCATATATCTTATTCTGGGATCCAGGCTGATGAAGAATTATTTCTGCTCTTGTGCAAATAAAGTCACATGGTCAAGCTTAACAGTGACATGGGAAGTGTATTTTGCCTAGTGGAAGGCGTTTACAGTCACATGGCAAAAGGAATGGATGTATACCTCTTAGGGACAGAGCACATGTTTGGGAACAATAATAAAATCCACCCCATGTGGTTAATTAAGCTGAAAGAGTGGCTCCACTCTTCAGAGCCAGGCTATGCTCTCGCCTGCTACTCTTCTCCAGCCATCCACAGCTTAAGACAATACATATAGCAATCATCACTCCCTTGATATATTTGCATAAGCACTTAAGTTCAACTCCAAAATGCAGGCTAAAAACATATGGAAAGAGAAAATAAGGCAGTTTCTAGAAAGAGACCTTGGGGGTGTGGCTTCCCTGCCATCCATCAGATGCCCAGAATCAATTATACAGTAAGTGCTGGAGCCTGGATTTAAAAAAAAAAAAAAAATCCGTCGGATCAGGAGTAAAGCCTAAATACTCTTTCATTCATCTGTTCTGAGTGAAAAATAGATGCAATTTAAATGAAACAAAATTCCTCCAACTAGTCAAGGATGATCACTTTGATAAGCCACCGATTGACATGTTAAACTTACTATTTTCATCAACTCTTCAAATCTTATTATACATGTCAACTGGTCACAGAGATAACCCAACTGTGATCTTCCTTAAACAGTCTATTGGAAAGGACCCCAGTTTTACCAATTCCTTTATTGTTCACAAAAGTGAGGTAAGGAGTCCTAAACTGTGAAAGAACTGTTTTCAATCCAGTCTTGCATGCAGATGAATAACTGTGGAAACATGGACTCTAGGGGTGAGATGGCATAAAAGGAATTCTACCACCTTATATAAATATCCTCAGTGAGGCCTCCTTCCAATCTGCTTTATAGAGAGAGATTCAGAACCTTGAAGAACTGGCCAAACAGGCTAAATGCTGTGGAGGAAGCCATGGGAAAAAAATAAGCAAATGTCTGCTTAGACCAGAAGCTTTGTCTTTTTACCAAGTAATCATTAAGGTAAGGACTTATTGAATCTACAGGCTAGTCTCACAGAAATCACCATCTAAGCAAGGGATATAGGCCCAGAATCCTCAGACAAGGTAAGCAACTCTCTCTGTCAGCAAGTAAGGAGAACCATTTCCTCTCAGTGGTAGCCAGTCTCCAAAATGGCTCCCAAGGATTCCAGTCTCCTGCTTACTGTAACATCTCCTCCCACTTCTTATCAGAGTTGGTATGTATGAGCAACAGGATATAGCAGAAGTGGTGGTGTGTCATCTGCAAGGTTAGGTTATAAAACCCTGTGGCTTCTGCCTTGGGCCCTCTCTCTCTTGAGTCACTTACTCTAGGGAAAGCCAGCTTCTATGTTGTGAGTTGCCCCATAGAGAGGCTAATATGACAGGGAACTGAGGAGGCCTCTGGCCACTAGCCAGAGAGAAAATGATACTCTCTGTGCAGCAGCCTGTGAGGAACTGAGGCCTGCCAGCACCATGTGAATGAGATCAGAAGCAGACTTTACCTTAGTCAAGACTTCAGATGAGACTACAGTCCTGGCCAACAGCTTGACTTCAACTACATGAGACACATTAAGCCAAAACTGCCCAGCTAAGCCACTTCCAAAGTCCGTGAAATAAGAAATGTTTGTTCTTTTAAGCTGCTAGGTTTTGGATTCATTGTTATGTAGCAGTAGATATTTAATATACCCTTACTCTTGAAGTATGTCTGTTGGATCTTATTCTTCAAAGGACAAAGGAAAAAAAATGAAACTGTTATTTTGTTTCTTACTTGTTTCTAATTTTTCTTAGCATTAAATTACTATCAATATTTTATAATATATACCTTCTAATTTCTAAATACATTAGAAATCTTAAATTAGGTATATATACATTAAAACATCAGGGTCAATATCTATCAATATAGAATTTCCCTTTGTACAGTGGGAGGTTAAAATTCTATTTTTAGTGATATATAATTCACTTTTCTGGCAGTGAGCAATATAATATGAAATGATAAGATCCTGTTCCCATTGCTTCTGTTAGACTAACACAACAGACACCAAACTTTTCCAATTTTTTAATAATTGTAATAGAGAAAAATCTACTGTAGTATTTATATCATCACCATATGTTACTTATCAGCATTATTTCAACACTAATTACATAACTTTTTAAAGCAAAGAGTTCTTATTAAACACATTTCATTGAGAGATCCTTATAGAAAAAGACAACAAAACTGTTTGAAAGTAAAATGGAAAAGAAATAGCAAAATAAATATTTCTAGTTGTTATTAAGACAACTTAAAATTTCATTTATAACCTTGGCAAGTGACTAAATTTTGAGAGTTAAGCTTTATGTGTATAGTACGAGCTAGTTTGAATATATACTTCCTCTGGCTGTACTGACCTAACTAGCCAATTGCCAGATTTTATCAAATTGTTTGATTAGTAGTAAAATAAAAGCTAACATATACTGGATATTTATAATACACCAAGTTTGTGCCCCGATACACTTGGGCATAGGTTTTATCATTATAAACTGGAGGAAACTAAAGCTTTTAAAATTATAACTAAATTGTCCATAATTCTAATGTTAGTAAGTGGCAGAAAATTTATACCCAAATTGTCTTTCTCTAGAAGACTTAGTTTTACAAGTGTGTACTGTGGTTTTCTACTACCTGACTGCGAATCTGCTTTCTCCATTCTTCATTATCATTCTTTTATCTAAACTCCTATGGCACTAAATATAGTCTTTGCCAGATAACATAGAACCAATGCTGCTGCTGATGGTTTCACATACTGAGTCCTTACTATGTTCCCAATAATTAATATTTGCTTTACAAGTATTTCTTCAGTTAATCCTCACAATGACTATGATAAAATGCATAAGGCATGATAATAATACCCATTTTACAGGAGAAAATGAGGCACAGCCATCTTTCATTGTTTAATGTAGAAAGAAAGAAAAAAAATCCTTGAGTTGAGCCCCAACTCTGTCACAAAATCCTATCATCCTATGAATACCTAAAGTAACATAATTTCCTTATTTATAAAGTAATGTGGTTAAACAAGAAATTTTAAAAATTGTATTCGCCCATACAAATATGTCTTATCTAATTGTAAACATCTTGAAATCTAGAGCTATATTTGGTTATTTGTTTTCTCATTACCTGCAAAAGTAGAAGCAGCTCAGAAAATACTACAGAATACCCTCGAACTTTAACTTAAAAGGAAATAAAAATGCCAGCCTCCGTATTAGAGGCTTGCATCAATCACAAGCCCTCTTTTCTGATGTTCTTGAACACATGAATGTCTCCTATGATATCTCGACTCCTATGAACAATATTTCTTTCAACATAGTAATGTATCTTCTTACTGATTTATTGCTATATATAATTAAAGTCCAAGAAATTTATGTAATTTTCTATAAAAAGTCTGCATACTATTTAAATATGGCTCCTGGGTACTTAATATTTTCATTATTATTTACCTAATTTTGTGTCAAACATGCTTTTTTTTAAATGTCAAAGCCAAATTTTGGCTTCCAGAACAATCTATTATTTGAAAGTCTATTAGATTAAATGATTAAGTGCTTTTCTAAACACTGAATAAACAATGTCATAAAATAAACGGCCAGTGTCAGTCTGTAATATAATTTCATCATAACAGTTAAGGTTAATTAGGAAGAAGCCCATCCTTCTACATCCAAATAGGTTTAACATAATGAAGAATGGATCAATTACTAGATATAACACAAGAACATGAATCCATATAATAGATTTGAATACTTGGCAATGATGTCAAAAAGTCAAGGTCATCAAACATGACAAAGACCAATTATAAATTTCAAATGTAAATTATGTATAACTGAAGGGAAAAATTATTTTTGTAAAATTGTTCAGACATTTATTGATCTAAACCTTTCAAAGCCAAGTTCAAAGCATATTTCTCTACTATTATGACATGTATTTCTGAGTAATGACCAGGATTAAAGGTGGAATATTAAAATGTCTATCTTTATAGAAGGTTCTCAATAATGACTAATCTTAAAAATATGACAAATATTTAATAATTTTAGTAACAAAAATAACAACAGTTTTAAATATCTGTTACAAAGGTAATGATATATTCATATTTAATATTTTTAATGATATATAAGCTTAGCATACCTGCTTAAAAAATACTCCCAAAATCTGTCAAATAAACAATATTTTAGTAATTACCACATGCCAAATTTTTTTCTAAGCAATTTAATGCATTATTTCATTTTATGTGTGCAGTAACCATATGAAGTACTATTATAATTACCCCATTTAACACATTTGACACCTTTGAAAATTGATTTTTACTGGTTCTCCAAAATTGTCTATATGTCTTAGCTATGCCTGGAATATCTTTTCCTCCATCAAACCTCATGATGTAAATCCTTCCATTTCCAATTCAAATGTCACTTTCTCCATGAATCTGACTTCCCACCACCTCCTGAAACCAGAAGTCTCTACCCTTTCCTCAGAATTCCTACCACTCTTGGTACATTTCCCACTCTAAAATCCAAGAATCTGCCTCTTCCTTATTAATATCTTCTTAGTTCTCATGGGAATAATAATTGATGGGTGAATGAATGAGTGAAGATTACATGGTTCTTCTAAATAAGGCAGTTTAATGAGAAATTTATAATGACAAATCCTTATAATAGATTATCATGTACCACACTTCTCTTTTTGAACTTAATCTGAGCATTCATTAAAATTAAGAAAAAACATACATAAGATGTAGCTAATATAGCACTACAAAAACTTCCACTACAGAAATTTCCCAATAAAGCTTAAAAGCAACACTCAAAATGATTAATCACATACTCTAGAAAATTAACTGTCTACTTGAACATAATTCAACATTCTATTAACAAAGACCATAAAATCCAGACAGTCAAGAAAGTAAGCTCAATAATGTCCATCATCCAATAAAAACTTACTAGATACGTAAAGAAGAAGAAAAATAAGTAAATAGGCACAGATTCCAAAAAGGAAAAAAAAAAAAAAAAAGATGGAATTACCAGAGACTGTAAAGCAGTGATTCAACATATATTGAAGTATTTAAAGTACTGGGTTGGCCAAAAAGTTTGTTTGAGTTTTTCCATAAGATGTTATGAAAAACCCAAACAAACTTTTTGGCCAATGCAATAAAACATACACATAATAAGGAAACAAATAGAGAATCTCAATAGAGAAATAGAAACTATACTATAGGATAGGCTTAGCAGATTAGACACTGGTGGAGAAAAGATCAGTTAACTTAAAATCAGGGCACTAGAAACTATCTAAACAGTTTCTAGTGAATTGTTAGAATTCACTAGAATTGTTAGAATGGTAATTTCAGCAGAAAAATGAAAAATATAAGAGTTTAAAGAAATTCTAAAAATAAAAATCAGTGATAGTAGTCATAAAAAAATGACTTTGAGAGACTCATCTGCAGACTTGAAATAGTTCAGAAAAGAATCATGGAGTCTAAAGATAAGTCAGTAGGAATTATCCAAGTTAAAACATAAAGATTAAAAAATCTAACATAAGCATAACTGGAATCCCTGAAAGAGAACACAGATAAAATAGGGCAGAGAAAAAAATGCTCAAATCTAGGCACATCAGATTCAAATGGCTGAACATTAAAGGCAAAGAGAAAATATTGAAGACAGCCAGAAAATAAAAGACAAATTATATACAAAAAAAGTAAGAAATTAGAGAAGTTTTGACAGAAACTAGGCAAGCCAGATTATAGAGTGACAGAAGGAAAATAACTGTAAAGCCAGAAAAATAAATTCATCAAATATAACTTTCAAAAATAAGGGTAAATATTTTTTCAGATTAAACAGAATTGAGAGAATTCTTTACTAACAGACCTGAGCTATAAGAAAAGCTAAAACAAGTTCTTCAGCAAGAAGAAATATGACATAAGACATAAACTTGGGTCTATAGAAAAAAAAATAAACATTGCTGGATATGGTTAAAATAAAGGTAAATAGAAAATATCTTCTTAATCATACTAAAAAGATTCACTGATTGTCTAAACAGGAATTGTCAAACTTTTTCTTTAAAGGATAAAATAATAAATATTTTCGGCTTTGTGGGTCATAAGGTCTCCCTTGCAATTACTCAACTATACTGTTGTAGCATGAAAGCAGCCATAAATTACACAAAAATGAATCAATATAACTGGTTTTGGCCTAAGGGTTGTATTTTTTAATGCCTAAAAAATATTTGGGCAACAATAGCAAAAAAATTGAGAAGGGTGCTTTGGAAGTATACTGTTGTAAGTTTCTGACATTATACATGAAGTGGTGTAATGTTACTTAAACTGTGATTAATCAAAGATGTATATTGTAAATCCTAAGGAAACACTAAAAATAATTTAGTAAGAGGTATAAATAATAAGCCAATAGTGAAGTTAAATGGAATCACAATAATTCAGAAGCAGGCAGAAAAAGGAAAAGTGGAAGAGAAAAACAAGTGGAACACATAGAAAACAACCAGCAATTGAGTGGCTTTTAATCAAATCACACATATAGTTACATATGTAACTATAAACGATCTAAACATACTAATTAAAATATGGAGATGTTCAAATTGAATAATAAAGCAAGACGCAAGTATTTACCATCTACAAGAGACTCACATATGAAGACATAGAGAGGTTAAAAGGTAAAGGATGAGGAAAACTCACTATGCATACACAAATCAAAAGAAAACTGGAGTGGCTATATTAATAACAAAGTAGACTTCAGAAGGAGTAGTATTACCTGGGATGAAGGGGGAAATTTCATAATGATAAAGTATTAGATTTACCAAGAAGACATAAAAATCCTAAATGTGTATGAATTTAGCAACACAACTTCAAAATACATGAAGTAAAAACTGATAGAACTAAAGGGGAAAATACACAAATCCACAACTATTGATGGAGAGTTCAACACAACACTCTCAGAAACTAATAGAACAAGTAGACAGAAAATCACTAATCAAGAAGACCTCAGTAACAATAGCCACTGATTTAAACTAACAACAGCAGATTAAACATTCTTTTTGAGTGCATGGAACATTTGGAAGATAGACCATAATCTGTGCCCCAAAGCAAACTTCTGAACCAACTGAAAATAACTGATACCATACAGAGTATCTTCTCTGATCATAACAAAATTAAATTGGACGTCAATACCAGAAAGACATTCATAAAACCTCCAAATATTTGGAGATTAAACAACATACTTCTAAATATCACATGGGTCAATGAGCAAGTTAAAAGGAAAATTAGAACATATTTTGAATTGAAGGAAAATAAAACCAGAATGTATCAAAATGTATGGTAAGGTGCTAAAGCAATGTTTGGAGGGAAATGTACAGTGCAAAATGGTCATATTGGAGAAAAAAGAATAGTTCTAAATTATCTAAGAACAATAACCCTAACACCTGGTCTTCTCTTCCTTTCCATCAGAGTTAATTATCTTAAGGAAGATACATAAGTACAACAGATAGATTTTCCAAACTCATGCATGTGCATTTTGAAGTCAGACATTATAATCAATTAAGATGAATTCCTAGAACATCTGGTCACCAGCCAGGTATCCGATTTAGGACATATCACTTTAGCACTAAATGCAACCGCTTTCAATAACATTTTGCTGCCTTCTTCCTTTGAAAGCAAAAATGTCCACTTCAAAACTATAGTGTTTTAATTTAAAGAAAAGTTTATTGTTTACTGCTTATTATTCTTACAGATAAAGATGTAAAAGGGCAAAACACATGATAGGAAAATATAATTAATATGTATATAATAAAATGATAAAGATATGATTATAAATAATGTGTCTTGAACTTAGGGTGACCAACCATCACCGATTGCCCAAGTCCAAAGGGATTCTGGAAACATGGGTCTTGAAATGCTAAAACTGGGAAAGTCCTGGGGAAATCAAAACAAGTTAGAGATCCTGCTTCACCTATACTCAAGACAGGTTTATTTTTAAGACATCTAAAAGACTAATTGAATTAAGCATACATCTGTAATGAAACATAGGGGTCTATTCTAACAATTTAAAAAACAAACTTAACAAATCCCTAAAAACAAAGTAATTCAATGTCTTAAGACACATGTTAAATTGATTTTTTTTTCTTATTTTCATGAGATCTAACTATACGTTTGTTGATAAATCCACAGGTTATGCCTCATGACCTCAGTCCTGGACCCACTGATAGTCCCTAGACTGCCTCTGTGCATTTGCCATCTTTTCAGTTTGTTTTCTCTCCCTCTCTCTTTTTTTCATAGCTACCACTTTTATTTCTCGGCATTACTATCCAAGATTCTTGGCCAAAATATACCCACAATCCCCAGTTCTGCTTTCCTCAGCTTCCCAAATGTGTTACAATGTAACCAAGGATAGGCCAACTACTGACTAGTTTTCCTTTTTTCTCCTCTTTAGATGGTGTAGTCAATGCAGTGGTTCTCCATAGATGTGTGAGTGCTTGTGTGGTAGTGTGTAAGCCTGTATGGGGTGATCTGTTAGGGATACCACAACCAGCAAAGGGCTTCTACAAATGACAGAGGCTCCCACCCCTGAAGGCTCTACTTTAATTCCTGGAAAACTGGGCTTGGAAGTAGCAAAGAATAATTTGAAAAGACCTCATGATTGATTCTGATATATCTATCCCTAACTCCCCAAGTTCTACCAACACACACACGTGAGTGTGCGCACACACACACATATACATGTGAGTGTGAGCACACACCCATGCACACCACACACACCAACACAATATTGGAATCCTGATACAAACCAATTATCGATTTCATTCCTGCTAGTAGGTTCTCCAAACTTCCTTCTTTCCCATCCTGCCTCCCTCACACCTACTGCCTACACACACACACACACACACACACACACACAGAGACATGCACACACACGCACACACACACACACACACACTCCAGGAAGACATTTTTCTTTGGGCAGAAAAACAATAGTGAAATAGAAGGCAATTCAAATGATTGTGGGTTGATCTTAGAAGAACTCTACCATCCAAGTGCTCCCCTTGCAGTCTAACAGCTCTGAAGAGAGACTGTGCTATGTTAAGCCTATTATTAACTCACAATAACCCAAAGAGGTAATTACTGTTCTCAGAATCAAGTTATAGAAAGGAAAAGTGAGATACAGAGACAGAAAGTAGAATGGGGCTGAGGGGAAGGGACAGTGAGAAGTTATTATTTAATGGGTTTAGAGTATCAGTTTGGGTGATAAAATAATTCCTCAGATGAATACTGGTAATGGTTGCGCAACAATATGAATGCATTAATGCCACTGAACAGTATACTTAAAATGATATCAGATAATGATAATAGTATTGAATGCAAACAATTATTTCAAATCTTAGTTTACCTATTACATTTTTCAAAGCAAAACATATACACTCTTAAAAATATCTACTTTATACAATTCAACTCTACCCACTACAAAGATTTATTCCCAGGTAATCTGAAAAATGTAGTATACAGGACTGACTCAGTAGTCAGACTACCTGGATTGAGTCCTTCACCACTTGCTAGCTGTGAGGTTGGACACGCCTCCTAATTTCTCAATATATCACTTTACCCTTCTACAAAGTGATGCTGAAAACAGTAACTAATATTAGGGTTATTGTGAATTAATATATATAAAACACTTTGAGCAGTTCCTGGCACATAGCAAACATTCAGTAAACGTTGGCCAAAATGTTTTGTATGGTGTAACAAAAAAGTTAAGCTTTTTACTATGTAAAACATTTGTATACTGATATAGTATGGATTTTTTAAAATAACATACAAGAAAAACTTTTGATAACTAACAAAGAGAATATGCTAAAGAATTTGCAAAATAAATAAACAAAACTATTCCAGTTGTGTATATTTAAAGTTTTATAGATGATTTATTTTTCCATTGTATAATGATTCTGCAACTCAGGAGTAAGGTTTATGTAGGTATGTCCTCTAAGCAGTAGACCATGTGCAATAACAAACAGCCATTGACACTTTTCACTTGCAGACTATTAATGGGCAACAACTTTAATTGCTATTTATGTTTAAAACTTAATGAAGATATGAATAATTTAAATTTTTTGCTATATATACACAAAAAAAAGGAATATTAGACTTGCAGTGTTATCCAGCCATTTATTTCCTAGAAGTACATCAAATGGAATTTACCACAAAAACATTTATTAAAACATACGGGCTTCCCTGGTGGCGCAGTGGTTGAGAGTCTGCCTGCCGATGCAGGGGACACAGGTTCGTGCCCCAGTCTGGGAAGATCCCACATGCCGCGGAGCGGCTGGGCCTGTGAGCCATGGCCACTGAGCCTGTGCGTCCGGAGCCTGTGCTCCGCAATGGGAGAGGCCACAACAGTGAGAGGCCCACGTACCACAAAAAAACATGAATGAACTTTAATAATGAATATTAGGAGTGGCAATTACCTATTAAAACCATCACTTATTACAAAGAAGGAAATATACTAGAATCCCTGTTTCTCTTTCATAAATCTTATTCAGGGGTCCAGTCTTCCAGTGAACTGACACTAACTAATTGTTTACTGTCTATACCAAAATTTTCTCCAACTGTTGACAAACCAGTCACAAGGGTACACGGCAGGGGATGGAACCATTTCTTCTACTAATCTTTTAGGCAATTTCTCCTGCATATCTTGGCAGGAAGCCTGTAACAGTTTGAACAGAGTTGTGCACAATATGTGCAGTGCAGCCAAAACTCATTAAGTGCCTTTGTCTCATGCATCTTGTGAAATACAATATTGCACTCCTGATGAGCAATGCCTCCAAATGTTATGTTAACGTTAAGATCACCAGAAACCATTAATTTACTAGTCAAATTACATCTCTCAGAAGCATTTAGACAATGTTATAGGGAATGATCTGCCTATCACCAAATATAAATGAAATTTTAATGACTGTTTTCCAGGTGCTTCAGACACAGGTTAAGAAAGTGTTTTACAATATACTTAATGACTAATTTGTTACAGCATTAAAGTTTATTTTAAACTTTAATTTAAATGTAACACTTTCTATACATTATTTTCCAGGTTAAAAGTCTTGGTAGCACTCTGTATTCATTAAAAGACTACTTTCTTTCAGAGATTTAAGAAAAAAACTTCAATTTTTAGTTCCACCTTTTTTTTTAATTCAACTATAATTGACTTACAATATTAGTTTCAGGCATATAACATAGTAATTTGATATTTTATACATTACAAAATGATCACCACAGTAAGTCTAGTTACAATCTGTCATCATACACAGTTATTTGCAATATTATTGCCTATATTCCCTATACTGCACATCACATTCTTATTACTTATTTTTTTAAACATCTTTACTGGAGTATAATTGCTTTACAATGGTGTGTTAGTTTCTGTTTTATAACAAAGTGAATCAGCTATACATACACATATATCTCCATACCTCCTCCCTCTTGAGTCTACCTCCCACCTTCCCTACACCACCCTCTAGGTGGTCATAAAACACCAAGCTGACCTCCCTATGCTATATGGCTGCTTCCCACCAGCTATCGACTTTACATTTGGTAGTGTATATATGTCTATGCCACTCTCTCCCTTTGTCTCAGGTTACCCTTCCCCCTCCCCGTGTCCTCAAGTCCATTCTCTATGTCTGAGTCTTTATTCCTGTCCTGCTCCTAGGTTCTTCAGAACCTTTTTTTTTTTTTTTAGATTCCATATATATACATGTTAGCCTATGGTATTTGTTTTTCTCTTTCTGACTTACTTCACTCTGTATGACAGACTCTAGGTCCATCCACCTCACTACAAATAACTGAATTTCGTTTCTTTTTCTGGCTGAGTTATATTCCACTGTGTGTATGTGCCACATCTTGTTTATCCATTCATCTGTCGATGAACACTGAGGTTGCTTCCATGTCCTGGCTGTTGTAAATACAGTTGCAATGAATATTGTGGTACATGACTCTTTTTGAATTATGGTTTTCTCAGGGTATATGCCCAGTAGTGGGATTGCTGGGTCGTATGATAGTACTATTTTTAGATTTTTAAAGAACCTCCATACTGCTCTCCATAGTGGCTGTATCAATTTACATTCCCACCAACAGTGCAAGAGGGTTCCCTTTTCTCTACACCCTCTCCAGCATGTATTGTTTGTAGATTTTTTGATGATGACCATTCTGACTGGTGTGAGGTCATACCTCATTGTGGATTTTTTTTTTTCGGTGTGTGGGCCTCTCACTGCTGTGGCCTCTCCCGTTGTGGAGCACAGGCTCCGGACGCGCAGGCTCAGCGGCCATGGCTCACGGGCCCAGCCGCTTCCGCGGCATGTGGGATCTTCCCGGACCGGGGCATGAACCCGTGTCCCCTGCATCGGCAGGCGGACTCTCAACCACTGTGCCACCAGGGAAGCCCCTCACTGTGGTTTTGATTCGCATTTCTCTAATGATTAGTGATGTTGAGCATCCTTTCATGTGTTTGTTAGCAATCTGTATATCTTCTTTGGAGAAATGTCTATTTAGGTCTTCTGCCCATTTTTGGATTGGGTTGTTTATTTTTTTGATATGGAGCTGAATGAGCTGCTTGTAAATTTTGGAGATGAATCCTTTGTCAGTTGCCTCATTTGCAAATATTTTCTCCCATTTTGAGTGCTGTGTTTTCGTCTTGTTTAGGGTTTTCTTTTGCTGTGCAAAAGCTTTTAAGTTTCATTAGGTACCATGTGTTTATTTTTGTTTTTATTTCCATTTCTCTAGGAGGGGGTCAAAAAGGATCTTGCTGTGATTTAGGTCAAAGAGTGTTCTACCTATGTTTTCCTCTAAGAGTTTTATAGTGTCTGGCCTTACATTTAGGTCTTTAATCCATTGTGAGTTTATTTTTGTGTCTGGTGTTAGGGAGTGTTCTAATTTCATTCTTTTACATGTAGCTGTCCAGTTTTCCAAGCACCACTTATTGAAGAGGCTGTCTTTTCTCCATTGTATAATCTTGCCTCCTTTATCAAAGATAAGGTGACCATATGTGCGTGGGTTTATCTCTGGGCTTTCTATCCTGTTCCATTGATCTATATTTCTATTTTTGTGCCAGTACCATACTGTCTGGATTACTGTAGCTTTGTAGCTTTGTCTGAAGTCTGGGAGCCTGATTCCTCCAGCTCTGTTTTTCTTTCTCAAGATTGCTTAGGCTATTCGGGGTCTCTTGTGTTTCCATACAAATTGGGAAATTTTTTGTTCTAGTTCTGTGAAAAATGCCATTGGTAGTTTGATAGGGATTGCATTGAATCCGTAGATTGCTTTGGGTAGTAGAGTCGTTTTCACAATGTTGATTCTTCCAATCCAAGAACATGGTATATCTCTCCATCTGTCTGTATCATCTTTAATTTCTTTCATCAGCGTCTTATAACTTTCTGCATACAGGTCTTCTGGCTCCTTAGGTAGGTTTATTCCTAGATAGTTTATTTTTGTTGTTGTTGCAGTGGTAAATGGGAGTATTTCCTTAATTTCTCTTTCAGATATTTCATCATTAGTGTACAGGAATGCAAGAGATTTCTGTGCATTAATTTTGTATCCTGCTACTTTACCACATTCATTGATTAGCTCTAGCAGTTTTCTGGTACAATCTTTAGGATTCTCTATGTATAGTATCATGTCATCTGAAAACAGTGACAGCTTTACTTCTTCTTTTCCAATTTGGATTCCTTTATTTCTTTTTCTTCTCTATTGCTGTGACTAAATCTTCCAAAACTATGTTGAATAGTAGTGGTGAGAGTGGGCAACCTTGTCTTGCTCCTGATCTTAGAGAAAATGGTTTCAGTTTCTCACCATTGAGAATGATTTTGGCTGTGGGTTTGTCATATATGGCCTTTATTATGTTGAGATAAGTTCCCTCTATGCCTACTTTCCGGAGGCTTTTTATCATAAATGGGTGTTGAATTTTGTCAAAAGATTTTTCTGCATCTATTGAGAAGATCATATGGTTTTTATCCTTCAATTTGTTAATATTGTGTATCACATTGATTGATTTGCGTATATTGAAGAATCCTTGCATTCCTGGAATAAACCCCACTTGATCATGGTGTATGATCCTTTTAATGTGCTGCTGGATTCTGTTTGCTAGTATTCTGTTGAGGATTTTTGCATCTATGTTCATCAGTGATATTGGCCTGTAGTTTTCTTTCTTTGTGACATCTTTGTCTGGTTTTGGTATCAGGGTGATGGTGGCCTCGAAGAATGAGCTTGGGAGCATTCCTCCCTCTGCTATGGTTTGGAGGAGTTTGAGAAGGATAGGCGTTAGCTTTTCTCTACATGTTTAATAGAATTCACCTGTGAAGCCATCTGGTCCTGGACTTCGGTTTGTTGGAAGATTTTTAAGCACAGTCTCAATTTCAGTGCTTGTGATTGGTCTGTTTATATTTTCTATTTCTTCCTGGTTCAGTCTTGGAAGGTTGTGCTTTTCTAAGAATTTGTCCATTTCTTCCAGGTTGTCCATTTTATTAGCATATCATTGCTTGTAGTAATCACTTATGATTCTTTGTATTTCTGCACTGTCAGTTGTTACTTCTCCTTTTTCATTTCTAATTCTATTGATTTGAGTCGTTTCCCTTTTCTTCTTTATGAGTCTGGGTAATGGTTTATCAATTTTGTTTATCTTCCCAAAGAACCAGCTTTTAGTTTTATTGATCTTTGGTATTCTTTCCTTCATTTCTTTTTCATTTATTTCTGATCTGATCTTTATGATTTCTTTCCTTCTGCTAACTTTGGGGGTTTTTTGTTCTTCTTTCTCTAATTGCTTTAGGTGTAAGATTTGGTTTTTTATTTGAGATGTTTCTTCTTTCTTGAGGTAGGATTGTATTGCTATAAAGTTCCCTCTTAGAACTGCTTTTGCTGCTTCCCATAGGTTTGAGTAATAGTGTTTTCAATGTCATTTGTTTCTAGGTATTTTTTGATTACCTCTTTGATTGCTTCAGTGATTTCTTAGCTATTAAGTAGTGTATTGTTTAGCCTCCATGTGTTTGTATTTTTTACATATTTTTTCCTGTAATTGACATCTAGTCTCATAGCGTTGTGGTCAGTAAAGTTAGTAGATATGATTTCAAATTTCTTAAATTTATCAAGGCTTGATTTGTGACCCAAGGTATGGTCTATCCTGGAGAATGTTCCATGAGCACTTGAGAAGAAAGTGTATTCTGTTGTTTTGGGATGGAATGTCCTAGAAGTATCAATTAAGTCCATCTTTTTAAATGTATCATTTAAAGCTTGTGTTTCCTTATTTATTTTCATTTTGGATCATCTGTCCATTGGTGCAAGTGGTGTGTTAAAGTCCCTTACTATTATTGTATCACTGGCGATTGCCCCTTTTATGGCTGTTAGCATTTGCCTTATGTATTGAGGTGCTCCTATGTTGGGTGCATAAATATTTACAATTGTTATATCTTCTTCTTGGATTGATCCCTGATTATGTAGTATCCTTCTTTGTCTCTTGTGATAATCTTTATTTTAAAGTCTATTTTGTCTGATATGAGAATTGCTACTCCATCTTTGTTTTGATTTCCATTTGCATGGAATATCTTTTTCCATCCCCTCACTTTCGGTCTGTATGTGTCCCTAGGTCTGAAGTGGGTCTCTTGTAGACGGCATATATACAGGTCTTGTTTTTGTATCCATTCAACCAGTCTATGTCTTTTGGTTGGAGCATTTAATCCATTTACATTTAAGGTAATTATTAATATGTATGTTCCTATGACCATTTTCTTAATTGTTTTGGGTTTGTTTTTGTAGGTCTTTTCCTTCTCTTCTTTTTCCTGCCAAGAGAAGTTCCTTTAGCATTTGTTGTAAAGCTGGTTTGGTGGTGCTGAATTCTCTTAGCTTTTGCTTGTCTGTAAAGACTTTAATTTCTCCATCGAATCTGAATGAGATCTTTGCTGGGTAGAGTAATCTTGGTTGTAGGTTTTTCCCTTTCATCACTTTAAATATGTCCTGCCACTCCCTTGTGGCTTGCAGAGTTTCTGCTGAAAGATCAGCTGTTTACCTTATGGGGATTCCTTTGTATGTTGTTTGTTTTTTCTCCCTTGCTGCTTTTAAATTTTTTTCTCTGTATTAATATTTGATGGTTTGATTAATATGTGTCTTGGCATGGTTCTCCTTGGATTTATCCTGTATGGGACCTTGTGTGTTTTCCGGACTTGATTGACTATTTCCTTTTTAATATTGGGGAAGTCTTCAACTATAATCACTTCAAATATTTTCTCAGTCCCTTCCTTTTTCTCTTCTTCTTCTGGGACCCCTATAATCCGAATGTTGGTGCATTTAATATTGTCCCAGAAGTCTGTGAGACAGTCCTCAATTCTCTTCATTCTCTTATCTTCATTCTGCTCTGAGGTAGTTATTTCCACTATTTTATTTTCCAGGTCACCTATCTGGTTTTCTGCCTCAATTATTCTGCTATTGATTCCTTCTAGAGATTTTTAAATTTATTGCATTGTTCATCATTGTTTATTTGCTCTTTAGTTCTTCTGGGTCCTTGTTAAATGTTTCTTGTATTTTCTCCATTCTACTTCCAAGATTTTGGATCATGTTTACTATCATTACTCTGAATTCGTTTTCAGGTATACTGCCTATTTCCTCTTCATTTGTTTGGTCTGGTGGGTTTTTACCTTGCTCCTTCATCTGCTGTGTGTTTCTCTGTCTTCTCATTTTGCTTAAGTTACTGTATTTGGGGTCTCCTTTTTGTAGGCTGCAGGTTCGTAATTCCCATTGTTTTTGGTGTCTGCCCCCAGTGGCTAAGTTTTATTCAGTGGGTTGTATAGGCTTCCTCGTGGAGGGGACTAGTGCCTGTGTCCTAGTGGATGAGGCTGGACCTTGTCTTTGTGGTGGGCAGGACCGTGTCTGGTGGTGTGTTTTGGGGTGTCTGTGACCTTATTATGATTTTAGGCAGCCTCTCTGCTAATGGTGGAGTTGTGTTCCTGTCTTGCTAGTTGTTTGGCATAGGGTGTCCAGCACTGTACCTTGCTGGTTGTTCAGTGGAGCTGCATCTTAGCATTGAGATGGAGATCTCTGGGAAAGCTTTTGCCATTTGATATTACATGGAGCTGTGAGGTCTCTGGTGGACCAATGTCCTAAGCTCGGCTCTCCCAAGCTCTCCTCTGAGCTCTCAGAGGAGAAAAAAAAAAGGAAGAGAGCAACCAAATCAATAAAAAAAATCTACCAGTGATAATAAACTCTAAATATTAAACTAGATAAACATAAAACCCAAAAGAAGTTAAATGCAGAAGGCAAACCCCAAGTCTACAGTTGCTCCCAAAGTCCACCACCTCAGTTTTGGGATGATTCGTTGTCTACTCAGGTATTTCAGAGATGCAGGATACGTCAAGTTGATTTTTAGGATTTAATCCGCTGCTCCTGAGGCTGCCAGGAGGGATTTCCCTTATCAAGCATATCGTTTGCAAATATCTTCTCCCATTTAGTAGGTTGCATTTTTGTTCTTTTGATGGTTTCCTTCACTATGTAAAACTTTTCAGTTTAATGTCATCTCGTTTGTTTATTTTTGTTTTTGTTGCCCTTCCCTGAGAAGACAGAGCCAAAAAAATTTGTTAAGATCAACGTTGGAGAGTGGACTACCAATGTCTTCTTCTAGAAATTTTATAGTTTCAGACCTTATATGTAAGACTTTAATTAATTTTGAGTTTATCTTTGTATATGGTATGAAAAGCAGTTCAGTTTTATCATTTTGCATCTAGCTGTCCAGTTTTCCCAACACCATTTATTGAAGGGACTGTCTTTTCCCCATTGTATATTCTTGCCTCCTTTGTCATAGATTAATTGACCATATGTGTGTGGATTTAGTTCTGGGTTCCTTATTCAATTCATCTATACATCTGTTTTTGTGCCAGTAACATACTCTTTTGATTACTATAGCTTTTGGTGTTATAGTTTGAAACCAGGGAGCTTGATACCTCCAGCTTTGTTGATCTTTCTCAAAATTATTTGGGATATTCAGGGTCTTTTGTGGTTTCATTCAAATTTTAGGATTATTTGTTCTAGTTCTGTGGAAAATGCCATAAGCATTTTGATAGAGATTGCATTGAATCTGTATATTGCTTTGGATAGTATGGACACTTTAACAATATTAGATCTTCCAATCTATGACAACAGTATACCTTTCCATTTAGTTGTGCCATCTTCAATTTCTTTCATCAGTGTCTTATAGTTTTCAGAATATAGGTCTCTCACCTGCTCGTTTATATTTATTCCTAAGTATTTTATTTTTTTCATGCAATTATAATTGAGATTCTCCTCATTTCTTTTTCTGATAGTCTGTTATTAGTGTATAGATATACACTAATAACTTTACTGAATTTATTTATGAGTTCTAATCGTTTTTAGGTCGAGTCTTTAGGGTTCTATCTATATAGTATCATGTCATCTTCAAACAGTGACAGTTTTACTTCTTTCTTTCCAATTTGGATACATTTTATTTCTTTTTCTTGTTTTATTGCTGTGGCTAGGACTTCCAAAATTATTTTGACTAAAAGTGGGAAGCAGCTGCATAGCACAGGGAGATCAGCTCGGTGTTTTGTGACCACCTAGAGGGGTGGGATAGGGAGGGTGGGAGGGAGGCTCAAGAGGGAGGGGATATGAGGATATATGTATACATATAGCTGATTCACTTTGTTATACAGCAGAAACTAACACAATATTGTATAACAATTATATTCCAATAAAGATTTTAAGAAAATAATAAAAATTTTGAAAGAACAATAAAAGTGGTGAGATTGAGCATCTTTTATTGTTCCTGATCTTAGGGGAAAAGCTTTTAGCTTTTCACCATTGGGTATGATGAACCTATTTACAAAACAGAAGTTGAGTCACAGATGTAGAAAACAAACTTATGGTTACAAAGGGGGATGGGGGGAGGGATAAACTGGGAGATTGGGATTGACATATACACACTACTACATATAGAATAGATAACTAATAAGTACCTACCAAATAGCACAGGGAACTCTATTAGATACTCTGTAATGAGGTATATGGAAATAGAATCTTAAAAAGAGTAGGTATATATGTATGTATAACTGACTCACGTTTTTGTACAACATAAACACAACATTGTAAATCAACTATACTTCAATTTTTAAAATTAATTTAAAAAACTATGGGATGCAGCAAAAACTGTTCTAAGAGAGAAGTTCATAGTGATACAGACCTACCTCAAGAAATAAGAGAAATCTCAAATAAACAATCTAACTTTATACCTAAAGGAACTAGAAAAAGAAGAACAAACAAGCCCAGAATTAGTAGAAGGAAAGAAATAATAAGGTCAGATTGGAAATAAATGAAATAGAGTTTCATCTTCTATTAATTTATGTGTATTGCCAGGTCCACATTTTACTTTGCCTCCAGTGCTATCATTCCACATATGTATTGTCCTATGTTAAAGTCTGCTCCTAGAATATCTTTAGTACCCCAAATAAAGCCCACTAACAGCTACTTCCCTCTCTCTCCGACTTCTCTTGAAAATGTACCCCATCGATGAATTATCTCTGACTAGAAAGAAGGCAGAGTGATCTCCTCTAATGCCCTTTGTTAAACATTCTCAATTGATCCTTGATACAACAAAATAGTTATACTTTCTTGTTCCACATATAATATATTAATTATTTAAACTTATATTTTAAAATTATGCTTTTTTTTTTGTCCTAGATTATAAACCTAAAGCCATCAAGTTCTTTGCCTGATTTGGCATGGAATCTAGATCATCATCATATACCAAGAGGTATTTAACAAGTAACGTGCAAATCATTCATTATCTACAAAATTTTATAAACATAAATAGCCAAGCTGATTAAGCAAAATACTAAAGAATTATGTTCTTCAACATCAGTGATTTCATTAATTCAATGTTCTAACTTCCTTATTATCTGAGACACATCCCTAATTGATAGGTGAACAATCCTTTATCGTTTAGTGACAAAATCAAATAAACTACATGACAACCTGAACAATAAGGCAAAAATTGATCTTTAAAGCTTCCCCCAAAAGACCCCAAATCAACAAGAAATAGATCAATTTAGTCATTAACGGTAGACAAGGCCATCACACCCAGATCAAAAATTCAACTACATTTGATCTAACGATCAAGAGGTCATTTTTTCCTTTTGCCATTTGCTAAAGTCTACTCATTTAGCCTCCCTTAACTCAATTTTTAAAAATATTTTAAGACAATGATAACATAGCACTTATTGATTTGAAAAATATCCCAATTTATAAAATAGCTATAACACAAACACATTTTTATTGACTTTGTTTTTAATAGACAGTAGGCTAAGACTTAAAAGCACATTTTACAAGTGTAAAGTCCTCATATTTGAGCCACACACAGAAGAAATACTGCCTCCTTACTTACTGATAGATAGTATTAAAGGAGAAGGCAAATAAAATGGATTGTACAAGCATCTGAGCTCATCATTCAATAGAATCCATGAGAATGATAGGTCATGTGCTAAAATGGTTATTTCTGGAGAGCTGAACATGGCAATATTGTAAGATCAGCCTTATTCAGATTTTGTGACTGGTGATTCAGAAAAAGTCAGGCTGGAAACAAATGTAGGCTTGGAACAACTTCTCAAATGTTAGGTGCTCTGAGAATTTTGTAGTGACTTCAACTTTTTATTAATTAAAAAATGTTTTCAGGGTATATGCCCAGTAGTGGGATTGCTGGGTTGTATGGTAGTTCTATTTTCAGTTTTTTAAGGAACCTCCACACTGTTCTCCAGCGTGGCTGTATCAATTTACATTCCCACCAACAGTGCAAGAGAAAACCATAATTCAAAAAGAGTCATGTGCCACAATGTTCATTGCAGCTCTATTTACAGTAGCCAGGACATGGAAGAAACCTAAGTGTCCATCAACAGATGAACAGATAAAGAAGATGTAGCACACATATACAATGGAACATTACTCAACCATACAAAGAAATGAAACTGAGTTATTTGTAGTGAGGTGGATGGACCTAGAGTCTGTCATACAGAGTGAAGTAAGTCAGAAAGAAAAAAACAAATACTGTATGCTAACACATATACATGGAATCTAAAACAAAAAATGGTTCTGAAAAACCTAGGGGCAGGATAGGAATAAAGACGCAGATGTAGAAAATGGACTTGAGGAAACAGGGAAGGGAAAGGGTAAGCTGGGATGACGTAAGAGAATGGCATTGACATATATACACTACCAAATATAAAATAGATAGGTAGTGGGAAGCAGCCGCATAGCACAGGGAGATCAGCTCTCAGTGCTTTGTGTCCACCGAGAGGGGTGGGATAGGGAGGGTGGGAGGGAGATGCAAGAGGGAGGAGATATGGGGATATATGTATATGTATAGCTGATTCACTTTGTTATACAGTGGAAACTAACACAGCATTGTGAAGCAATTATACTCCGATAAAGATGTTTAAGAAAAATGCAGAATCTAGTGTCTTCTATAAGGCAACATTAAAGAGATTTGTAAAAATAGAAAATGATTCTACTCTTTCATTAGTATTTTTGGAAAATAAATTTTTTTAAAAAACCAAAAAAAAAATATTTTCAAAGCCCCCATAAAGGTTTGAAAAACTATGAAAGTTCAAATGAATGTTTGTCCTTCAAAAAGCAAAATTAGACAAAACAATCAAAAACCTGGAGAAAGACATCAGGGCACAAAACTAAAATATGACAATTGAAGGTTGATTCTGAAGCCAGACTACCTGGTGAAATTCCAGCTCTAGCACCTGTTAGCTGAGTAGTTAGGAAAAGTTTCTTTCAAGTGACAAATGGGGATAATAATAGTACCTGCTTCAAAGACTTCTGTGTTCATTTAGGTACAGCTATTAGAACAGTGCTGGGCACATAGGGAGTACTACATATGATAATGTTGATCATGATGACAACAATGACGACTTATAAACTTTTCTGTCATTAGTGCATTTTCTGAAAGCATCACCAGATTAGTTTGTCTGTATTTCTTTTATTGAGGTTCTTTGCACTTAAGCCAAAAGAGAAGTAGCTGCTTGTTTTCTGATATTCCTAATAAGATGAGACCTATTCCAGTGAAGCATTCTTTTTAGAAGAGTAGTTGAAATTCCCCAACGTGATGAGTCCTCCAGGGGAGAATAATGGTCTTCAACTTAAAATTAAAGTTAAAAAAAAAGAAATTTCAAAATATTAAAAGTACTATGATGATGTCTGAAAATTAAAATAATTGCAAAAGATAAAAACAGCCATTTCTAATATGGTAATTATTGTCTGAAATGAGTGCCAATTATAGGTCAGAGGAACCTACAAAATACTGCGTATTCTATTATATATTACCAATTTGGTTAAAGAGGGATGGCAGTATCTGTATGCATATTGTGCAAAGAGAACAAATATATTGCAAATATACTTCTATAGTTATATTACCTATTTTACTGCTGCATGTCTAATGAACAAGGGAATTCCACCCTTCATTATTAGCCTGCAAGACTGGCATTTGCTTTACAAGGGAATTGTCAATACAGGAAAGGGGAGATCTCAGAAGTTATCCACTCTACCAATCAGCTCATTTACCACTGGCACATGGATTTAAAAATTGCCCAGCATGGAATCAGAAGCCAGTAATACAGTGTTTTATATCTAAGCATGAGATATAAAATGGTCAATTAGCAGTGTCCTAATAAACAAATGTATTTTGGACAAGAAAGCATTTCTAAACCATTTTTGCTGTGTCCTAATGTTTCAAGCACTTTACCCAAATACTCTTACCATATAAGTACTCTCCCACTGGGATGGACTGGTCCAGGATATTTCAAAATATCATTTTAAGGAGCACATTCTTGTTTCTCCCTAATCTTACAAGGTTTACTTTCAAAGACCTTTAACAACAGGTGCTAATAAGGTAGTTATCACAATTGGCTACTGTTTATATATATTTAACACTAAGTATTAGAGAATGTAGTGATGATAGAATATATTATCATCATTATTTATTTTCCATTATTTTCTGGAGTGTCTGTTGCCTTTAGGAAATATTACTTGGCAAAAAGCACAATACCCTCCAGCACCACTTTTGCTGTGGTTTTCCGGAAATGCCAAATGCTACAAGCCTCCTGGGGATGAAGACAGTTTTGCAAACATGGATGAGGGCTTCATTTGCTGCCTTTTCACTTAAGAGTCCTCAACAGAACCAATTCTGCACTGATTATTTCTGACGCCATTCTATTTTGAAATGATTTCTCTAGCAAAATTTACGTTGGAAAAATCACAAACACAAGGAGAATGTTTTTTGTTCCCATAACACATTATTTAATAGCATTTTCTCCAAGTGACAGTTATTTTTCCTTCTGGAATATTCTTCTTATGAAGAACTATTTTAGATATGTAGAGGTATTGTTTTACAAATAAATTATGACAGGGATTTCTGTGAAGATGCTAAGTAACTTATATGAGGACCACTGTTTCAGATTTTGCAGGAATTTCAGAATCCTACTTTGAAGAGAACGTTATGGCCAGGATCACTGTAGCTAAATGGGAACTAAAGCAATTATCTCCTACAGACAGCCTTTAAAAGAAACCACCTTTACTCAATTCTCCAGATACTTATGTAAAAAATGATGTTTGGCATTTGATTCTACTAGAAAACCCTCACCTTTCCTTCGGCTATTTGGTTACGTAGACTTGACCTTAGATATCACAGAAGAAATATAGACTTCAGGTGAATGAAACCAGAGTAACACATGAACATCTAGTGTTTCCAATTCTAATGATTTCTTGGGCAACTAGAGTTTACTTCACTTTACTTCACTCTTGATAAGAAAAATAATCATCAGTGATATATTGATAAAATACCTTTAAAATCCTGTATCTGACAGTTTAAGGTAAAGTTTATGCTCTGGGAGTTCAAATTTTACTGCTTTTTTAATAATTTGTAAATTATGTTGACACTTTTAAGAAAAATGTCCATATTATCTAAGTCCAAATTTTACCGCTTTATTATTTCTATTATGTATTTTGAAAATGGAAGTCTTTTGACCTTAAATAACCAAGTAATAAAATAAAGTAGCAAAAGAAACTGAAAAGCCATGCATCTGACTCTTTATTTCAAACCATTAAAACTCAGAAAAAAATTGATGACTTAATTCATAACCAATAGAAAAATGAAAAAAATCCTTCTTTATACTGAAAGTGTATAGCTAGAGAATAAAAATGAGTAATTTCTGGTTGGTCAAGATAATGGGTAGTTATTATTGTACCGATATATTTAATAGCTTAACCCAGATGGCACTACCTTTCTTCGTCTGTTCTTTGTGAGAAATTACTTGGCTATTTACTACACTTATTTCCCAAAAGAGTGCTTATTATTCTGGGAACACTACTTTACAAACACTCTATCATAAAGAAAAATAGGAAAAGATAATGTCCTCCACCTTTGAAATCTCAATAACATTTTAATGTTAAAAATGATTTGCTTTTTCCTATATCAGTGGTAATACAAATACAGGCATATTTCAGAGATATTGTGGGTTTGGATCCAGACCACTGCAATAAAGTGAATATTACAATAATGTGAGTCACACAAATTTTGTGGTTTCCTGGTGCATATAAAAGTCATGTTTACACTATACTAAAGTCTATTAAGTGTGCAATAGCATTATGTATAACAATGCGCATACCTTAATTAAAAATACTTTATTAATAAAAAATGCTAACCATCATCTGAGCCTTCATAGAGTCTTAATCTTTTTGCTAGTGGAGGGTCTTGGCTTGATGCTGATGCTGCTGACTGATCAGGGTGATGGTTGTTGGAGGCTGGGATGGCTGTGACAATTTCTTAAAATAACACAACTGTGAAGTTTGCTGCATCGATTGACTCTTCCTTTCACAAATGATTTCTCTGTAGCATGCAATGGTGTTTGATAGCATTTTGCCCACAGTAGAACTTCTTTCAAAATTGGAGTCAACCCTCTTATGCCCTGCAGCTTTATCAACTAAGTTTATGTAATATTCTAAATCCTTTGTTGTCATTTCAACTATCTTCACAGCATCTTCACCAGCAGTAGATTCCATCTCAAGAAACCACTTTTTTTTTTTGCTCATGCATAAGAAGCAACTCCTCATCCACTAAAGTTTAATCCTGAGATTGCAGCTATTCAGTCACATCTTCAGACTCCACTTCTCATTCTAGTTCTCTTGTTATTCCTACCACATCTGCAGTTACTTTCTCCACTGAAGTCTTTAACCCCTCAAAGTCATCTATGAGAGTTGGAATCAACTTCTTCCAAACTCCTGTTTATGTTGATATTTGACCTCTTCCAATGAATCACAAATGTACTTAATGGCATGTAGAATGGTGAATCCTTTCCAAAAGGTTTTTCAATTTACTTCACTCAGATTCATCAGAAGAATCACTACCTATGGCAGCTATAGCTTTACAAAGTATATTTCTTAAATAATAAGACTTGGAAGTCAAAATCACTTCTTGCTGCATGGCTGCAGAATGGATGTTGTTTTAACAGGCATGAAAACATTCATCTCATTGTACATGTCCATGAGAACTCTTGATGATCAGGTGCATTGTCAATGAGCAGTTATGTTTTGAGAGGAATCTTTTTATTATGAGCAGTAGGTTTTAACAGTGGGCTTAAAATACTTAGCAAACCATGTTGTAAACAGGTGTGCTGCCATCCACACCTTGTTATCTCATTAATAGAGGACATGCAGAGTAGATTTAGCATAATTCTTAAAGGCTTTAAGAGTTTCAGAATGGTAAATGAGCCTCAGCTTCCACTCAAAGTCTCAAGCTCCATTAGCCCCTAACAAGAGAGTCAGCCTGTCCTTTGAAGCATTGAAGTCAGGCATTGACTTCTCTCTAGATAAGAAAGTCCTAGATGTGGCGTCTTCTTCCAATAGAAGCCTGTTTCATCTACATTGAAAATCTGTTGTTTAGTGTAGCTAGATATTCTGGAACACCTGCTGCAGCTTCTACATCAGCACTTGCTGCTTCACCTTGCACTTTTATGTTATAGAGGCAACTTCTTTCCTTAAACCTCACGAACCAACCTCTGCTAGCTTCAAACGTTTCTTCTGCGGCTTCCTCACCTCTCTCAGCCTTCACAAAGTTGAAAAGAGTTAGGGCCTTGCCCTTGATTAGGCTTTGGCTTAAGGGAATGTTATGGCTGGTTTGGTCTTCTATCCAGACCACTAAAACTTTCTCTTTATCAGCAATAAGGCTGCTTCGCTTTCTTACCATTTGTGTATTCACTGGAGTAGCACTTTTAGTTTCCTTCAAGGACTTTTCCTTTGCATTCACAACTTGGCTAACTGTTTGGCACAAGAGGCCAAGCTTTCAGCATAACTCAGCTTTCAACATGCCCTCCTCACTAAGCTTAATCATCTCTAGCTTTGGATTTAAAAGTGAGAGACAGCAGCACTTCCTTGCACTTGAACACTTAGAAGCCATTGTAGGGTTGTTCATTGGCCTAATTTCAATATTGTTGTGTCTCAGGGAATAGGGAGGCCTGAGGAAAAGGAGAAAGACAGGGAACAGCCAGCTGGTGAAGCAGTCAGAACACGCACAACTCTTATCAATTAAGTTCATCTTAAATAGGAGTGGTTGGCGATGCCCCTAAATAATTACAGTAATAACATCAGGGATCACTGAAAACAGATCACAATACACATATAATAATGAAGAAAAAGTTTGCAGTATTGTGAGAATAACCAAAATGTAATACAGAGACATGAAGTGAGCAAATGCTGTTGGAAAAATGGTGCCAATAGACTTTCTCAACACAGCGTTGCCACAAACCTTCAGTTTGTATAAGAAAACACGATTATTTGCGGTGTGTAATAAAGTGCAATAAAGTGAAGTAGGTCTGTACTAAAAAATCCTATTTGACAGAAATCCAACACGAAGCTGAAGTAACATGCCAGGCGTGTGGGGAAAACACTGTGGAAAACAGAAAAAAATGCAGTAACCCTTTACCCAATAAATTCCTAGCGTTTTAACAGACAGCTTTGTTATTGGCATTCACACATTATTTCAACAATTACCATGCTGTCTGCCAATCATTGCTTACTAAAATTTGTAAGGACAAAAATGATGCCCATTTCTGTGAAAATACAGTTGACCCTTGAACAACACAGGTTTGAACTGCATGAGTCCACTTATACGTGCGTTTTTTTCAACAAATACATACTGCAGTATTATACAACCTAAGGTAGGTTGAATCGATGGATGTAAGACCACAGATATGGAGGTTAGTGCCCTTAACCCCCATGTTGCTCAAGAGTCACCTGTATTGAGTTAAGAAGTTCAAAATTATGATACCCTTATTAATATTACTTATTGCATATTAAGTCAAATGAAATATAATACTAATCCTGAGAGGTAGCCTCTTAAAATATAAAAATACCTCGCCTGAATCTATTTCTGCTCTGTACTCTTATTCCACCAACTCGGCTCCCTGTACAAGTCTAATCTATGTTCAAGCTTATTTAAACATATGAAACATTTCAGAGTTTAAATATGAAATGTATCCTGTTACTCAAGCTTTCCCTACTAGCAAACTTAGCTTCAAGCAGACCCTAGAGGCAAACCCTGTCAGAGAAATATTCTCTAGGCCTACCTACCCTCTTCCAAATCCATCTCACTAGAGCAAACAAGCCACGAAAGAAAATCCCCATCCCTAAAATGTTGCTTAGATTTTGTGTTGCACTAGAGGGTATTATCGACATCCATTCAGAGTTGCGGTCCAGATTTCCCCTGTATTGGTTTCCACTATTACATCTATTACATGACATTCTTTTCAAGCTTATGTTTATAGGAGAAAATCTGAAATACTCAGCCATTGAGCAGACCAAACTCCTAAGCTCAATATACTTTTATCTTCTATGTATTTATGGTCCAAGACTGGTCTTCAGTTTAAAAGTAAAAGAATCAAATGAGACAAAGCATCAGAAAATATATTGCAACTCAATTTAGGGTTTAGTCTAGAAGGCCAAGGAGACTGTCATTTAAGAGAGAACTTCAACCTCTCAACAAATCAAAGTTTATTTTCTTTGACTAGTTCCTTAACTGAAATGAAAAGGTAATTTGGATCATTTCTTGACATGCACAAGCAACTAGTAAATTGAGTCAATCAGCCATAAGAGGTACAATAAGCATTAATGTAATTGATATTAATCATATCTACTGCAATTATGTAAATATAGCTTGGAATGCCGTGTGTCAATTTAGTATGCTACTGGTGCTTTTAGAGAACCTATGAATTTCTAAACTCAAAGGCACTAAGAATGCTTGAAAAGCATTGATATTGCCATTAGCTATGTTCCAGCTGACTTAGGTATTAAAGATCATCTTGACGTAAGATGGTTACATCCCAATAAACCCATGGTTAAGTTGAAACTACCCTAAGTTGAAAATGTATTTAATATACATAACCTACCAAATAACACTGCTTAGCTTAACCACCTTAAATGTGCTCAAAACACTTACATTAGCCTACAGTTGGGCAAAATCACCTGACACAAAGGTTATTTTATAATAAAGTGTTGAATATCTCCTGGAACTTACTGAATACTGTATTGAAAGTTAAATAAAGAATGATCATATGGGCACAGGATGGCTGTAAGTGTATTGATTGTTCACATTTGTGATTGCATGGCTGACCGGGAGCTGCAGGTCATCACCACTGCCCAGCGTCATGAGAGAGTATCATACTGTATATCGTTAGCCTGGGAAAAGACCAAAATTCAAGCTTCGAAGTACAGTTTCTACTGAACGCGTTATCATTTTCACATTATTGTAAAGTCAAAAAATCGTCAGCTGAACCATCATAGGCTGGGAACCATCTGGATAGGTTAAAAGCTACTCTTGCCACATCTCACAAATAAAGCTGTGAGTGATTCCATCCTAGCCCTCTGGTGAAGCACAATTAGATGAACTAGATGAATTTTTATGCCTTGTATTACATTAACAGCCAATGAATTGAGGTTCTTCATTTGCACGTGGGGGCATGAGAGGAAAGGAAGCACTGAATTGTCCTTCAGAATGTGTGGTCCTGAAATCTATTTTTGTAGGTGAGCTCTTTGAGATGCCTTCTGAATAAGGGCTCAAATTATTAAAACAAAATGCCATCGTCTATGGCAAATAAAGAGTTTGACTACATGAATGAGACAAAACAGAAACCCCTGCGAGTTAAAGGAATGCTTTAAAAGAAGGATGAGACTGGGCTTACCTGGTGCGCAGTGGTTGAGAGTCCGCCTGCCGATGCAGGGCACGCGGGTTCGTGCCCCGGTCCGGGAAGATCCCACATGCCGCGGAGCGGCTGGGCCGGTGAGCCATGGCCGCTGGGCCTGCGCGTCCGGAGCCTGTGCTCTGTGGCGGGAGGGGCCGCAGCAGTGAGAGGCCAGCGTACCGCAAAAAAAAAAAAAAAAACTAGGATAAGACAATTGTGTATCTGTCACATATTACAAAAATATAACTTCAGGAACATCCATCTCTGTTTCTGCTTTTGCAATGTTAAGTTTTAGTCAAAAACTCTCAGCCATATCTTTCTCTCTTCCTATTGCAGATATATAGCTCATGTGATGTCACAAGATGAAGGCTGTTAAGGCAGCTGCTCATCATAAAAGGTCTCTAAAAAGCAATAGCTTCATCTGTATCAAATCTTCCCTGTGGAGCCATATTCAGACACATGAGCCAAACTCATATCATGTGTCTTCTTCCTCTCATACAAATGAAAAGCAAAACACTAGGGGGAAAAGACAGTAAAATCAACATTAGGCCTGTCAACTTAATTATTTCAGCACAAGTTATTGAGTTTTATGTAGTGGATTCACCCCAAATTATGTGCTCCTAAAAAAAAATCATCTTTGATAACAGATATTGTTATTTAACTTATGGCTTATTTTCCATTTAGAATCTCCAGGTATTTAATGTCACATGTTTTAGGCAATAGATGGACTCCTCTATATAAATACAAAGCATCAAAAATTTAACCTGGGGGCTTCCCTGGTGGCGCAGTGGTTGAGAGTCCGCCTGCTGATGCAGGGGACACGGGTTCGTGCCCCGGTCTGGGAAGATCCCACATGCCACGGAGCGGCTGGGCCCGTGAGCCATGGCCACCGAGCCTGCGCGTCCGGAGCCTGTGCTCCGCAAAGGGAGAGGCCAAAACAGTGAGAGGCCCGCGTACAGCAAAAAAAAAAAAAAAAAAAAAATTTAACCTGCTTGCTCTTCTAATCAGAGGCAGCTCTACTGTGAAGTGATCGAGGTAGCCACCAAGGACTTCATAGAGGAAGTTTCAAATAATACAGTCAATTTTACTCTCACCTTACAGAATTAAGAATAAAATTCAGTTTTCCCAACATTTGATAAAACATGTATTTTGTTTCTTCTATTAGAATTTTAAATAACAAGATAAACAAGTGTATCACACACACAGGCAAGAGTATTATGAAGTCACAATACAGCTTTGGTTGGGTACCTCACTAATTCTAGGCCCACCTTTATTTCAAATGGATAATAGTTGAGAAAAATGATTAGCCTCAATCCAAATGCCTAATATATCCAGCCATATTCACCAGAGCTATGCATTTCAGTTCAGAATTTTGTCATTTTATTTCACTCACAAAATTCTTCATGACTGAATCAATTCACTTATATCATATGTATAAATGATGATCAATGGTTTGGAAAAACCAAAAACACTCATATTCTTCAACCCAGTGATCCAATTCCTGAAAATTTGTCCTATGGAAATAACATAAGAAACAGCAGCAAAGTAAGCACATGTTCAGTGCACTGCTACTTTAAGGGAAAAATAAATACTTCTACATGTTTGCTAAGTTATTCTATATTCACTATATGACATTATATAGCTATTAAAATTATTGAAAGCTGTGTATTCTTATATTTAATAAGCAAAAGACTATTTGAAGGTGCTGTTTATATTTGCTCACCTTTAGTGCTACCTGGTGTTCTCCCTCATCTTTCTTGTGAACTGCTCGTACACTGGTCACCAATAATTTCCTAATGGTTAAATTCTGGGCCACTATCAACCAGTTACTTTGATTGACTTCAACAAGGAGCAAAAGGAACTCAACCTTCTCTGCCGTCACCTTCCATTTCTCCACTCCCTCCCTACCACATATACTTTGCTCCTTTTCCTGTATGCTCTAGTCGTAAACTTGGGGGCCTTCCTTGTCCCCTAAAATGATCTCTTAAATATCTGTTGTAATCCTGAGTTCCTCTCTATCTCCTGCACCAAGCTGCCTCGTTCAGTCCCTCATGATCTCCTCCCTAAACTACTGCAATTGCCTCCCTACTCATCTCTCTGCTCCCAGTTCCTCCCCAGTCTACTTCATCCTCCACCTTCCCAATTTCTCACCATGTCCCTTTCTCTTTAAAATCATTGATGCCTTCAAATTAAACTCAAATAGCTTGTATAGTATGCAGGGACTTTCTCGCATCTCGCATCTTTCTCGCATCTCTCCTTTTCTCAAAGGAGAAAAGGCCCTATTTCACATTGCTATGTGCTCCCACTTATACTGAACAACTTGCATCTCTCCTCATTTCTGCACCCGTTGGAATCCCTGCCTGCAACGTCTTTTCTTACCTTATTTGCCTCACTCACTCACCTGTGTCTCCTCTTACTATTCCAGAGTACTCTAAACATAACTTCTAATTCAACTGTTTACATGTACATCTCTTCCACTATATCTTGACCTCCTCTGGTCAGGCATTGTGTCATATTCATTTTTTTATCCCCAACTATGTTATAACCTCTGGTATTTAGTAGAAGCCTAAGAAATATTTATTGAATGAATGAATGAGTGAATGAAAGGAGTAAAGGACCTACAGCTATGTAAAATATGCATACATGTAGGCAAAGACTAGAAGTAAGTGTGGGAAATAGCTAATTTCTGATAAATGAATTAAAAGTATTTCTATTTTCAGTTCTATTTTCAGTTATTTTATGAAAATATTACAATAATAAATATCTTTAAAATCCATAGTAAATGCCTACTATAGAAATTTCCATTGATGAGTAAATACTGATTAGCAATATTCTCCTTGCTTATAGTACTGGTAACTTCTGTATGTACTAGTGCAATATAAGTAGAGATCTTTTTTTTGTGTGTGTGTGTGTGGTATGCGGGCCTCTCACTGTTGTGGCCTCTCCCGTTGCGGAGCACAGGCTCCGGACGCGCAGGCTCAGCAGCCATGGCTCACGGGCGCAGCCGCTCCGTGTTATGTGGGATCTTCCCGGACCGGGGCACGAACCCACGTCCCCTGCATCGGCAGGCGGACTCTCAACCACTGCGCCACCAGGGAAGCCCAAGTAGAGATCTTTTGAGAAAACTTTTAGGCCAAATAGAGTTCCTGTATAAAAAATTACTGGTCCAAAGTCACAATATTCAAAGTCATTCAAGATATTAGAATCTTGGGGACTTATTTGAAATGGACAGGCAATTTCTGAAAGGTTTGCTTAAGGCTTCTGTCCTAAGTAGTAACCCTGCTAGTTCATGTATGCAGTTCTGTCCATAGGCAGAATATGAAATTGCAAATGGGAGTGAAATGCTCATCAATCAAACAACAAATACTAACAAAATCCAGAAAATCTTTGCATTTTCAATTATGCTAGATCACTTTATATATCCCAAGCTCCCTAGCAGGTAAGCAACTTCTTGTGAGAAATAATAAAATATCATGCTTTCTTGGAATACACACACACACACACACACACACACACACACACACACATATAGATATATGAAGTAGAGAAGGATAGCAAGAATATGCGATCAGAAATAATCTATTTTAATCAACCATGATTAGTCATGTATCTCAACTGATACTACTTTCTGTAAGAATATTCTTTGCCCTTTATCATTAGCTGAAGGTACAGTGAAAAAAAACAACAATTTCCATGACTACTGATATATAAAATCATATAGGAGCAGGAACCTAAATATTTTAAATATGTTTTACTGCTTATTAGAAAAATCACATAATATTAATCAGTTCCCTCTCTGCTGGCTGAAATTCTTCCATGGTAGCCTAAAGAGCTTAGAACCATAAAAGACTATAGAGATCATCTAGAGCTTCTAACTTTTACACATCCTGCTACATAGAAAATGGTAATATTTAAGCCAAATACTATAGGAGGGGAGTTACTACATGGTGGATCACCACAGAGAACTACTCTTAAATCTTAGGCATCAAAATCTCAGGAGTTTATCGGGACGTCCCTGGTGGTCAGTGATAAAGAATCCACCTTCCAATGCAGGGGACTAGGGTTCAATCCCTGGTCGGGGAACTAAGATCCCACTTGTTGCGGGGCAACTAAGCCTGGGTGCCACAACTACTGAGCTCCTGCACCTCAATGAGAGAGCCTGTATGCCGCAAACTACAGAGCCCACACGCCCTGGAGCCCGCGCGCCACAACTAGAGAGAGAAAACTGGCCGCCACAACTAGAGAGAAGCCCGCGTACCGCAACAAAGAGTCCGCACACCTCAACAAAAGATCCCGCATGTGGGTGCTGCGACTAAGACCCAAGGCAGATAAGAAAGAAAGAAAGGACGAAAGAAAAAATCCACTGAAAAAAAAAATCTCAGGAGTTTATCAAAGGAGCCATACAAATCTGGTAATGTAATTTCAACTGTTGTAAAATTTTGAATGGTTGTAGGAATACAGAACAAAACAAATGATGCTCAAATTTTAAAGAAATTCTATTAAATTAATTTATTAACATATAATTAATAAACCATATATTTAATAATAATTAAAATTACATAAAATTAATAAAATTTTAATTAATAAAATTAATATACATTAATGACTTTAAATTATAAAATTATACTAAATTAATTCCAGTCCCATAGCATTTTAAATATCACATTTCATTTCAAACTTTAAGGATCTAAGCAGGCTGCAGTCTTGGTCTAGCCCGTGGTCACTGGGATTGGAGAATATGTGTGGCTGTGCCTTCATATCAGCTAAAATCTATCTGAGCTTCACCTCTGTCCCAATCCCTGCTCTTCTTCTCTTTCCTCCTCTGGTCTCTGATCAAGGGCAGGTGGACTCAGAGCCTGGGTTCTCCTTCCTCAGCCCCCTCTCCAGATCCCTCCGTACCCTGCAGTAAGCTGTCCCCTGCAGCAGCCATCCCGGCCTCAGGGTAGCTGGGTGTTAGGGCTTCGTGCCCTCTGTAGACTCTAGCTTAACCTTGGTAGGTTTATGGGAGCCTAGAGCATCTGCTTTTTTTAAATCTGGCCTCTGGCTGGCAAGGACCATGGCTTATTTGTCCCTCTTCATCTTTAACTTGTATATCAGTATTCACTTTGATCTTCTTTCTTCTCTGTTTTTCCCATTTGTGCCATTCTGAGAGTGCCTCATCATCCAAGCTTTCAGATGAACTAGACAAGGGGATCTGAGCCCCATAGCCCCTCTCCCAGAGCTTTCTGGTGGCATCATCTGCATCCTCTGAGGCCTGAGGGGGACGGGATGGTAGCTAGGTATGTGGTTGACTCGTATAACTCTTCCCTTGATCTTGATTCCATTAAAATTGTCAACGGTCAAACTTGTACTCCTCTGGTCCTCATAGAAGATAAAGAAGAATCCTTTAGACTTCCCTGTCTTCCTGTCCTGCACGAGACTAATGCTAACAATCTCCCAGTACTGGGAGAATACACAGAGGCTATCTCCTTCAGTCAATTCATAAGAAAGGCCTCCCAGGAAGATCCAGGCACTGTCCTTGTACTCGGAGTGCCATGATGCCTCAGCTATCACCATAGTACCAGCCTCGCATTCATTCAGCTTGTCAACCAGCTACACTTTGGTTAACAGGTTCATCTCCCTGGTCTGGGGCACCACACAAGAGCACCCCAGTGCCTGGGCAAAGCCCACTTCTGGTGGATGCAAGAGAGCGCTGCTTCTGGTGAAGACCTTCAGGGCAGGTGACCCATCCCTGCCCTGCTCTCCCCACATGCCCTCAGCTGCCATTCAAGTTTCAACTTTTCACGGTACCTCATTCACTATGAAGAAGTGTGCTACTGCTCACTAGTTTGAAAGCCCTAATCTAGTCCATTTAAAAAATAGATGATTAGGTTGAAACAAAGGCTTCCGTTCTGAAAAGATGTCTGATCATAGAAGTTGTAACTTCTGTTTCATTTTTTTCCCTTATAATAAATCCATTTGAGAGTCTACAATGTGCTAGTTTCACTTTGGCTAAATTATTAAAAGTAAATATGTTACAAGGAAGAAACTTAGACTGAGCTTTACTTAATATGACTCATTGTATTAGAGTTCTCCAGAGAAATAGAACCAAGAGGATGTAGGTAGGTAGGTAGGTAGGTAGATAGATAGACAGACATATATCTACGTATAAACAGATTTACTATAAGGAATTGGCTCACGTTGTTACAGAAGCCGAGAAGTCCCAAGATCTGCAGCTGGCAAGCTGGAGACCCAGAAGAACTGACGGTGTAGTTCGTGTAGTTCCATTCTGAAAGCTGAAAGGCTCAAGACCTAAGAAAAGATGATATTTTAGTTCAGGTGGAAGGCCAGAAAAGACTGATGTCCCAGCTCAAAGCAGTCAGGCAGAAGAAACTCCCTCCTACTAAGGGAGGGTTAGCTTTTTTATTCTATTCAGGTCTTCAACTGGTTGGATGAAGGCTACCCACATTAGGGTGGGCAATCTGCTTTACTCATTTTACCAATTCAAATCTTATCCTCATCCAGAAACACCCTCACAGACACATCCAAAATAACATTTGACCAAATATCTGGGCACCACGTAGTCTATTCAAGTTGACACATGAAATTAACGATCATACCCATCAGATTTCCAGATTAAGTCCCAAAGCCACTCTAGTTCTGCTTCACTTTTTCATACTTATTTTATTGATGTAGAGAGTGATCCTTTGCTCTCAAAGACGGGAGTTCCCAGGGTGAATGCAACACACATTTATGTGTACAGCCTAAAATGGCAATGAATAACCAATACCTACTAACATAAGCAATGACTCCACTGAGTGACTCGTGGCATTTTGCAGAGTCTTAGTTTGATTTGATTTCTCAAAATCACCCACTCAAATTTCTGTGAAACTACTGCTACTTCTGTAACCCACAAGTCTATAAGAACTGACCTTTTTTCCCCCAAAGTTGTGCCTCACTGGGTATGTCAGTCATTTGCTAGTAGTCCCACTTGAAAGCTTCGGGAAATAGTCACTTAGGTGCAATGCTCATATTCAATCTCGTCATATGTCCAACCTGTTAAATTTGAAACCCAGAATATAATCGCACACTTGTCACCCTGCTTTCGTTACTTCATTTCTATCATTATTGCTAGCACAGATAAACGCACTCAAAATTGGCATATAACAGAGAAGTTGAATAAGTATTAGAAACCCCTTTATACCTCTAGCACAGAAAACACACCTCTACAGTTGTACAACTTGACCCATAATTAAATGTCATGTAAGAGGCAAGATATATGTATTTCTAGTGAATAAGTGGACCTCTTGATTTATTTTACTTATGAAAGATGGACTAATGACATATGCTTCAGTGAGATGTTATCATGGATATAGCTGATAAAATATAACCCTGTGTGTTAGAGAAGGGATTTGAAAATACTTACTCAGCTCTGTCCAGGAGCTTAAATAATTTATCCCAAGTCTTTTCTATCACAAGCCTTCAGGTTATTCTACACCCTTGAGACCATATGGGAATCAGGAGGTGGAAGTCAACCACTGTCAGTTATAAATCTGAAAGGCATTAGATGGAGGAACACACGAGGAAAAATATCCTCTCCAGCATTGATATTACTTGTATCGTCATTAACAACAACACAAGTTACAAGTGTCTTACTGGAAAAATGATGAGAACAGACTTTGAAAAGCCTAGCTAAATAGGAATGTGTAGCTATACATACATACTCCCTCTTTGTCTAAAAAGTCCACTTCACTAAAAAAAAGCTATATGAGGCACAGCAGGCCCAGTACCTAGGACCAGAATACTTTTTGAGGCCCATGAAAATGTCTTAATTCTTTAAAATCAGGAGAAAAATTAATTTCATGTCAAAGAAAATGTTTTAATGTATAATTATATCTTTAAATCAATGTAATCATAGAACATAATTTTTACTAATTGTGTTTAGGGATGATGGGGTCTATGAAGACAAAAGTGCTTAAAGTCCATAACAGTCGCAATGTGGTCCTACTCCCCAAAGCTATGTTTATCCTACGTAGCCCTGCCTTCCTGGCCGTAGCTGATTGAAACAGGGATAGATGCCTGACCTACATCAGGTCTATCAGATTCTGTCTCCTATGGGTTTGGAATTGAGATTTAAACTTAATATTAATAAGTATTTGTTAGTTTATGGGACCTGCACCTTTTGTAGCCTTTGGTACAGTCATGTGTGTGATACAGTGATCTGTCCACAAGAAAGAGAAAGGAATGAGAGATGATGTGGCCTGTGGGACAGAGAGAACGAGATGGGGAGATGCTGCCTGAGCTCCTGGTGTTCCCTAGTCTCTGTAGGCTGGGGCTGGTTGTCCAGACTTTCTTGGAATCTATGAGGTGTCCCAGTCTCCTTTCTTAAATTCTATTTTTTGGCTAAGCTGTTTGAAATTTTTTTTGCTAATTTTAATCTAAGAGTACTGCATTACTGCATTAGTTTGCTAGGGCTGCTATAACAAAGTACCACAAACTGGGTGGCTTAAATAACAGAAATTTATTATCTCACACTTCTGGGGACTATAAGTCTGAGATAATATTATCAGCAAGATTGGTTTCTTCTGAGGGCTTTGAGGGAAAGCTATGTTCCACAATCTCTCTTTGGCTTGGAAATGTTTATCTTCTCTCTGCATCTCTTCATATTGTCTTCCCTCAGTGTGTGTCTGTGTCCAAATTTCCTCTCCTTATAACAGTCATACTGGATTAGGGCCCACCCTAATAAGCTCATTTTAATTTGATTAACTCTGTTAAGACCCTATCTCCAAATAGGTCACATTCTGAGGTATTCAAGGTTAGGACTTCAACATATGAATTGGTGGGGGACACAATTTAACCTATTACAAGTATTAAAACAAGAGGGTAAATGTAGATTAAATTGTAGAGTGCCAGTGTATTATTGTCATTGATATTTTTGATACATTTCTTCCATTTTATTGAATTTGAATTTTTAAAAAGCAGTTGAACACATAGAGGAAATATCTCTGTAGAAGCAGTCTAGGGGAAAGGATAATTGCACAGGGCAGAGGTGATGGCTAGAAGACATGAAAGTGGAGACAACATCCAAAATGGTGTGGAATGGTTTTTTGGGAATGAATCTCATTTTCATGTTAAAAGCTGCCTGTGCAAAACCTTCATTCTAGTAACTTGGACTTTATAAACCATGTTTTGTTAAATAATTCTCATATATACACAGAGCCTTCAGAGAATGTAACAGAAGTTCCTGAGTACATGTGTTAGCATTCCTGCAATTTCTGGACTATGGTAAATAGCACAGTATATCATGTAATGTATAGCAAGAAGCTGGGAATCTAAAGATAGCATTAAATTAATGAAGTGTTGTACAGACAAGGGACATTCTCATTATCTTTCATTATTATTCTTTTTTTAAAATATTTATTTATTTATTTTTGGCTGTGTTGGGTCTTCGTTGCTGCACATGGACTTTTTCTAGTTGCGGCAAGCGAGGGCTGCTCTTCGTTTGTGGTGTGCAGGTTTCTCACTGTGGTGGCTTCCCTTGTTGCACGCGGTCTTCAGTAGTTGTTACACACGGGCTCAGTAGTTGTGGCACACGAGCTTAGTTGCTCTGTGGCATGTGGGATTGTCCTGGACCAGGGCTCAAACCCGTGTCCCCTGCATTGGCAGGCGGATTCTTAACCACTGCGCCACCAGAGAAGCCCTCAAAACTGTTTAATACATTAGATGAAAGGGAAATAAATAAATAAATAAATAAATGGCCCTTTATATGTTTCCTCCTCCTTCCCCTAAACTTGACTACCATAAACTTAATTTTGCCCATAATTTTCTTAGGTTTTAAATTTCCAAAACATGATACAGTATCTCATAATAGCAAAGAAAATGGACTGTAGAATCAGACCACCTGAGTTCAAAGCCTTCCTCTGCCTCTATAATGCAGTCGTAGGCAACCTATTTAATCTCTTTGTGTCTCAGTTTCCACCACTATAAAGTAAAAATAAAAAGAGAACCTTGGGCTTCCCTGGTGGCACAGTGGTTAGGAATCTGCCTGCCAATGCAGGGGACATGGATTCAAGCCCTGGTCCAGGAGGATCCCACATGCCACAGAGCAACTAAGCTCATGCGCCACAACTACTGAGCCTGTGCTCTAGAACCCGCGAGCCACAACTACTGAAGCCTGTGCACCTAGAGCCTGTGCTCCACAACAAGAGAAGCCACCACCATGAGAAGCCCACTCACCGCAACGAAGAGTAGCCCCCGCTCACCGCAGCTAGAGAAAGCTGGCGTGCAGCAACGAAGACCCAACACAGCCAAAAATAAAAAAAAATAAAAAAATAATTAAAAAAAAGAGAACCTTATTCTTAGGGGTGTTAGGAAGATTAAATTAATTGCTAGAGATAAAGTGCTCGGTGTAGAGAGAGTGCCATCTAAGGCTTTGCTATTATTATTGTAGAGAATGAGCCCTGGCCTTCTTTTATGAAGTTTGCCTTTTATGACAGTCCTAAGGCAAATCTCAGCTGCTGACTGCCATTCTTAGGTAGGTTAAAAGCACAGACTTACCTTGAGGTGAGGTTGTCTGGGTTCAGATCCACCACTTACTTCCCTAGCACCACAGAGTATGTAACTTCACTTTCCCCATCCGTGAAATGGAGATAATGGTACCCACTGTACAACATTTGTTGTTATAATTGAATGAGTTAATTTATGTAATGCACTCAGTACATACCAAGTGTACACCTACCTTAGTTAACATCACCACTACTGGCTGAATTAACCAGGTGGCAATCCCTGACACTGAGCAGAGCCACCAATGACATAGCACTGACCCTGGTGAAGCTCATGGCCAGATCACAGCTGGACTCTACAGAGTTTTGTGAATTTTCGAATACTCTTTACTCTCTTGGAATTTATAGTCAAAGTCCTAATTTGAATAGCTTTGACCTATGTATAAACACAATTTAATTTTCTTTTTTGGTTTGTTTCAAACAATTTTTTTAAAATATTACAAGAGCAGTGCTTGAGAAACATAACTCTTAAATTTGTCACTTTAATTGTAAGTTAAGGACAGACATAACCTCAATGTAAAATACCTATAACCCCATGCCATGCAATTAAATATTTCTGGACCACTGCTCCCAAAGAATGGGGTGGGTGGGGGGGAATTATGTATGAAACATATATTGATATTTATACAGTATTTATAAGTACTTAAAATTTTTTGGCCTCCCTTTGGGGAAGGGAATCTAATTTTCTGATTAATTAGTATAAGACAGGGCTTCCCTGGTGGCGCAGTGGTTGGGAGTCCGTCTGCCAGTGCAGGGGACGTGGGTTCGTGCCCTGGTCCGGGAGGATCCCACATGCCGCGAAGCGGCTGGGCCTGTGAGCCATGGCCGCTGAGCCTGCGCGTCCGGAGCCTGTGCTCCGCAATGGGAGAGGCCACAGCAGTGAGAGGCCCGCATACCGCAAAAAAAAAAAAAAAAAAATAGTATAAGACAATTAATTTCCCTAAGGTATAAAAATCAAAAGAATTTACAGGTATTTGATAACAATTTGATGATCACTCTCTTCAAAATGTCTGTATATGTGACACAGAGAAAACAACAATGAGATGTAAAATATGTAAAACAAAGCTCTTATTTTATTTGCATTTCAGAGCAAGAACATTGAATGTAGTATTACTTTGCTGATATTATAGCACAAGAAAGAAATTTAGTCACACCTCTGATAAAAGAGATCATCTTGGAATTCTATACTTGTATAATTGGGGAACTCTAATACATAGAAGTAAAAACATTTCCCACAGTGGTGCTAATTACTGTACAGTATCCATAACCTTTAGAGCACTGAGCTTAATTCAAACAGAAATAACAGATGGTGTTTCAGGAAAACAAGCGTTTATATTGCTTTTTTTCCCTTTTCATATGCAGCTATAAGAGAAAGGCATGTGGGAAGTTTATTGAGACCCAATTCTATTTTGTTTTCTATTCTGCATTCTATATATTTTATTCTAATAACAATGAAATTAAATTAATTTTAACTTAAGAAAGAATATTATACTCATCAAATATCATGTAGAAAACATATTTTATTTATCTTGGCAAAAGTGCCACTCATTTGATAAGATAAAAGAATAAGCTTTTCAAATGTATACTGTATTTCAGATCATGATTTATTATTTTGTGCTCTATATTTGCTTTTGGAAGTGGACCACTTTGGGAGAATTCAGATTAGAGCAAATGGAAATACTGGCTAGAACTTGAAACAAGTGACATCTTCTGACATCAGTTTGTACCATTTTCTATAAACAAACAAAAAAAACAAAGCCTGGATAAATCTACAACAATAATTGGAAGACTTGCAGGCAGAAACGCCCAGAGAGGCTCTCTCAAGTGGACCACTTTGGGAGAATTCAAATTAGAGCAAATGGAAATACTGGCTAGAACTTGAAACAAGTGACATCTTCTGACATCAATTTGTACCGTTTTCTATAAACAAACAAAAAAACAAAGCCTGGATAAATCTACAATAATAATTGGAAGACTTGCAGGCAGAAACGTCCAGAGAGGCTCTCTCAAGGGGATGACAACATGATTTATAACAATCTTGTTAAACTTAAAATATATTCCTCCTGAGTGTAGTTTTGTGCATCTGTCTTTACATCTACTCTTTGGCTTCCATCTTTATTTCTCTATTTCTATGAATATTCACTTATTCCAACCAAAAGAACTGGAAATCAATTTATTAGCGACTGAATTAAACAGCCCACTCCCTAAAGTTTTTGAAAAAGACTGAAGTCAAATTTTATTGTGTAATATATGGAACCCAATATATAGCAGACCAAGGTAGGATGACCTACACTATGTGAGCATTATTTGTATTAGCTGCTACTGCTATGCTTACCATCCAGAGAGTTTCCCCATCCTCCCAATAAAACAGCAGGATTCATTTGAATCATCAATACCCTCAGGTATAAACTGTGTCAACTCTTTGCCCTAATTTTGCTAGTATATAGCCAGTATTAGAGGAGATGTTCTAATCTGATTTACTTTAACATGGTCAATTTCAAAAAAAAATAGAGCAGTGATAGTTGTTCTTTACAGCCCAAACCCCACAACTGATGATACTTCTCTGAATTGATTTAGATTTGGTCCTGCTTGAAAATGACCTGTCTAGATTCCCCTTTGCCTTGTTATTCTAAGTCTCTGCTAAAACCAGCACATACGCTATGGTCTGGCCATCAGGACTGCGTTATAAGTGAGTTGATATCTTTCATGGTCATTTGGACAGATTCTAAAGCAGTCTTGAATTAAATGGTCTTTATTCTGTTAATGTCATGTTACACAGAAGTTCCAGACTGTAACATAAGACCTAATGCAAAAACACCAAGATCTCACTTTAGCTGGGACCACCCTCCTTGATATTATTCTTAGAATCTCACAAATAACCTCAGGAATTGGTTCATTCCTTATATCAGAACATATGAGGCCAGAATTTGGCTCATGTGATTAGACTGAAGACAAAATTTTCACTAAACCATGAACTCTATTTGGCAGTGGAAATGACATTTTTTTCAAAATGAGTCCCATCATGAAAGCCATTGGTCCACTCACTCCACATCAGTATAAATCCTTGCTGAGTCTAGAGATTTATGTTTTCAGTTTGGCCTTCCTTTTCATTACTGGAGAGCTTTAATTTCTTTTCATTACTTAGGGTTCTCTCATTTTCTTTCCTCACTTTCAATGCTCTGCATATATTACACACCTGTATTTGTCTTTGATAATGGAAAAAAAAACTCATCACTTTCAATGCTCACTCGGCATATCTTCATTATCTTGGGAATATCTTCACCAAAATATATTAAAATGTCACTAGAGAAAAATGAATGCATATAGAACATATGAATATTGCTGGGCTAGATCTGTATCTCTATCTCATTAGTCAGCATTCAGCCTCTTGGCTGAATGCCTACATTTCAAGCCCAGCAAAAAACAAACATCAAATAGATTTGAGAACATCAGGCACAAATAGAAAGAGTCCCTTTTCTGTGTTATTGTTCTACCAGTTATTTATCAATTTACGTCTTTTCCTTAGTCTTTTTTTTTTTTTTTTTTTGCTTCAGAGTCAGGCAAATTCCATTTGTTCCTTTTTTCTACAAATATTTATTGTGTACCTTCTATGTGCCAGGAGCTGCTAAAGACACTGGGAACAAAAAATGAATAAAACCAGTAAAGTCCCTGGTCTCATAAAGATTACATTTTAGTGGAAGATGAGAGTCAGCAAACAAACAAATACACAGATTGTTAAATAAGTGGTAAGGGCTAAGGAAAAAATAAAAAATAAAAGACAGGGTGAAAGGTAGAATGTGCTCTGGGGACAGGGGGGATGCTATTTTATGTAGGGATACTTGAGTAGAGACTTAAAGGAAAATAAAGAAGCAGGTCACGTGAGTATCTGAGAAAAGAGTGTTCCTGGCAGAAAATGGAATGTGCAATAAAATCCTTCATAATATGAACCGATCAAGACTGGCTTGGAGATGTCAACTCCCAAGTAATGAACAGGTCAGAATTGTAAATTGTTTAAAATATCATACACTATTTTATTTTCTTAGATATTTTGCAAAATTCCTCCAAAGATATCGTTCAAGTAACCTTTACTCATAGTTTCTAAATTCTTACAAGTTTGTATTACAAAATTGATGACTCTAAACTTCCTCTCTTTAAGGTTGTTTTACATCTTTGAATCAATGGTGGGTGAGGTTTTATTGTACTGTGTAGTTGTTTGGTTACTTGCTAAGAAAATTTTCTGCAAGTTTCCAGACTGTGGGTGTATAGGGAGCACAAGCAGTATAACCAGATGTCCTCTTTCTCATTTAAGAGCTTAGATTTCAAGTGACACTTGCATATTTTTCATATAGACTGCTGAATTTCATAGTAGAATGAATGTTCTCTGCGACGAGATGCTGTGATCTTTGAAAATGAATGTAAATCCCTATCCTCACAGGCAGTCTCCAAAGGCAATCTGAAAAATGCATCTAGATGTTTGAACATAAACAGTGAAAGCAAGAGGAAAAGAGTCCTTACCAAATGGAGTAGAATACCAAATGAATGGAGTGCCAGCTCTTTTATTCTTGCAGAGGAACAAAATGTCTCCTTTTTATTCCTTTTCTTTAGTGTCTGTAACCATCAAATGATTTAATTAATACTTGGCACTTAGACAATAAATATTATACCCCTTTCTTCTTTGATCATAAGACCAGCAGGAAGATAAGCAAAAAAGTAAATATTTCTAGAGGTTCACAAATACCTGAATTCAAACTAATAGCGGGTGCAAATGAGAGATAACACTTTCATCACTGGATTTAAGCTGCTTTTTAACCTGATAAAGTCTCAACCTCAACATTGATTTTTCTCTAAAATAAATAACTTATCTGGAGGAAGAACAGATGAGTTTACATCCTGCAGAAATAACTTAGGATGCTGATTCTCTAAGGTTTGTTGTAAGACTAAGAAATATTGACCAAGAACAACAAGAAAATTCCCATCCAAAATAATGTGAGCAGTTTAAAACTTTATTTTTGTATTTTGCCTTTATTCTCAGTACTTCCTGTAAAGAGCTTAGTAATCACTCTTTGTCATTTATCTTCTCAATATTTACATGTATAAAATAGTGAAGGGAAAATAATCATTTTTAATGACTAAAACAAAGAGGGTTTAGATAAAATTTTAAGGACCTAAGTGGATTATTGGAGCAATTAGACAGATAATCCCTGCAAAAATTCACAAATGTGGTTGAGGTAAACATTGTTTTGTTAGACTTTGAGCCTATAGATTTCAGATAATCACCTTGATTTTCTCTTTACTCTTCATGAAGACACACAGGCTAAGTAATTTGTGTAACATATATTATCTATATGCTGCTTTCAGTGCCATCATCTGTTTAATCAACATTTATGGTTAGTTGACTTTCCTTAATTAAAAAAGGAAGATTAACTTAGCCATTAATTTGCAATCTAAAAGTATAAGCTTCCACCTTGCCAAACAAATAACTAGCACTGGCAAATGACTGTGTGATTCCACTTGACTGATTTTTAGTGACAACATGGCGTAGTGACCTTAAGAGGGATAACATGGTACAAATGTAGTGTAAATATATATCAGATAATGTTAAGTGAAAAAAATAGACCACACTATTACATCTCCACTATAATTAAAACTGTTAAAAGTAAGACAAGAAATGAACGGAAACAGGGAGAAAACATAATGGGTTAGTTCATTGCCATCATCAAAAATTTGGGTTCAACTAGATTTAGATTCAACTGAAATTTAGTGAATCCCTACTATGTATCAAACACTATGCCAAGTTCTTTCATTCTCCTTTATCTCATTATCTTTCATCAATCTTGTAGGAATGGTTTATTATTATACTCATTTTACCTAAGAAAAAAAATAAATTTCAAAGAAAAGACTAGATTATATAACTTTGTGAGAGACCAGAGTAAGCCAGGGTCCCTGATGTCTTTCATGTATTTCTTACAACACATAGTGGCTTAAAAATAAATAAATATAACTCGAAAGCCTAATCAGTTCAACTATCCAGTGGTTTAAAAAATACACAATATATGCTATATACATATATTATGTATATACATATATTATACATATATATACATATATATGCTATATACATATATACATATGTAATACACTAGGCCTCACTGTCATTAGGTATGAGGCTTTCAGGAATTACATCTTGCATTACAGAGTAGGACAGTCACGGAAGTCCACGTGGATAAAGCTGCAATGGACTGTGGAAAGAGATCCAGAATATACCTCTGTGAAGAACCTGTATTCTGAACTCCTCTTATCTGTCTAAAGGCAGAGACTCCCCAAAGAATTCAGCTATCATAAATCCCTTTTCCAGGGGATTTTTGTGGCCATGAAGAAGGTGAGAAAAGACCACTTGCACCTGCATAAACAAACATTATCACAAACTTTTTTATCTCTGTCTTTTCCTCTAAGAACCCATGTATTTTTCCTAAAGGAACCCATCTTTTTCTGAGAATCCTTTTCTCACTCCTGACTTTCTACTTTTAAGTTAGATATATAAGCCCCTAATCTTAGCTGTTTAATGAGCCACTTCATTTGTGTACTCCCAAGTCCAAACAAACTTTTTTTTTCCTCTTGCTAATCTGTCTTTTTTGTCGGCTTAATTTGCAGTACCCCAGTCCCTTAATATAAGTGGGTAGAGGAAAAAGTTTTCCTCCCCAAGAGTTTGGTGATGAGAATAGGATGGTTGGAACTCATCAATCACTCTGGAGGCTGCCATATTGAGATATTTTACTATAAAGAAGCATATGCCTCTATATATTATGAAACTGTGTATTCATAAACTTGCCAGTATACTAAAGAATGCTGGTTTGTAGCAGACAGTTCACATTGCCTGCATGTTCTTTTTCTCTGGAAATTGAGGTCACTAAGTGTTAAGAGTTGTAAACAGGACCTCCCTGGTGTTGCAGTGGTTAAGAATCTGCCTGCCAATGCAGGGGACATGGGTTCGATCCCTGGTCCAGGAAGATCCTACATGCCATGGAGCAACTAAGCCCGTGCCCCTCAACTACTGAGCCTGCACTCTAGAGCCTGAGAGCCACAACTACTGAGCCTGTATGGAGCCTGTTCTCTAGAGCCCGCAAGCCACAACTACCGAGCCCACATGCTGCAACTACTGAAGCCCACACACCTGGAACCCATGCTCCACAAAAAGAGAAGCCACCACAATGAGAAGCCCAGGCACCTCAACGAAGAGTAGCTCCTGCTCACCACAACTAGAGAAAGTCTGTGCGCAGCAACGAAGACCCAATGCAACCCCCCAAAAAAAGAATTGTAAACAGTATGTGTGGATAGAACTAAGACTAATAAGATTGAAGAAAAAAATCCTATGCAAAGTATTTAAAGAATGTAGAATGTTTTTATTAAGGAAAAAAAGGAGAGTAATCTTGCCTTGAAGTAATTTTTTAGAGGTTTTCAACACATTGTTCCAAAACAAGAAAGAGGAAAATAAAGGACAAAATCCTGATGGAAATAAAAAGTTATAAAGAGTTGGCAGAAAAGAAACAGGAGAAAGAAGAGAGCAAGAGAGAATAGCTTATGTGGTTAAACTGGCTAAGATTGAAAGGATTTGTTACAAGGAGCTCTATTATCAATAACCACTGTAAAACTAAAATGACAAAGTTTTCTTGGATTACTTGTCTGCTCTTAATAACAGATTATAAAAGGTTTTTCTTCACCTTTTGAGTCTTTCACCTAGGAACAAAGATTCTGTGTCTTATCAGAATAATTTCTTGTGCTTTATGTTGTCTTTATCATGTCCTGAAAATGAACAGAACCAAAACTAAGTTCTCTAAATGTTAAAAGAGCTAATTTGTGTATTTGTTTTAATAATCATATAACCTCCTATATTTACTTAAAAAATTATTTTTTATTCAGTAAAAGTCACATAATATAAAACATACTATTTTAACCATATTTAACCATACAGTTCAGTGGCACTAAGTACATTCACATTATTGTGCAACTCTCACCATCATCCATCTCCTGAATTTTTCACCTTCCTAGACTGAAACTCTGTCCCCTTTAAACACTAACTTCCCATTCCCCCTATATTTACTTTTTAAATCTTTTATTATCACTTTGGTTGAATAGTATTGTTTCATATTGATCTGTGATCCTGTTTAATCAAGTGTTCAAACCTTTTGACATTTTTGATAACTTCTCCAAATCAAATTCTAAATAAAGTCGTATTGACCTTGAACTGACCTTGAGATTTCCCAGAAGATCCCTGGAAATTTTCAAGAATTTCTTTTCTTACCTTGTAAAAAGAGAGATGTCACACTAATTAGGTTTATTTGATAAGCTAAATTGCATGGGAAGCATTGTCAAATAAGTAGAGATACTTACTTTCCTAGGTTATATTTGTATGTGTATATGTTATTAATGTAAGTATGTCAGAAATTATATAAAGTTTTTTAGAAATTTGACAATGTCCTTACTATCCATAATATGTCTTGTTATAATTTTATCAGTTGTAATTCCAGTTATTTTTAAAAGTCGTATGTGACAAAGTCATCTAAATTTCCTTTTCAATTGCCTTATAATAAACTCTCATCAGATCTTTAACCACAGTCATTTAAGCCTTTAGTGATTCACACATAGTTACTGTTTTACTCTGATTCTTTTCTGAAAGTTCTTACAATCAGCTACTGGCCAAAGTGCTTCATTTTCATCAAAAAGGACTGTCTCAGAGACTCATGAAAAGGACTATGACAGGTACTCTGAAGTATAAGCTTCTAATGGCATTGCTTAAATAACTTTAAGATCATATACTGGAATGAATAAGGATTTCCACAATGAATGGAAAAGCTAATGAGTTCACAAAACCACTAACCCAAGATCAAACAGAATAAGAATTAATTATGTGGAGCTGAAAGAACTAATGAAGAAGGATTATGGTTTCTTTTTTGACTTTTTCTCAGAGTATTACTGGTTTTTTAATGTTCTGTTTTCTTGATATAAAGAACCTCTTTCTTTTAAGCTATCTATACACAATAATTGAATAGATGGTACCTTGTAAGTAAAAATGAAGCATTTATCTTTTTCTTGTTACCTGATCCCTCCAGAATGCAGAAACTCTGGCAATATAGTTATTTGTGTAAGTTCAATAAGAATATTTTCTCCCTGTAACAGGACATAATTGAAAACATTAGTTTTACTAAAGCTTTCACTGGAATGTCATATTTGAGAATGATGTGCATAGCATCAGTTATAACCATACAGTCTTAAGAAACTAGGTTGACTTTATTTTTGTTTTTATTATTATTTTTTTGTGTGGTACGCGGGCCTCTCACTGTTGCGGCCTCTCCCGTTGCGGAGCACAGGCTCCGGAGGCGCAGGCCCAGCAGCCATGGCTCACAGGCCCAGCTGCTCCACGGCATGTGGGGTCCTCCCGGACTGGGGCACGAACCCATGTCGCCTGCATCGGCAGGCTGACTATCAACCACTGCGCCACCAGGGAAGCCCCTAGGTTGACTTTATAAAGCCAATGCTTACAAAGCCCTCCTTAAAAAAACTGGTGCTGTATCTGATTTATAGGATTCCAAGCCTTACAAATAAGTAAGGATAGTAACTTCCTGACCAGCTCAGGAATTGTAGAATATTTGGGGAAACTCAAGCAGAGACAAATTCACCCAAATCTACAGATACTGCAAATAAAGTCTGATGGCGAGTTCTTGGCTTGACTTCCCGAATTCAAGAGGCTTTAAAAAGTTCCAGCATGGGCTTCCCTGGTGGCGCAGTGATTGAGAGTCTGCCTGCCGATGCAGGGGATACGGGTTCGTGCCCCGGTCCAGGAAGATCCTACACGCTGCGGAGCGGCTGGGCCCGTGGGCCCGTGGGCCATGGCTGCTGAGCCTGCGCGTCCAGAGCCTGTGCTCCGCAACGCGAGAGGCCGCAATAGCGGGAGGCCACAATAGTGAGAGGCCCGCGTACTGCAAAAAAAAAAAAAAAAAAAAAAAAAAGTTCCAGCAAAACAAACTTCAAAAGGTCTATATAGTCAATTTCCATCCTTGCCACATTTATGTAAATGACCAGGCCAAATTTAATGAAACTAGACTTATTTTGTAAGCAAGAGTAATTTTACTTTGCCTATTTTTGATCAAAATTGGGGTGACCATAGAGAAAAAAATTATATTTTATTGAAAATCTGTAATGCATCCTTGTGGGTTATCAGATTCTAGTCCTATTCATTGTTTTTGAGCTGTTCTTGCCTCCTTCTAAACTGGATCCTACAATCTTGTTGGCAATTAATCTTTCTAGTTTTACTCCTACCCTCCTGACTTGGCATCACTGAGGACTAAAACTGCCCTTTTCCCAAAGAGCTGCAAGCTGAAGCTAGATGAATTAGTACAAAAAATTCATCGCCATAACTGTGGATCACTCAAAAATTTTACTAGAAACCTGCATCTTCCATACTCTGCTCCAGGAAATAACCATGACTGTGACACTGTCACTATCATCCTTACTATCCCATCTAAAGACACTTTGAATGGAACAACAAACAAAACAAAACCCCCAGGTTTGTAGTCTATTCTGGTCATTATTCTTTATTTTTTTTTTTGTTTCCATAGAAATATCCCCCATTAAGTGCCTAATTGCTTACACCATATAAAGGTCTAACTTTGGTGGGTGCCCCACTCCTACTTGTACCACTGCCTCCTGAAATAAGATACAACTGTATAATTTTACTGACCTATTCCCAGGACTAGAATGCTGATTCAATGAGATATGGGGCAATCAGACAACTCAGCTTATTTATGAAACTTAAGGGAAGTTTCAGACAGGGAAATTAAACACATAAAGCACAAAATTATAACAATGTGTATGATTTTTTTTTTCTGAACTTCCTTTATCTGTCTAAAGAGATTTCTTCCCAAAGAATTCAACTATCATAAATACCTTCTCTGCGGGTGGTGGTGGGGAATTTTATGGCTATGAAGAAGACAGAAAAAGACCACTCACACTGGCATAAACAAACATCACAAACTTTCTTATCTCCCATTTGTTTTCCTAAGAACCCATTTATCTTTCCTAAAGAAACCCAGTTGTCAGTCCCATAAAAGTTTTTCCTCCTTCTCGCTTTCCCCTTTTAAATTAGAAATATAAGCCATTTACCTAAGTGAATAGAGGATAAGACCACCTCAACCCCTGCCACAGTGATTAAAGATTTAGTTCAGCAAAAAGAATGGGCTCAGAAGATTTAAAGGTAGTAAATAAATGACAATGCCCACTGAAAGGGGACAAAGGGACAAAAGAAGAGAAGAGAAATGTAGAAAAGCTGAAAAGTCAATAGAAACAAAGCACTCCTTGGTTGATATTAAAACAAGCCTATAAACTAACCATTACATAAATAAATATGGCAAAGTAGGGCTCAGTAAACTAAAATCAATTCTTTATCTTACATAGACCATTGGAAAGTAAACATTGGACTGAGAAGAATTTATGTTAGCCCAAACAGTATTTAGAAAATAGGATTCTCATCTATTAAATAAATTTAAGTAATTTGTATTTAATTCCTTTCAAAAGAGTGGAATGAAAACATTCGTAAATGCTCCTTATTGTTCTGACATGATCAGAATGAAATTCCACATGCAAACTAGAACTTTCTAATTTCATGCTCAAACTAAATCTCAGATGAAGAGGACCATGACCTCTTGGAAAGAATTATAAACCTGGAATAAGAAACCTTGGTCCTCATCTTCACAGTACACATCTATATTTTGTCTATATTTTCTAAGGCTCTTTGCCACTATGAATGGCTTTCTAGAACCAGCTCGATGAAGCTGACATGTTAGACATCCAAAGCTAATAAGTCAAAATGCCTAAAGAAAAGGCAATTATTTTGACCTAGAGGCCACAAAATATGGGCATTCCATACAATCCTCCCCCACTACCACATCTCCACGTACACAAATCACACTAGGTGTGTCATTTCCTAAGGTTGGAAGACAGGTCAACTTATCCTCAGGCCAAGAACTATAGCTGGATAGTGTAATCTGAAAAACTTCCTAGGTATTTTCCTCCAAAAGTTTATCCCCACACTTGCTTTACAGCCTCACTGTTAAACCTCTCTTCGGGATCAAAGATCTCTCTTCAGATTAAATGACGGTGTAAAGGTGAAAACAACTGTCCCAGTGCTAGTCACATAGCACATCCTCAACTAAATGCTTACTGAAAAAAAATGAGCTATACCTCCGAATAAATGCCTTAAACAGTTACAGACAGAGTCACCATTTTATGGCCACTTCATAACCAATATTGACTGCACAATTCTCTTCTCCTCTTCTTTAGGCGTGTGGAGAAGTGCAAGCTCTGTCACCATTCTTTCTACTTATCCTGCTCCATTGCCTCATAACACTTGCTCCATCGATAATCCTGTATTTGTCTTGTATTTTCAATCACTTGTTTTACACTGGCTTTTTCTCTCAGGCCATAATTATGGTCAAGTCTCTCACATACTAAAATGATCCACATTTGGCCCTGTTTGATCTTTTAATGAGTAGCCTATCTTCATCCTTCAGGTCAAAGTGTTCTTTAAGGAAGTCTGTATGCAGAATCCTCTTTCTCTGATCAAGTCTCTATTCAAACATTTTAATCTGGCTTCTCCCTTACAACTAAAATGTGGCAAAAATGGCTACCACAAACTTCTTAGTTGCTAATTACAGGAGCTTCTGTTCAAAAGCCACATTATTTTATTTCTTGTAAAAAATTTTTTTAATGACACCCACCTTCCTGAAACCCACTTAGCTTCAATCACACACAATACTCCCGGTTTTCTTTCCTTTCTGATCTTTCTTTTCCAATTGGCTTTTCTGGCTTTGTTTTCTCCTTTCACCCCTCAAATATTGATGTTACTCATGGTTCTTTGCTCGACTCTACCTTCTGTTCTCAGTCTTCACACTTTCCTTGGTGACCTCAACCATCTTTACAGTTTCAGTTTCACCTATGTTCCCAAACATCGCTCTCCAACACTAGCTACTCTCCTGACTTCCTGTAAAATATTTATAACTGCTTCTCGACAGGACTTTCATAGAAACTTCAGACTCAACCTGTTCAGTGTGGACAATTTATCCAAATATTCTCGTCTGCCAGGAATTTAAATTATGTCCATTACCAAACAACTCTCAAGATTTGTCCATTCTAAGTCATAAATATGTCTTGAATATGTCTCTTCCCCTCACTCTCCACCATTCTCCCTTAGCTCTTGTCTTGGACAATTATGATGCCCTAAAATTCATTTTTTTGGGCTTCTCAATTCATTCTCCTCCCTATGCCTGTCTGTCACCCACAAGAAAAAATCCAAAATCCTTAGCTTAGCAAACTCATTCAGACTTCTTCTAGTCTCCTGCCATTGCCCCACCATTCATGTATTCATTCAGTCAAGAAATGTTTATTATAATTACTTAATATTTATTCTTTTAAATATGACGATGAATAAGGCATAGTCCATGAACCTGTAAAATTTACAACCAAGTAGAGAGGAAAGACAAATAAATATTTTTAAAGTGATAGAAACTATGTCTTTGGGGTATATATTCAATACAGAAGTAGCATGAGAGAAAGAGTACGTAATTTTTCTGAGTGATATATATTAGGAAAAGATTCATAGGCAAAATTATGCTATACCTGAATCTTGAAAGAGCAAAATGGTGAAGGAGGGAGAGTTTAAGAAAGCCCTGTGCTCTAGAGAAACCAAATTACTTGAAGTTTCCTGTATTATCCCTGGGCTTTCATACATGTAACTATACATACTGCTCCAATGTCTTCTCTCTTGGATACCTAATACAATTTTTCTGAGCCATCTAAAATGTCACTTATCATGTGAACCCTTTTATGACCCTTCCATAGACTAAATCCTTTTCTTCTCCCTGATCCATAGCTTGCCCATACCTCTAACTGCATTGTGGTTGTTTGTTCCCTCTTTAGTTATTTGTAGCTAGGAATTATGTGGTTTTCATCTCTGCATCTTGATTTCTGGTAGATAACAATCACAGTTTCTATCATTATCTGTTGAATGCCCATAATTTACAGTGTCTGATGTACATAATCTCTAATTTTCACAAAAACCCTTAAGTGTAGACATTATTATTATGTTTATAAGTGACAAAACTAAGGGTCAGAGAGGCCATATTTGCCCAACTGGATACAGTTGGTAAGTAGTTAAGCTGATATTAAAACTTAGATGTCAATCTGTCTCCAAAGCCTATATCCTTATAAATGAACTACAGTATCATCCTAGTGGGTCCTGAAGAAATGTTGAAGGAATAAATGGATGAATTAATAAATGAATCATTGAATTTATGATTTTCTGGAGGTGAAATGATAAAAAATTAGGGCAAGCCCCATACTCATTAGCTCCCTTTCTTATATGAGTCACTGTCTGAACCCACAAAATTTCATTTGCAGTCTTGCTGCATGTATCCTAATCATCTGTCCTGATCTGCTTGTATCTTGAATACAACTACCCCATTAAAAAAATTGGGGTTTTTCATGAGCACTTCCACATCATAAAATTCCACCTGAAAGTAATTACAAAATGGTGGCTAAGCACAAGATATTATCTGCAGATTAAAAAGTCTTTTTGTCCACATAGGAAAACAACCTAATAAATAAAATGTGGTTACTGCTATAATTAAATAAGTTTTTGAAATATATTCTCACTCTTCTCAGATAATTTACATATCTGTTATAATTCCTTCAGATGCAGTTATACAATAAGTAATGTGTAATATAAAAATACCCAAATAGGAATAAAATTTGTTTTGGGTTATTTGGTGTTTACCTTGTCTGGAAAACCTAGAAATCAAAAATTTGAAAATGATACATAATTATCATTTTGTTTTATGCATTTTGTACATATCTTTCATAAGCAAGTTCTGTACTTTGTAACCTCATAAAGAAAAATTGAGACTATCTGAACCCACTAAATAGCTACTTTAAGCATACTCATATCCCATTAATGCAAAATGAGGTTCTAGTGGCTTCTGTATTACTCAGTATACACTAAGCTATGCTGTAGTAACACATAAACCTCTAAATCCAAGGATATGGTAGGTTACATGTCTCCAATTATGTCCATATCCTAATCCCCAAAACCTGTGAATGTTGCCTTACATGCAAAAGGGATTTTGCAGATTAAGTTAAAAATTTTGAGATGTGGAAATTACACAGGATTATCTGGATGGATCCAATGTATTCACAAGTATCCTTACAACAAATGAAGGCAGGAGGCTCGGAGTCAAAGAAGGAAACGTGAAGATGGAAGCAGAGAAAAGACAGAGAGAGGAAAAAAAGAGAGAGAAAGACAGAGACAGATTTGAAGATGCTATGTTGATAGATTTGAGGATGAAGGAAGGGACCACAAGGCAAGGAGTGTAGGTGCCCGCTAGAATCTCGAAAAGGCAAGGACACAGATTCTCCCCAAAAGCCTCTGGTAGGAATGCAGCCTCAACAAAACTCTGATTTTAGGACTTCTGACTTCCAGCCATGTAAGGTAATAAATTTGCGTTACTTTAAGACACTTAGTTTAAAGTAATTTGTTACAGCAGCAACAGGAAAGTAAGACAAAGGGTCTTAACGTTTTAAAAAGTTGTCACTTTAGGCATGATACATGTCCATCACTGGACAGTGCAGGGACTTTCTTTTATGTATTATAGTTAGTCAAGGACCCACGTTGACAGAGACTCCACCAATTGAAAATCATCAGTTGCCCCAGCAAGGGGGAAGAGAGTGTGTGGTGATTTCAGACCCATTCGTCTATATTTTGGTCTACAAAGTAACACATGGCGCTTCTGTTTACAATCCTTTGGCCAGGAAAATCATATGATCCTGCCTAACTGAAAAGTTGCTGGGAAGTATAACCTTCCATGAGCCTGGAGGGAAAAACTGGACATTGGTGGGCACTAGTAAGGTCTGCCTCCACCATACCTGATGGAGTTGATGAAATCCTTGGTCAAGATAGGTGAAAAGAAATCTTTCTGACCTGGCCTGGTCTAGATTGTACTCTTTCATAGATCAGAGTCTGCTCTTCTGTGCCAGTTTGTGTTGGGATGACCAGCTCCTTGTATTGTCAGAACCTATATTGTTAATTACAGAGAATTCTCAATTATCTGAAATCATTCATATCTAGATGTCATGTAAAAAATCTTTATTAACTCTCTCTGTAACTCTAGCTATTGCAAAGCTATGCACAATTGAGGATCTGAGAAGTTTATTTCTCCGTATTGTGTGAACTACCAGCTGCAAGTGCAAATCATGCTGGGTTTGGCATCTCCTTATTTTTCAGTCAGTGTTGTTTTCTGTATCTTTATTTGACCCACATTGGAGCAGACCAAAAAATTATAACCCACTCTTTCTTTTTGTAGAAGAGAACACCTCACAGGTAGACTGAATTCTGAAAACAGAATGCCAATGTACTATTGGACACCACAAATTTTCAGTAATGCTGCTAGAGTAGTCTAGAACTCTATGCTTAACCACTTCATGTAAATTTCATGTATATTACAATGTTCTCACTAGGTTGTGATGTTAAATATATGTGATTAAATGTTATAGATAAGAAAAACCAAGTTTTATATATATATATATATATACACATATGTATAGAGAGAAATTATATATATACACATATATATATGAAAGGGAGACAACAGTAACACAATAACAGCTGGACCACTCTAGCTATGATAGGTATTCTTCTAAGAAGCTCCTCCTGTATAATTTCACACCCTGTATGAACTCATCCCTTTGAGTGTGGGCTGGACCTAGTGACTTGCTTCTCATGAACAGAATATAACAAAAGTGATGGGATGCCATCTAAGTGATTAGGTTACAAAAGATTGACTTTCCTCTCACTTGCAGCTTCTCTCTCTGGCTGGCTTTGATGAAGCAGGCTCCCATGTTGAAGAGGCCCATTTGAGAAGCAACTGAGGCTGGCCTCTGGCCAAAAGTGTGGAAGCGAAGCCCTCTGTCTGAGAGTCTGCAAGGGATTGAATTCTGCCAGCAACCATATGAATGAGCTTGGAGGTTGATGCTCACTCAACTGCGCCTCAAGATTAGACCACAGCCCCAGATGAAACCATGATGTATACATGATGTATACATGAGATATGCTGAGCAGAGGACCCAGTTAAGTGGTCATAGATTTCTCACCCACAGAAACTATGAGATACTAAATGTCTGTTGTTTTAAGCCATTAAGTTTTGGATAATTTATTGTATGGTAGTAGATAACTAAACACTAGGCTTTAGTTTGTTTCATCTTTTTTATTGGAAGAACTAAATAATTTGTAACTAGGAAAAATGAAATGATTTCAATGATATTAATATGGTCTCTTCTGAATTTTGGTGACAGAAAAGCATAGTACATTAAACTTTTAGGGATATCTCTTCTTCCCCAAGAAGGGAAGTATTTTGTGGGAAGTATTATGTATTTTTCCTTTAAATCCTTTGAACGTTGTCACAGACATAAAAAATAACCTAAGCTCATAGAGAGGAAGACTAGAGAAATCAACTTATTTCAGAACATAAATATAGATTTATTGTGGCCAACTAACGATACTATAATATTGACCAAAAAGTACACACTCAATAAATTAATGAAAATCAAAATGAATTAATTCCAGTGCCATATGTTTGGAAAATGTGGTCCTTAAAAGCAAGTCAACATCAGAAGAAAGAAAAATTCATTTAAGGACTATTAATCATCTCCTATCTCCAAGACGAGAAAGAAAAAAATAATTGACATAATTAATAATCTACTAGATCAAGATTAAGAAAATAAGACACATGCTTAATAAAAGGAAATCATATTAAATATCAAACTATTAAAAGAAAATACCATTCTGAATATACACTTCTCAATCCAAATTCATTGCTATAGGAAAGGTGTAATTCAGTAAAGAACTTTATATTTTAGATCCAAAAGCTTGAGTTATAATTGAAAAGAACCCATATGATGTTACCCTTGTATATATTCCACAGTAACATTTCCTCCAGTTCCAAAGTTTAGGATTTTATTTCCAATAGTGTTTGAGAGGTCAAGAGTTAAAACAATGTGCCGTTGTTATACATGAAAGACAAGAATTTGAATTGCAACCTGAAATCAATTGGAAACTAGCCCAGTCTCTAGAGGACAGTTGTAATATGCTTCACAGGGCTAACTCCTTAAGAATCAAATGCAACTACAGATTCAGCACACTAAATGAAGCTTTTCAATTGCACAAGAAAATGGATTTGCATGAATGACAATTTCTGCAATGTAATATATGCTTAGTCTTGACAAAAATCTTTAAACCTTAAAGATAATATTAATCAAAACAATTCCAAGCAACATTGTTTATTGTGGTGTTATTTGGAATTATCTGGTAAGACTTTACCAGTTTGTCAATAATTAGGTGTTTAGGTTTTTACTAGTTTGTCAATAATTCGGTGTTTAGGTTTTACATAAATGAGGACTAGAACGCTCAACTCTAAAATCTGGGGAGGTTAGGAGCTTCATAAAGTTGGAGAAAATGTAAATCCCCAGGCTCAGTTTTCTCACTTCTTTTTTTTTTTTGAATTTCTTTTTTTTTTTAACATCTTTATTGGAGTATAATTGCTTTACAATGGTGTGTTAGTTTCTGCTTTATAACAAAGTAAATAAGTTATACATATACATATGTTCCCATATCTCTTCCCTCTTGCGTCTCCCTCCCTCCCAACCTCCCTATCCCACCCCTCCAGGCGGTCACAAAGCACGGAGCTGATCTCCCAGTGCTATGCGGCTGCTTCCCACTAGCTATCTATGTTTGGTAGTGTATATATGTCCATGCCACTCTCTCACTTTGTCACAGCTTACCCTTCCCCCTCCCCATATCCTCAAGTCCATGCTCTAGTAGGTCTGTGTCTTTATTCCCGTCTTACCCCTAGGTACTTCATGACCTTTTTTTTTTTTTCTTAGATTCCATATATATGTGTTAGCATACGGTATTTGTTTTTCTCTTTCTGACTTACTTCACTCTGTATGACAGACTCTAGGTCCATCCACCTCACTACAAATAACTCAATTTCCTTTCTTTTTATGGCTGAGTAATATTCCATTGTATATATGTGCCACATCTTCTTTATCCATTCATCTGTCGATGGACACTTAGGTTGCTTCCATATCCTGGCTATTGTAAATAGAGCTGCAGTGAACGTTGTGGTACATGACTGTTTTTGAATTATGGTTTTCTCAGGGTATATGCCCAGTAGTGGGATTGCTGGGTTGTATGGTAGTTCTATTTGTAGTTTTTTTTAAGGAACCTCCATACTGTTCTCCATAGTGTCTGTATCAATTTACATTCCCACCAACAGTGCAAGAGTGTATATCAATCTGCTATTGCTGCCAAACAAACCATCCCAAACTTAGTGGCTGAAGACATCAGCCACTTATTCCTTTCTTTCAACCAGTGGGTTGGCTGATCTCAGTTAGGCTCACTCATACATCTGCTGTCAGATGACTGATCGGTTGTGATTAGCTTATCTTGATGGCATCACTGGGAAAACTCAGCTCTTCTTCATCGGTCCTTCATTGGCCTTCTCATGTGTCTCCTGCAGACTAGTCAGGGCATGTTCTCACAGCAGTGGCAGGAATCCACAAAGAGAAGCAGAAATGCAGAAGTGTTGTTTCAAGTTTCTACTTGCATCAAGTCAGCTATAAGCCCATTGGCCAAAGCAAGTCACAGAGCCAAGTTAGGACCAAGATGGGAGGTTCTACCAAAGGGCATGGAACAATTGTCCATGGGAAATTGGAGCCATTAATAGAATCAATGAATCATACTGTCTAAGGTTCTTTTTCAGCATAAAATTGATTGATTATAGGGTTGGGGGGTTTTGTGGTTTTTTAAGAGGTCTCCAGCACAAAATACTGGGAAATATACTGAGCGTGAAGAGGGAATATAGAAGAAAGAGAACCAAGTACCTCCTCTTTGACAATAAGACTCTGTGTAATTAGATATGAATAGCCTATACCTGAAAAAAGTTCGACATATTTTAATTAAAAGTTAGTGCCATACAACCGACTGATCTACCTTTCATTCATTTTCCTCTTAATATTTTTCTATCAAAGATTTTCAAAACAATATAATAACCAGGCAAGAAAAATTCAAAGGATAGCCAAGTTCAATGAATGAATGATTACATACATTAACTTTCACTTCTCATTCCCATTCACAGAAGAAAAAGAAATTTTAAAAAGGGGAAAGTGATAGAGTATTTTTTAAAAGAAAGAATATTAGGGGTTTTAGTTTTGCACATTTACTTTAATGCTCATCAGAGCCTCAAAATAAAAAGGTATCTTTTCCTTGGGATAGCAGTCCCGACAAATATTGAGGAGTGATTTGTACCAAGTAAGTGGCACTGCGATGTCATTCCTAGGAACTCTTTTATAAACTACAACGAGATAAAAGTAGTCTTCCCTTATTGACCTCTTCTTTCAGGACCAGAGAGGGAATCTATTAAATTTCAGGCTCAAATTATGACCATAGACAGTCTTAAAATCCAAGGTTATAAGTCATAATCTTGGTCACTGGTTAAATCATCCAGTAATAAAAATGCATTTCTTCCCTGTTTTGAAGAATAACCCTGAGAACTAAGGTATGGTAGAGGACAAAGCTATGCAAGCACATATAAATCACAGTTATGTTTTAGTCATAGTCGTGATATCTCTGCTTCCAACCCCTTTCCTTTTCCTCTCAGGTAGATCCCAAGACTCTCAACAAACACATTTATAGTGATGTTTATACTTTACCCATATAAATGATATAAGGCAATAGTCAACTCTATAATCCTAATTTTCTAAGAATTCCTTAATTGGGTTAAAAGCTGTGATCAATTTTACTGAAGCATAAAGAGTTTACTGAATCAACCATTATGCCAAGATGAGAAATCTGATAGTTTGGCTTCCAGAGCATTTATCTTACTAGTATCCTGGTGTATGGGGTGTGGGGATTGGGGGGAGGGGAATGATCAATCTATAGTGGACATTTGCATGTTCACAATTTCTTGAAGGTTCATATTTTATCTAGGCAAATCATTTGAATTTTATATTCTACTTTATAACATGGCACTATTGGGTTAGCATAAAGGTGTTTGAAATTTTTTTGACAGTTAAATTACTTCTTTTATTCCAAATTCCTATGTAAATTGGCACAATAGAAAGTAGCTGTAGGCTTATCCTATGGTTTCAGTAACCCATGTCCCAGTTTGGGAAACAGGACACTAAGTCGGTCTGTTCTGTATTATCTGTATTTCCCTGACAATCGAAGTTTCATTTTCTAAAGTTAAAACAAAATCCTAACATAATTTTGCATATTGGATATTGAACCTGGAATTACTGACTTCAAAATCCTTATAGAGGTCTTGTTTGCCTCCTCTGTCAGGACCCAACTCTTATTTGAAAAAGTATATAAGGTCAGTTTCTATTTATCTCGAGATTTCACTTGGATAACACAAAATGCCACAATTTTGCCTTCCGATTCCCTGCCTGGTGAATTGTTATATGCTGTCAGTAAAGTTCTTGAGCCTACGTCTATGAAATGGGCCCCCAAAAGAAGGTAAAGAACCAGGTAAAACTTTATGCAGATCAAACAGGACGGGAAGATGATTTGGAGTTATGTTCCAAGATCGGTCAGATTAGTTCTGGACGCCTTTCACACACTCTCAAATTCCTGCGAAAACATAACACTCTTTTAAAATGTCATATTACACGGCCATTCATTACCTTTTATACTACTATTCAAGCCCATCATTTCAGAAAGTCCTTCCCAAATGCTTCACGGTGAAACCAGGTTTCTCTAACTGCCATTTAAATCATCAAACCAGACGATACTTCTTTGCTCTTAATTTAATTTTAATTTATATCTGGTGGAAAGGCTGTCATCCAAATCTCCCTACCCTGCCAGGAAGTTTTCAAAAATAGAGTATTAATTTGGGGTGGGGAAGCTGGTGCAGCACCAGCAGTGGACAACCCAGGCAGCAGGGAACACATTTTACAGGTCTTGAGAAAGAATAGTGGTGAGAAGGGGAGTAGAAAGGAGAATAAACGAAACAGAAGAAAAACATGTTTTGTTTAGACTTTATTCCTGATTTATGAAACTAAATACTAAAACGCATTTTCAGTTTAGCACTTAATTTAAAGGAGAAAGCTAAAAGAAGCCCCCTGCTGGCCACTCCAATTTCTACCCTATTGGCTCCAAATAAAAAGAGAAAGGGAGAAAGAAAGACCTCTTTCTTTATCTATATTTAAGGCATAATTTAATCTACTATCATTATTTTTGTTGTATCATATCTCTCCTTAATTGAAATAAATACACTCATACCAACATAAATTCCTAACGGCAGTTTGGTAACTTGTCTTTCCTTGATCATAAAAAAAACAATTGGTCTTACATATTTTGTTTTAAAATTGCATTTAAAACTATATCACTAGCAGATTTCTTTTTGTTCTTTATACTGCATCAGAGCATGAAAGTTTGTGTTAATTATCTCAAACTCATGGAGGTCTTTAAAATAAAATGATAATAAATCAGAGTTTTATTCAAAATTACTTATTATAACTGTCTTTTGTCTTGTTCTAGAAAATTAAGGTACTATGCATAGCAAAAGTCCCCAGGCTGTATTTGTTTCATGCTGTAACCTGAATCTATGATGGAGTCACCCTATAGACTTATTCTTTAGAAAACAGAACTCCTTAGGGCAGCATGACCCAAGTTGCACAGGAATGTAAATTAAAATGATTGAGCATTTCTCTCTTTCCGTAAGACAAATATTTTACTACATTGCATACTATAATAACCTTTCTCACATCCAACAAAGAAATATTAACGTCTATCATATATAATTAAATACTCAAAGCCTATTTGTAAAGCAAAAGCAGCAGCAGAAATGACATTTAGTTACATTTTCAAAAGAAAAGCGTGATCAATGAAACAGAAGTATTCGCATAGAGAGCTTGTGCCCTATGACAGTGACAGTTATATCAGAACAAACTACATATAACATTTATCTTCATTTTGTTCCAGTATCGGCTGAGTGCATTGTTTGGGCATGTGTGAAAAGTGCAGAGAGATTGACAGCTTCTTTGGTACTGACTTGGCCTTTGTCTAGGCTTTCTCTGACTTGACTGACCCCTTCCTCATTTCTACTGTCATTGACTTTGAGGAAGTACATGGCTGGGCCATTTTACATCCTCTCTGTTAGACCAGGGATAAGTCAGCTACTCACAGTCCAGTTCATGAGTCAATTTTAAGAATCTTACTATTATACATAATACTCTTGACTTCTCAGAGTTGGTGGTGTGAGCATAAAGTTTGCCAGGACACAGTAAAGTTTTCCTGAGACAGGCCAGTAAACAACTTTATGACAGTGCTTCCAGACTGTTTTGCCTAATACCTACAAGTTGGTCATGAGACCGTCAGGGGATTGGAAATGTATCGCTTGACTGGGTTTTCAGATTGATAACAAGAGGGTAAGCAACTGTGTCATCCAGAAGGTTCCAAAGTCCCAGGGTCATTCAGGGGCAAGTACAGCAGCTTCCCTTCCTAAGTCCAGGAGTTCTCCCACCAACCAAAGCCCAATAGGGGGCAGCTTCCCTAAGTTAAACCTAAAAGCCCATAGCCTGCTCAGCTAAAAGCCAAATGAAAAGGCAAAGTTGCCCAAGAGTCATGAGACAGTTGGAAAATCCCTGCGGCTGGCGCGCACTGTAACAGAATCTGCACATTAAATCAGGGAGGATTTGTTTGGACCTCCAGTTTAGATAGAGAATAATGATTTCTCTCTTACTTTTGTTGTTTTGTTAGTTTATGAAAATTGAAGTTCATTCTCTGGCCTGACTGCGTCCCTGCTCTTCTTTTTTTTTTTTTTGTCTTAAAAATAAAACTCATTTTATTCTTAGTTTAGAGCAACCATTTCCTTTTTTAAGAGATTATAATATTAGCTAATATATCCTTTTTTAAAAATTTTTATTGGAGTATAGTTGATGTACAATGTTATGTTAGTTTCAGGTGTACAGCAAAGTGAATCAGTTATACATATACATAAATCCACTTTTTTTTAGATTCTTTTCCCATATAGGCCATTACAGAGTATTGAGTTGAATTCCCTGTGCTATGCAGTAGGTCCTTATTAGTTATCTACTTTATATATAAAATAGATAACCCCTGCTCTTTAAACAGCTGGACAGTCATTGCAACTTTCCATTGCAGAGATGCTCCTGATGGGGGCAATATCGAACCTGGTCAGGGGATGGCTTTCCTCTCCCTGGCTGTGGCTTCCCTGTGCAAGACGCCATAGCCTTCCCAGACAGGACTTCACTGTCCTTAAAAGGAAAAAGGCCAGCACACTTGAGAATTGGATTGAGCCAGTGAAGTAACCCCTGAGAATCACTAGGTACAACTTTAATCGTTCCTGTTTACTTTCCTGAGAAGAGATTATGAAAAGGAAATAAGATCACATTTTAAAGCATTTTCATAATGGAAATTATCACTGAAACCAAATACTCTTTTGAATCAAACAACCCTAAAGTGATGTACAATTCTAAGATCTGTTTAATTAATCAAAGTATTTCCTAATAAATAACAAAAATACATTCTATTTGTGTTTTAGAGGGTACATATAATGTATATTCTCATAAATATTTAAATATAGGCAGTCTGCTTGGCAGAGAAAATCTTAAACTTTTCAGAAGTCTTCATTACCCTGAAACGTTTTGAAGGGAAATAGAATGTTAATAAAACAGCTTTTTACTTAATCATAGAAAATATCAAATGAAATCATTTTCTAAACTCTGAAGGAAAAATAGATATATTAGTTTATAGACTGCAGACGCCTTTCTCATTTCAGACCTATGACAACATTGCCTGCCTTAGTAACTGTGGAGTATTAGGAATCTTGGGAGATAGTACAAAGCATGAGAAAATTTTTATATTTACATGTATTCAAACACATTTGTATGTATGTGAGACTATATCGAGAAAATCTAATAAGCCTATATCAGTATCAGTACTTTAATACTGATTGGAATAGCTTAGGAGCTTATATTAATAAAAAACACATCCTGATTTACTAAAACTTTAATAACTATATATATATACATATATACGTATACATAAATAGGGAGAATGCCATGTGACAATTGAATTATACAGCTGAAAGCCAAGGAACACCAAAGATTGCCAGCAAACCACCAGAGGCTAGGAAGAGGCAAGGAAGGGTGCCCCTACAGTTTGCAGAGGGAGCACGGCCCTGCCAACACCTTGTGGTGTTATACATCTCTGTTTATTCACAGCTTCTTTTATGGTTGCTATGGTCTGAATGTCTCTATCCCCCAAAATTCATATGTTGAAATTCTTACCCCCAAAGCTGAGAGTATTAGTATTAGTAGGTGTGGCCTTTGGGAGTTACTTTTAGGTGAGAAGCACCTAACATTGCACAGGTGTGCCATCTCCTTAAAACATTTTATAGATTAAGTACAACTCCAATAAGCTTTCAGAAATTAATCTGACAAACTTTTTTTTTAATTATACAGGTGAGAATTGCCAAAATAGGTTTGTGTAAGAAGAGTAATGGGGACAAGACATTTTTCATAGTAACGGATACATTGGAAAGATATAGTAATTAAAACAGTATGCTGGAATAGATAGATAATTTAGTGGGACAGAAAAACAAACTCGGCAAAAGCCTCAAGTATTTATAACTTTGTAGTAAATGATAAAGTTGGAATTATAAATTATTGGGGAAATGTGTTGCTGTTCAATAAGTTGTGATAGGAAAAATGGTTCAATATCTTGGGATAAAGCATATAGTAAAATAAATTCCAGCCGAACTAAATAGATAGATGTAGAAAAATGGCAACATGAGAAAATAGGAGAAAATATAGATAGCTATTTATGTGATATTACCATGAGAAGCCCTAAGTATTAATGCAAAGTAAGAAATTGTAAGGCAGTATTTCACAGTGTGGTTTATTAACTACTTCATTTAGAATCAGCTCAGTTACTGCTAAAGTTGCCAGGACCACACCAAAGAGTTATGGAATAATACCCCCTGATGGTGGAGCCCAGGAATCTGTGTTTTCATGAATACATTAAGAGATCTTGATGCGCATTAAATTTGAGAATCACTGCCCGGCAGGATAAAATTGATAGATTTACTACAGATGTGAACATTTCTATAAAATAAGTACCCTAAATCAAGAGTCAAAAGAAAACCTGTCAAAAATAAATTGCAATGTTATACGACAAAGAGTTGAACAATAATAAATCAACAAAAGAAAAAATTAGTAAGAAAACTTTGACTCCGTTAAAAGAAAAGCAGGGGGCTTCCCTGGTGGTGCAGTGGTTAAGAATCCACCTGCCAATGCACGGGACACGGGTTTGAGCCCTTGTCCAGGAAGATACTAAAAGCCGCAGAGCAACTAAGCCCATGCGCCACAACTACTGAGCCTGTGGCACTCTAGAGCCCACAAGCCACAACTACTGAAGCCTGCGTGCCACAACAACTACTGAGGCCTCAGAATGAAACCTACTTTGCCAGCACCTTGATCTTTCCCAGCTTCTGGATCTGTGAGAAATAAATTTCTGTTGTTTAAACCACCCAGTCTCTGATATTTTATTATGGCAGCATGAGCAGACTAATAGAGGTAGTTTTTTCAGTCTTATCACCCTACTTGGTTTTAAACAAGTTTGTTAGTTTGCAAGATTCAAATCTACTTACCAAGAAGCATGATAGCATGATATAGCACTTAGGTGGATAGTAATAGAAATATGCTTTAAAAAAAAAAAAAACTTTTGTGAGAGAATCACCTTGCAAAGGGAGGGACTAATTAGAGGGAACACCATTCCTTTGGGTATGTTCTATTTACTTATTAAATAAACTTGTCACATTTCACATGGGAGTGGATAGAAAGAGGATCAAAGTCATTGACTGTCAGTTTTTAAACTTTTCAATGACTTCACTGATTTATTGAATCTTTGAATATTGATTACTGGATTTAGAATTGATTACAAATAAATTTAACAATTCTATATTTATGTTTTAGCTTGCATTGGAGTAGAAAGAGGAACAAAGAAGATTTCAAACAGGTAAGTTTTAGATCTAAACTCACTAGTAAAATCACAATCACCAGAAAGAAACATCCTAGTGTTTAAAATTTCCATTTTTGATGTATGTCTTCATTTTATTTTACAAAAAAAAGGGAAAGATTCTGTTATTTCTGCTCTATTATATACTTCATATGAGAGTAACTAAACTCATCAGGACTCAGTCTACTCCTTAGGAGAAACATGAAAGACATTTTTTTTTTTTATGAAAGACATTTTAAAAGCTAAATGCCTACACTTCCATCCTACCTTTCTAAACAATCACTTTTTTCTGAGTGATTTATTGAAAATGAAGACTAGATCCATGGATAAACATATGTGCTCAGAGCTACACATATACATGTTCTTTACATTTATTAACATAAATTCATATATATGTGTATATATAATATACTGGTATTATAATTTTTATCTGCTTGGTTTAGGGACCAAGTATCTGTTCACTTTTCAGAAAACTTTAGGAAGTATTTATTTTTAGAAAGGCATGTAGAACAGCACAGCTCAATTTGGACTAGCCACCATTTTCCAAGTGGCCAATTAGCCACATATGGATAGCAGATACCCTATTAGCACAGATCTACATGAAGGACATATGCATGTTTATCACATTGTACTTGCAATCTTCTGTAGGTTTTAAAATTTTCAAAATAAAAAGTTGGAGGGAAAAGACATGTAGAAATATCGATACTTCCAATCACGTTCATTTTGCTTCAAATAATTTACTCTTTCTCATTCCTGCGGGGACATGTTTAATATACGAGCAGTTTTGCTTTTCGAGCAGTGGTATCCCCTCAGGACCATATTATGGTCTTTCTATTCTTTGCATAGTTTCATGGCCCTTAAAAAATGATATCACACATGGAAGCAACCTAAGTGTCCATCAACAGATGAATGCATAAAGAAGAGGTGGCACGTATATACAATGGAATATTACTCAGCCATAAAAAGAAATGAAATTGAGTTATTTGTAGTGAGGTAGATGGAACTAGAGTCTGTCATACAGAGTGAAGTAAGTCAGAAGGAGAAAAACAAATACCATATGCTAACACATATATATGGAATCTAAAAAAAAACAAACAAAAAAGGGTTCTGAAGAACCTAGGGGCAGGAAAGAAATAAAGACACAGATGTAGAGAATGGACTTGAGGACACAGGGAGTGGGAAGCATAAGCTGAGACTAAATGAGAGAGTGGCATGGACATATATACACTACCAAATGTAAAATAGATAGCTAGTTGGAAGCAGCCGCATAGCACAGGAGATCAGCTTGGTGCTTTGTGATCACCTAGAGGGGTGGGAGAGGGAGGGTGGGAGGGAGATGCATGCAAGAGAGAGGGGAGATGGGGATATATGTATATGTAGAGCTGATTCACTTTGTTACACAGCAGCAATTAACACAACAATGTAAAGCAATTATACCTCAATAAAGATGTTTAAAAAAATGATAGGACATGTAATAAGCAAACTAACTACTAGTGACACTAAAATGGGAAAGGGGTCCTTGGCATGGCTCAAAAAGTCCTGTATATAATTTTTAAATCAGTGCTGCAATTTGTGGTCCAGCAAGCGAGATGGTGTCTTGCTTGATTGCTCTGCCAATAAGCACTCATCATTCTTGTCATGAACCAGAATCACAGCTTCTGCACTTTGGTTCCGGGAGGCGGAGTTTTCTCTGACCTCGTCTGTCTCCTCTGACAAGGAAACAAATTTCAGCTCCTCCGGGAAAAGATAACCCCTGCTGCTCCTTGCTTGGGAGGGAAAACACATTCTCCTTCCTTGCAGAGGTTGAAAGAAGAGTTGAGTACAAAGCAGTATATAGAAAGTCTTCATTTTCAACTCATCTCCCTTTCATTTTTAGGCTGAGTGCAGCCTTGCCTTGAGTGATGGTGACAACGGGCTGAATTTTCCTTTCTTGCTCAACTGATCACTTATGTTGACAATAGTATCTTTTCGGTAATAAGAAATCAATTCTAATTTCCCCCATTTACTTAACAAAAATATGGTCTGCTTGTTGATAGGACTGTCACATAGTTTTCTTTTTTTGTGATCCAGAATGCTGAAGTTTGGGAGATAGGGAGAAACACAGAGGAACAGCTTTTACTGGGGGAAAAATATATATATAGCAGTAATGCAGCTACCCTAATTTGAATGGAACAAAGTCATCTTGTACTTCTTGTTCTTTTCAAGTACCTTTCTGGCATACCTGAGCTCTCACAGTTCCGAAGAATCATTAGAGACGAGAAAACTTTGTGATTGTTTTGGAACTTCAAAACTCCTGCCAGGATTGACTCTAAATATCGGAGAGGTCCTTGTGGAAGAGGATGTGAGGATATCTTGCTAAGCCAGCTATCAGCTGCATAGCCAGACCTTTAAGGTAAAAGTTAAGAACAAAAACTTATTTTAGCTCCTCAAATGAAGGAAGGAAGAAAAGCAATTTGTGCCTGATTCAGAAAAAGTTGTTTAAATGTAATGAAAACTTTAATTTGTGAGTGGATAAAAACATTCCATTATTAAGGCTTTATCATTGTATTAATATTCTCAATTACGAATATGTAAAATATATGTCTAAATATATGTGTATTTAGTTCCAAACTTGAAGTTTAAAGGCGATCTCTTCCCACTCTGTATTTGTATCTTTTAAAATCGAATATAATATTTATTCAGATTCTTTTCTTCTTATTCAATCTTCAGTGAAGAAAAATAAAATTTTCTTCGTAGGGAAGCAGAGATTTCACACTGGCTTTAATAAAATCAGTTTCACCACTAGATATAGACTATATCCCTAAGGGTCACAAAAAGCTGAAGTTGATTTGTCTTCATCAAAGCAGACAAGTTATTAAAGGAAAGAACTGGTATGAGAATACTTCCCACTAACTGAGCCAAGAGAGAGGAATGAATGAGACAAACTTTACATGCAAACACACATATAGTCCTTTTCTCTTTATATGCTGCTTTCTCTGCTGTCTCCTTGGTACCGTCTGCACTAGCAGACATAAGGAAAAGTCACCTCAACTCCACTGAGTGATACTGAAACTTGAAGGGAAAGGAAACTTGAAATGTGCAAATATATTATTGTTCAACAACTTTGCAGATGATTTTATTACCTTAAGGCTTCATGGTTTCTGTCTCCTCTCTCTGTGTCATTTCTCTGCCACTATCTCTCTCTCATGCACACCCACCCAGAGGGACACACATATTGATACCTGGTGGGGATTTCTTACTTAAAGCTATTTCTTCTCCAGACTGAGAAAAATCAAAGACCTGGATCCTTTAAATGAATGATCATTTCTTGATATTTAAAGTAAACAATCTGGGAAACCAATTTAAATGAATGGGAGGATTCTACCCTTGAACAACACGGGTTTGAACTATGCAGGTCCACTTATACGTGGATTTTTTTTTTTTAAATAAATATGTACTACAGTGCTACACGATCCACCCTGGTTGACTCTGTGGATGCAGAGCCCTGGATATGGAGGGCCACCTGTGAAGTTATACTCAGATTTTAATGGAAGGGGTTCGGTCCCCCCAACTCCACATAGTTTAAGAGGACACATAAGAAGCTTTCTTTTATCACTTCCTCATGCCAAAAACAGAAATGGGAAGTATGGCACACATGAAAATAATATTTAATATAATAGTTCCAGTTTCAAACTTCATCCCAATAAATGTAGACATAACAACTTCAATCTAGTTCTTCATTCTGGATACCAAATTCAAATGTTCTACCAAAAGTCTTAAGGTATCTCTGAATAAAACTATTTTTTCTCCCTAAGGCTAAGCCCTGTGGATAGAGAACTTGTAAAACTGGTTCTACTAGCAAACTATAAAACCTTCATGCCCTATTTACCACATTAGAAGAAAGCAACGTTCTCCTTTTTTCTCATTCTTGTTTTAGCCTGAACACATGGCTTTTTCTGAAGCTGTGCCAGGTTCAGGTCAGATACTATTAGGGCAGTGATGACTGTGGATTACTGTACACACTCCCCCCATGGTTTTGTCTGTGAGAGCCCTTTAAAGTCTCTATCTGGCCCTGTTTTCATGTGAATGTGTTTGTTTCAGCACCTCTGGAAGATATTAAGTAGTTGTATCATCAATAAGTGTTGGTGATGCTTATCTCTCTATTTCTCTGGATCCTAGCACACAGACTTTTGAGATGACCTACTAAGATAAAATCTAAGTGACATGTATTAAAGAAAAAGGACACAATTTGATTGGAAAAGACTTAAGAAGAAAACGTGGAGGTTACTTTCTGCAATATGTGTCCAGGGTGACTGTTCTCCCAGCGCTTATTTTAGAACCCCGGCTAAATTCTTGGTGTTTGACTCACTGGAATGAAGAGTGAATCAAACACAAAGAATTTAGAATTCATTAGCTGGTGACATCCAATGAGTTTAGAATACTCAAGAAAGACTATATATATGTAGTTAAAAAAAAAGTGGGGAGGGTTTCTGTTTCAATTAAAAAGAAATTTTTATTGAAGTATAGCTGATTTACAGTGCTGTATTAATTTCTGCTGTACAGCAAAGTCATTCAGAGATATATATATTCTTTTTTTTAATATTCTTTTCCATTATGGTTTATCATAGAATATTGAATATAGTTCCCTGTGCTGTACAGTAGGACCTTGTTGTTTATCCATTCTATATATGAAAGCTTACATCCGCTAACCCCAACCTCCCGCTCTAGCCCTCCCCTACCCCCCTCCCTCTTTGGTTCAATTTTTTAAATGTTCTTAGTTCACTCATTTCTGAGGAAGTGAAAACCTCTCTGTAGTTCAATTCTTGCCTCCCTACTGCCTTCTCCACCCTTGACCTACCTCTCTTTTATTCTTCTCTCCTGTGCTCCTAACCTTCCCCTCCCCATCAAATATACAATGGAGACAGGGCGTAAAGTCAGGGCTTGATCATTTTCAGTCTCGTCACCAGTCCTGACTTAAATGCTCTTGAAGTTTTTCCTGGTAAAATCGAGTAGCTGTCCATATTAATTAAACCGCTGAATCAATATCCCTGAAAATGTAATGGCTGAAATAAAATACAAGTAGATTTATCTCTCAAGAAACCATCTGAGAGGGAAGGGGGATGGTGGGGAAGTTCTGCTCCACTCAGTCATGCAGAAACCCAGTGCAGAGTGAGGCTAGTTCTGACACCTTCAACAGGTGGCCCCTAAGGTCCATCCTGTCATCACTATTTCAGCCTGTGGGAGAGGAAAAAACAAAAAAAGCTGTAGAAGTGAGTGTGCAAGTTTTCAAGGCAAGCCTTGAATGGCATCTATCACTTTTGCTTACACTTCCCTGGAGAGAGCTTAGTGTTATGGCCACACTAGCTGCAGAGGGAGCAGGAAAATACAGTCCATGGATGGGCAGCTTTATCCCAGTTATGACATTATCTTACTGCAGAAGCAATAGAGTACAGATTTGGGCGGACAACTTGTAATCTCCACCACACCCTCTAAGCCCTTTTATGGTCTTAATAAGAACATGAAGGGAACATGCAAGTACAAGAATCATTGTACTGGGTCCTTTGCAGAGCAAACTGTTCCTATGGCTTATATTAGTCATCTGTAATGGGAATGTATTTGCTTGATCTCATGAATTAGCATATGCTCCTATTTCATAGATGACTTATGAGAGTAAAACGAGAAAATATATCTGAAAGCTGTTTGGAAAAGCTAAAGGTATAGTCCTACAGTGTTAGAAATTGAATTGTTCCTTCATTGGAATATTACTCAGCCATAAAAAAGGATGAAATAACACCATTCGCAGCAACAAGGATGGACCTAGAGATTATCATACTAAGTGAAGTAAGTCAGACAGTGAAAGACGAATACCACATGAGATCACTTGTATGTGGAATCTAAAATATGAAACAAATGAACTTGTCTATGAAACAGAAACAGATTCACAGATATAGAGAACACACTTGTGGTTGTCAAGGTGGGGGTGGGTGGGAGGGATGGACAGGGAGTTTGGGATTAACAGATATATAGGTTCAATTTTAAAAACTTGAACCTATATATAAAATAGGTAAACAACAAGGACCTAGCATATAGCACAGGGAACTATATTCAGTATCTTGTAATAACGTATAATGGAAAAGGATCTGCAAAAGAATATATATATATATATATATATGTATGTATAATGGGATCACTTTCCTGTACACCTGAAACATTGTAAATCAACTACACTTCAGTTTAAAATACATATATTATTCCTTCATTGTTGAAATCACAGTTTGAACCTATGAAGCCAGTGCCCAACATTTCCATAGTCAAATAAGGTATAATAACTAAGAGGTAAACCCAAAAAGCAATCAACCTTCAGAGTCCAAACAGAAAGTATATAAGTAAGGGTAGAATATATATCGTAGTTAAGCTAGCACCCTTTTGTTAACAATGGGTCCGAAACATAAAGGCAGATTTAGCAATATAGACGGCAAATTTTATTCAATATTCAGGATCACAGCTCAATGAACATCAAAACTGACTACCCTCCGGTAACATCACTGAAGTTTGGAGGATCAATGAAGTTTGAAGGCAAAATATAGAGTGGAAGCCTAGAGAATGTTAAGACCCTCAGTGAATGAACACTGGATAGAGAGTGTTCAGAAGAAGACTCAAGTTTTGTCCAGGGAGTACAGACAAATCAAAATAGGAGGATAAATAAGAGACAGAGCAGACCCCTTCTGTGGGATCACACAAAAATGCAAATCATGGCAGAATATAACATACTAGTTAGACCCAGTTTTTTAAGACCTGTAAAATAAGGATAGAGAACTCCATGCCCAATCTCACATAACCACCTGGATCAATACTCTGATATGTCATGGAAAGAGGCCAGCTAAGGTTAGGTAATGGAAGTGCCCTGACCCATTGACTTTGTTATGGCCTTAGAGAGCCAACGTTTTGCCATTAAATGTCAGATCAATTCCCAATGATTTAAACATTACCCAGAAGTCTCTAGTTTCTTGGAATTTTTAATAAAAAAAATGCAAACTTCAAACAGTACCATTTTCAAGAGTCTAAGGAATTATTTACTACATTAGCTTAATCCATCTCGCTCACTCTTTAACATTCTTGTCTCAATTGCTTTCTACAATTTATAAAGCACTGCCTGCATTTTAAAAAAATCTATATTATTATTTTTAATATATGTTTATATCTATCTTTTGATGTTCAAGAAGTAAATTTTCTCTCTGGGATTCTTATAAACAACTTACCACAGACTGTCCATTTTCTCATATAGCCCTTACCAGAATTATACTGCAATTACATATGAAAAGGTTCTTCTCCCTTTAGGTCAAGGACGGCCCATGTTTAATTAATCTTTTATCCACATGATGCCTTGCATATGTAGGTATTTGAAACATAAATTAGTACAGTTTTAGTCCAACTCCACTTCCCTCAACTCAGGCCGTAGGAGGGAGATAAAAGGAAGGCCCATCTATACGGCTACTATAAATTTGTAGGGGAACCTCTTAATTTTCCTCTCAGGAGTAAAGTGGACCAGTTTCTCTGGTTCTTCACAAGGAGAATCAAATTTGGTTTTCAATACTCCATAAAATGTCAGAGCTCCTCTAGGGGCGTGCCCTCTGTCTAGCAGTCCTGGATAAACAGGCATTTAGCGGTAATAATTCCAAACTTGCTCTTTTATATCTCAGGGATCACCAAAAGACTCCTGCGTCCAGAGGCTGACATATCTTCTTGATGGGCATGACCCATGTTATTTGAATGACCGACTGAATGAATAAACGAGCCAAAAATCGCCATCCCTAGATATCAACAAATTTCCAACTGGCATCCGGCTGCCCGATGGTGTCACTGGCGTCAGGTGTGACAAGCTGTAATCTAAAATAACACCTAATTTAGATCCTCGTGCACTTTCTGAACTGCTGGGGCAAAGAAGGGAGACGATTACAGCTCCTTGAACTCCCAGACTCCCCCTCGCCTTGTACCTGCTGTACAATTATTGCTGCCTTGCCTGCCAAAGTTCCATTAAGGGCTCTGGCGCTCCTGGCGCTTGCATGGATACCCTACTAAATTTAATCACCATGGATGACTTATGCTTGCCAGCTGGGTGCCTCAAACCAAAGGAATAATATCAGACAAATATATGGGGATCTAGTTTATCTAAACGTATACAGGAAGAAAACAGAGAGGAGGGGCTTTTTGGCTGGTGGGAGACCACTTGTGCACCGTGTGAACTTTAAACTTGCTCTTTTTTTTCAGGGTAAAAAGTTCAATAAAAACTTTTTTATTTTTTTTGAAGTTTTATCGTCAATTCAAATAATCATGCCAAGTGAGGTCATATTGCCAGAGGCAATAGACAGCTGTAGAGAATCCATCAGCCTTTGGCTGCCTCCGGATGCAAGATCTTGGCTTGTCTGCTGAGTTGGGGTTGTGGGATGTAATTAGAGGCAGCAAAGGCTATCTAGTGCCTACTGCCCTCCCATTAACCTTGGATGTGGCTGGGGCAACTCAGAAATGGGGTGTGGGGCTTGGCTACCCTTCACGGCTCTCAGACTCTCCTACCTGCAGGGCGGGATTCTTGGGCCTGACTTTAAAAAGAGTCCTCAGGGCAGAGAATTCACATACTGACTCATTTGGCACTGGTTCTCTGGGTTGTGCTTGACTCTCTGTTCTTCTTCCATTGCCTGAAGGTACAGAGACTTTACAAAAAGAAAAATAAGTAAATTAAAAAAAAAAAATCATTGTCATCACCCCGAACTGAGCCACCAGTGATTTGCTTTAGCCCATCAGTGAGAATAGTGGCATAAACCTTTTTTTTTTAAATTTCACAAGTACAACATTTCTTATTTGCATTGTGATGTTTTCCATTGTAAGTAGAGGTAGCTAGCAGACCAAACCCAGTCCTTTATTTATTTCCTCTCTAGATGTTGACGAAAGTGTCAATGAGGCATTATGACTTGTTTCATGATGACAGTCCTGCTCTGCTTGGTGACCCATGACCTCCCTCCTCAGGAGATATTGAGGTTAACATGACGGCACACTGGACATCTATACAGGAAGGAATGTATTCAACACCGGAAAACGTGGGAGGAATTTAGTGAATGAATGGGCCTTACTGAGCAGAGAAAACAGTTGGGTAATTTTGCCCACCAAAAACCCCGATGAACGATTATTTGCAGCCCACTGGTCTGTAACTTCAATCACCTGATGAGACATATTCACATTAGTGCAGTCTCTTGCTCAGATAGTCATCACCCGCCTTGGCTGGCCCTTGTAGGAGGGAGAAGGAATAGAGGAGGTTGTAAAGCAGAAGTAAATTAGTGTAAAGCAGCTGAGAGTGGTTGAGGAGCTGGGTGGGTAAACATCTGTGATGGCATAGGAGTCAATTACAGCTGTTGACACTTGGTCCAGGCAGTGACCCCAGGCCCTCTGCTACCAGGCCGAGCAGACAGGCCTCCAGCCCTCCAGCAAGCCATGATGACCGGCTTTTCCCACAGCTGTCTCTGCAGGAGGGTCTTGGGCAGGACCCTACAGTCACATCTCTCTCATTTCTTGGGACCAGGAAATGAGAAAATCATTGCTCACCCCACTCCAAACTTGCCTCATCTCAGAGCTCAGTATCCGCTCCATGCTTTGCAGCCACGCTGGGAGGATCTCTTTAATAGAAGAAAAGAAGGACAGAATGTTGGAAGGCAGCTCTCCTTGACAGATGGGAATGAGCGCAGTGTGAGTAACTAACTGGAGGCAATAAAGGTGTTAGCAAATAGCAGGAGGCAAGAGCGGGCCCGGGATGACTGGCTCTGCTACACACTGCGTGCTGTACAGGCGCCAGTGAGAGCTGCCTATCTCAGCTTCAGTGTTAAGAGCATGTGGCTCTCACAGATTCACAACGTAGTCCTCGGCTTTCTCAGTAGCACAAGCATTGACTGGGTCCCCATCCAACTGAGGGGTCTACCATCTCTTTGTTACCCTCCTTCCTAATGCTTGTTCTCCTGGTCATCCCTCCTTTCTTTGTCCTGGTTCCTTTGTTCTTCTTTTCCCTGTTCCTTTTGTCTCATTACATGATAGTCCCCCTTTTCCTTTGGGATTTTTTTTGCGGTACGCGGGCCTCTCACTGTTGTGGCCTCTCCCGTTGCGGAGCACAGGCTCTGGACACGCAGGCTCAACGGCCATGGCTCACGGGCCCAGCCGCTCCGCGGCATGTGGGATTTTCCCGGACCAGGGCACGAACCCGCGTCCCCTGCATCGGCAGGAGGACTTTCAACCACTGAGCCCCCAGGGGAGCCCCCTTTGGGATTTTTGTCTTTTCTTAAAGCAAGGAGAGCCTCCTCATCAGTGTCAAGCCCAGCGTCATGTAACCAATTACCCTAAAATCACAGCCATCTAGCCCTACCCTCTGTGTTCAGAAAACCCAGTTGTTGCTGAGAATTGTATATCTATACAGCGTTTACACATGAACCGTAGCAGGAATTCTTAAGGCAAGGATACCATTGAACCAAAAAATGTCATAACACAAAGGAGTCTCAGATGCTTATTATCTCCTCCCAACTACATTCCATTTGACAATCAAGCAAGTCATGACTTGGGAAAGTTAAATGAGTTCCTAAGGCTTACACAAACCAGTAGAGTGAAGGACCCAGGCCTCTTGACTCCCTAATCAGTGATTTGTTTTTCCACTTTATGCATTTTAACGTAAAAATAAAAGCCACAGATTCTCTAGACCGCTGCGCTACCTGGGGGAATATTTCTTACCCCCAATCATGCTTGAATCCCTCTACTACAGAAATAAATACAGCTAATGAATCAGGGATGCTCTTTTGTGCTCCTGTTGTGTCTGACCTTAAGGAAGTTGCTCGCCTCCCTGGTTCTCTATTGTCTTTCACAGCTGAGGAGCCTGGACAGATCATCTAGGGTTGCTTCTAGTTCCAAAATTCAATGACCCTTTAAGCTTAACTTCTTTCACCAGAATACCTGTCATTTCTAGGTAAATGGTGTTCTCAGTCCTTTCTGCTAAAAGAGGTTAAGTAAATAAAAAGGAAAGATCAGGCTCTGCTTTTGGCCTAAATTATAACTTCAAGACCAGGGATGAAAGAAGTTAATAGCAATAAGAAAGCTTCCAGAGTCTACCATTTACAATTTAAATCCTTTGCTTGGGAGGTGAAAAGTTCAAAGTTGAGTCATAGTCTGAGGTGGCTCTGCTCTTTCTTTTTAATTATCTGAGGTCAGGAAGTTAATAATACCAGAAATCCCCAGTGGAGACCTCTTGTGCACTGTGTGAACTTTAAACTTGCTCACTTTTTTTTAAGGGTAAAAAGTTCAGTAAAAACACAGTGGACTTTTCCTCTTAGCCTCCACCCATTCATCCCCCAAGGTCAAAAGTTGAACTGTAAAACAGAAACCCTTGTTCTCTGATCCACATTTAAACAGATCACTTATTAAAGGGTAAACATTCTAAATGCAAGCCAAGATCCAAAGTGAATCTGTTCAATAAAAATAAAAATATTGTAATAAAATGAGTCTTTGATCTTTATCACTTGCCTTGGAGTTGAACATCCAAATTTATTTTATTTTTTGAATCTCAGAGAGCAGTCACAAAAGCTCTTTCTTAACCTATCTCTGCCCTGAGATTGGCATATCTGGAAAAGATAAACCTAAGACATTTCTAAAATAATTGTGTTCACAGTCTTATCTTAAGGCAATTTCTACAACTAATTCTACACCATTATGTTTGTTTGTTTGTTTGTTTTGTTCAAACAGGAGTTCAAGTGTGGTTTAAATCTGAAAGATTTAAAGGACTGGGGAATTAAAAGGTGTTTGCTGAAAATGATGGAGGATATGGAGAGGATAAAGAAATGGATGAATCAACCCAATGAACCTCATGGGAATTAGGAATGGACTATATTTGAAATCTTCGAAATGTTAAAGCTCAAACATGAAGCCAAGAGGACAGCTGTAGAGCTCTAAATACGTACAGCCGACCCTCCATACCCGAGGGCTCCACATCTTCAGATTCAACCAATGGCAAATCAAAAATATTGAGAAAAAAAAATTCCAGAATGTCCCACACATGTCAAGGGATGACTATATTTACTTCATAAGGATAAGACTAGCTTTCTTAAAGTAACCATGGCACATTTAAGAAGTATGGAAGAGCCAACTAAATATTAACCCAATCCAACCAGCTTGCTTAGAAAAACTCCCTAAACCAACATCATATTAAGCTGCTATTTCATGCAACACCTAAGTGTCCTTTTCTAATAAAGTAAATGATATATGTGTCCATTCTTTTCATTGCATGCCCTTTGGAAACTCTTTGTTAAAAAAAAAAAAAAAAAAAGCCAAATCTGTGAGAGCACCTTTGTCACAATTTATCCAAAAGAGAATAATACCACCTGCTTGCCTACCTTAATAATTTTTGTACAGTCTAATGAGAAAATCACAGAAAACAGTGAGAACCTTGAAATAAAGATATATGATGAGCATATTCATAATAAATACCTTTCACTGATGTTTGTTTTGACAAATGTCAGTTAAGTTCTTGGACTTTCTGATTAATTTTAATACAAATTCAAACTAGAAGATACAGCTCCAAAGAAGTTGTGACCTAGGCCCATTTACCCTGTAATTTTCACAGTATCCTCTGGGACTCCTGGATGCAGCTGGATGACCCAGACCCAGGAATAACAAGCCAGGAAGGAAGTGGGGAGAGCACATGAGACTACTTCCTCTTGTAAGGAAGGACTCCCCTCTCAACACTTGTAAGGAAGGGTGGAAATTCCTTATGAGTCAAAGTGTGACTTCAAAGTAAAGGACGAAATTTGAGAGATGTGATCATATTGATTAGGATGTTGACCAAAAGGAAGTCACTGAATTTAGAAGAGTGGACAGGGAAAATCAGGCATTAAATCAGAAGGTGAAGGGCATCTGGACACTGCTCACTTAGGCTGGTGTTACATTCGTGAGAATAACTTCTGGTTTCAATTCATCTTGTGAATATATTCCCATGAATATTTATGTTTCTTCTTTTTTATTTTTAAGTCACCACGTTGTATTTGAGCTAGCTGTTTTCAGCCTTCTGTCTGACTGAATTCCGTATTTTTTTTTTCCTGCAAACCACTTCATTTTGTAAGAGGCTATTATAGGGTAAGACCATGTTGTGTTATGGGCATACTTATCCTAAATGTTCTCATAGGATAAAAATAGGACTGGATCCATATAACATCAGCCATACAGAACACTGTAAGGCGTGTATTACAGGTGGTATGAACAAAGTGTCATGACAACCCTGGGTCTTTGCCACGTTTTCTCATGCCCCCTTGCCTTACACATTCTGATCCCTCTTCCTGGAATAATCCACTAGTCCTTGATCCCTGGGACCCTGTACTCTGCCTCAGTACTGTTCTTCCTTCACGCCTCACCTCCCTCTCCCTCTCTGAATGCAAGTGTCCCTTCCACAGCAATCTGTGTAAGCAGTGACATCAGAGTAATTGTCTCACTGTATTGTAATGTGTAGATAATTTTGCAGCCTCCAGCAATAACTTACAATCAGACTGAGAGAGAGAACTCCCACGCAATTCCTTGGGAGGTCCTTCTTCCAAAATACTGAATGAAACCTGATAGGAACAGGATCCAGTGTATACCTTAAGGGATGGCAAAGGTAAGCTGAGACTCAACAGGGTCTATGACAGACTGAATTCACGCAGTCCTGCCAGCTTTCTGAAACACCATGAGCACACCAGTTCTCAACTTTGGTTGTGCTTTGATATCACCTGGGAACTTTAAAATATCCTTGATGTCAGTGTCCCAGTCCTAGAAATTTTGAATTAATTGAACTGAGGTAGAGCAGGATCATTAGGGTATTAAAATGCCCCTGGGTGATACCTGTGACAATAAGAACTGAAGAATGAGGGGCACTGCACAGGAAGATGCTGTGAAATGCATCCAGAAATTACCAGTGCCATTGAGAGTCACAAATGGACTGTCAATTTACATATACCTTATTTTCACAATTCTCTTGAAGAATAAGTCACTCTCCCATCTAAACTGATTTAGCAATTCTCTATTATCCTCAGGATAAAATCAAACATCTTGACCAGCCAACGTATTACACTAGCCTCTCCACAAAATGGTCCCATCTTTTTTTTCTTCCTTATTAGTATCGTTTGTGCTTGAGTCATGCAGAACTGCTTGCTATTCCCTGAATGTGCCACGCAAACCCTTCTTATATCTTCCCATGCATCTGCTCTTAGGAATACTTTTCCTCTTGTTCCTCCAGGTAATTCATATTCATACTTCAAGACCCAGATCAAGCTAGTCCTACTCTGAATTCCTTTACTAGCGCTGCTGGTTTTATAAAGTGCTTCTGTTCTGCGATGCACACAACTGAATTCACTGCTCAGTCATAGCAGTTAGCACATTGGCTGAAACCAGCTCTCTATCAGCCACTGATGTATTGTTTTAGATTCCCAAGAGCAGAAAGTGTGTCATTTTTCTGGACCCACTTTCCCCTGTATCCAGCATAGTGTTTGACACATGGTAAGTGCTATGTGAATGGCTGTTGAATAAATGGATAGAAGGATAGACAGATGGACAATAGAAAGATGATCATATAAATAACTCCTTTATCTATTTAACATCTAGAAGGACTCTCATGATGCTCATCATTGATGAGAGAGAATAATAACTTCCTGTTAGATTTATTTCATATTTATCTTCCAGAGGTTGGAGACCCAGGAGCCTGAGCCAATTATAGAAATATGAGACTCCAGGCCAGGGCAAGTGGCCCCAGAAAAAAGGGTTACAATCATGGTTTCCTTGGTTATGTTAGGATTTTCTAGATAAATAAATAGAAGCAAACCACTGAGTCATGTAGTGTTTCAAAACTGTGACATTTCTAGATGGTTGCTTAGTCCTGAGCCATGTCACTTTCCATTTGTTCTTTCCTCCCTTCACATTGGCCTTGGCTGCTTCTTCATAGAATCACAATCAGTTTAAATGAATTTGCTCCTCCTCTCCCAACCTGGGTTCCAGCTGAAATGAAATTACGAGTTCATAGCTTCTTAAAGCTAAAAGGAATTTTAGGGATCACCTCATGCAACTCCTCCATTTTGCAGACCTAGAAGCACTTGGGGGAGGTTCAGGGAATGCACAGTCTATGGCAATTACCAGTGTAGCTGGGTGGTTCTGAGCTTCATCAGCATAGGAAGGCCAATGAGGTCACATCAGCTGAAACATCCAAATCACTTAGGAACTTGGGTTCCCCCTTAAGATCTTCTCTATTTCCACAAAGCCCCATGGAGAGAGCCTGTGTATATGCTCAGAAACAAGCCACTTGCTATTCTTTGTCCCTGACCCTTTCCCTAAGGCCCATTGCTCACTGGTTCCCTGCTCTGGGTCCCCCTCTGAGCATAGCCCTCCCTGTGTACTACTGTCTTCTGTAGAAGTGCTCCCAGGCTGCTGCACAGTAGTCTCTTTTTTTGGGTGGGAGGACTGGTTGACAGAGTGAGAGGAAGGGTGGGGGTAGGGAAAGGAAGGGTGTTAAAAAACATAAGAATAAACTCTCCCTCAGCTTTTGAGCTGCACATCGTTATTGGTGAGCCAGAGCAGTACAATCCAGTGCTCTTGAATTTGGCTCTAAAATCATATCTGGATTCCAAACTTGTCCCTGCCACTTGCTATCTCTTTGACCTTCAGCAAGGTATGAAACCTTTCCGAACCTGAATTTCTATTTTTTCCTTCTTTATTATAGTGGAAATGATAATTCCTTCTTCATAAGATTGTTGGGAGAAGTAAATGAAATACTGGTCTTAATAGGTGCTTAGCATAGTGCTAGAAGTTGGTAAGCACTCAACAAATGGTTTAGACATTATTATTTTCAACTTCATCATTCTTATCACTGTCACTTTAGTTATTCATTGAAATAGCTTTTTTGGCCCCTAACCCTGATTTCAGTTGGGTCTTAATGGCGGTCCCTCAGGCCAGCTGGGGGAAAGCAATGTCTCCCCAACCTCTTCTTTTCTCCCTCAATGCCTTTCCCGCACCTGTACTCAACACTCACTTTTCCTTCTTTTCTCCAACCCAAGCAGTTTGGTTATCAGTTGGTACAAAGAGTTCCTCACATAGCCAAATTTTCATCCTGTTAGAGTATCAGCTAAGACATCTCCATTGTTGTACTATCAAAGTCAGCCTATACTTCTGAAATAATGGAAGTCTTTATTAAATTCCAGTTTTCAATATAGGGGAAAAAATATATTTATATATATGTTTTGGTGTTCAATTTCCTCCAAAGAAGCTCTTTCCTTCTACAGAAATAGAGTTCTACCTTGACACGTGGTTTCCCAGAGAGAGTATCTCTCACCTTTAACCATGCCAGTGAGAACAATACCCTGGCAGTGAGCACAGCAAGGAGACGGAAAAACCTGAGGCCCTGGGTAACTTTGTGCTTGTCCACCCAGTTACTCTGATACGTCTGGACTGTTTGGGCCATGGTATTTAGACATCTCTGCTCTCCTTAGAGCCTGACATAGCAGTAGTGTAGTTTCTAAACATGGCAAGAAGAACATCTACTCCCATTGTGTTTAGACGTCAATGCAAGCCTAAAATACAATGTTTAGTTAAAATATTAATACTGGTTATATTCCCACAAAGAGGTTGGGGAAGCAAACATCTTCCCATTCCCAATATAGAAGCTTTCAAAATTTGGTATTGCAAAAGATTTCAAGATCTCTGACTCAGCCAAGAATTAAACATTCATGGTCACCCTCTGTTGTTAACTGAAGAAAGAGTCACAGATCAAAGCAGGGAAACGATGTGCTTTATACAAATAATTTGTGTAAGCAATAATTCAAGTCGCCTTTTAACTGCAAATAGATAATGGACTGATTCACCCTTCAAGCAAATTAGGGGTCTTTAGATCAAACAAGGAAGACTTATATTGAAATAACTGGAGAGATTGCCCCAAATGCTATTAGTCTTATAGTCCCAATCACAGGGAAAAGATTTTACTAGTTCAGGGCTTCCCTGGTGGCGCAGTGGTTGAGAATCCGTCTGCCAATGCAGGGGACATGGGTTCGATCCCTGGTCCGGGAAGATCCCACATGCTGTGGAGCAACTAGGCCCGTGAGCCACAATTACTGAGCCTGTGCTCTAGAGCCTGTGAGCCACAATTACTGAGCCTGCATGCCGCAACTACTGAGGCCCGTGTGCCTAGAGCCTGTGCTCCACAATGAGAGAGGCCATCACAGTGAGAAGCCCACGCACTGCAAGGAAGAGTAGCTCCCCGCTCGCTGCAACTAGAGAAGGCGCGCGTGCAGCAACGAAGACCCAACACAGCCAAAATAAATAAATAAATAAATAAAATTTATTAAAAAAAAAAAGATTTTACTAGTTCAGGCTTAGGGTAAGACTGGGCAGCTCAGCTTAGTTCAGACATCTAAATCAGTTGTGGGATTAGCCTAGACTGTACCCAGACTGACAGCCTTGATTTATATATATTTTTTATTATATATTTTTATATTATATGCTTGATTATATATATTTGACTGAATTTATATAATTTATGAATCAGAGTCCATGGATTATTCTCATAATGACTGGCCCATCAGAGAACAAGTTTTAGCACTCAAATGAATCCATTTGCGGTAGCTACAGACGCTCAAAACTCTCCTCCCTCACTCACCACACCCTGGTATGAGATCAGCCTTCAAGACTGAGGATACCAGCTGTATCTGATAAGGGGTGAATATCCAAATTGTATAAACAAATCACACAACTCAGTATCAAAAAACAAACAATCTGATTCAAAAATGGGCAGAGGGCCTAGATAGACATTTCTCCAAAGAAGACAGACAGCTAGATGGTTAACAGGCACATGAAAAGATGCTCAACATCACTAATCATCAGGCAAAGGCAAATCACAGCCACAATGAGATATCACCTTACCCTTGTCAGAATGGCTGTTATCAAAAGGACAAGTAACAAGTGTTGGGGAGGGTGTAGAGAAAAGGGAACACTTGTGCACTGTTGGTGGAAATGTAAATTGGTGCAGCATCTATGGAAAACAGTATGGAGATTCCTCAAAGATTTTTACATTAGAACTACCATACAATCCCACAATTTCACTACTGGGTATTTAGCCAAAGAAAACAAAAACACTAATTCCAAAAGATATATGCACCCCTTTGTTCACTGCAACATTATTTACAATAATAAAGATATGGAAGCAACCTAAAAGATGTCCATTGATAGATAAGTGGATAAAGAAGTGGTGATACACACACGCACACGCACACACACACACACACACACACACACGAATACTACTCGGACATAAAAAAGAACAAAATTGTGCCATTTGCAACAACATCGATAGACCTGGAGGATATTATGCTAAATGAAACAGGTCTGACAGAGAAAGACAAATACCATATGGTCACACTTATATGTGGAATCTGAAAAACAAAACAACCAAATAAACAAAACAAAACAGAAACAGACTTATAGATATAGAAAGCAAACTGGTGGTTTCCAAAGGGGAGAGGGGTGGGTGGTTGGGTGAAATAGGTGAAGGGGATTCAGAGATAGAAGCTTCCAGTTATAAAATAAATAACTCACAAGAATGTAATATACAGCATAAGGAATATAGTCAATAATACTGTAATAATTTTGTATAGTGACAGATGGTTACTGGATGTGTTGTGGTGATCACTTTGCAATGTATTTGATTGTCAGATCACTATGCTGTACACTGAAACTAACATAATATTGTACCTCAACTATATTTTAATTTAAAAAAAAGAGGGCTTCCCTGGTGGCTCAGTGGTTGAGAGTCCGCCTGCCGATGCAGGGGACACGGGTTCCTGCCCCGGTCCGGGAAGATCCCACATGCCACGGAACGGCTGGGCCCGTGAGCTATAGCCGCTGAGCCTGCACGTCCGGAGTCTGTGCTCCGCAACGGGAGAGGCCACAACAGTGAGAGGCCCGCGTGCACAACAGTGAGAGGCCTGCGTACCGCAAAAAAAAAAAAGACAAGACTGAAGACACTAGGCTCCATGTGACCAGAGATCCCATGCCAGGGGAGAGTAAGCTAAAAGTAGACACAGGTAGCTATGTATGAGTCCTTTCTTTGAGCTTACAGGCCTCCAAGGGGCAAAATTGCTGATTTGATTCCAAAATGTTGTATTTATCTTATCAGAAAGAACTACTAAGCAGAATGATTTGCCCAAGAGAATATATGGTCACCATAGAGTGGAGAAGTGACGTCTTATCATCCAAATAATTATTTAAGCTTATATCTTTTTACTCAAGTTTTTTGTTGTTGTTGGTTTTTTTTTTTTTTTTTTTTTTGCAGTACGCGGGCCTCTCACTGCTGTGGCCTCTCCCGTTGCGGGGCACAGGCTCCGGACGCGCAGGCTCAGCGGCCATGGCTCACGGGCCCAGCCGCTCCGTGGCATGTGAGATCTTCCCGGACCGGGGCACGAACCCGTGTCCCCTGCATCGGCAGGCGGACTCTCAACCACTGCGCCACCAGGGAAGCCCCCTCAAGATTTTAATGATGAAATTATTAGAAAAACTAGTAAGTTTTTATGGTACCTATCAGTACCATAAATAATGACTTTTCCATGCATTATTTTTGTCATTTCTTTTAAGTTTAAATGTTTCTCCCAAATTTTCTTAGATCATAGCCTTTGTTTGATAATATTGTGAGATGTATCTGATTTCTTATTCACAGTTGTATAAAGTGTCTTTCCTTTCTCACCATGACATTGCACTATCCTTTATCTAGACATCAGCTCTGTGACAGGTGGTATTTGATATTGTGACTAATCTAACATCCACTGAGTCAAGGGTAATAACACAGTCCTAACAGTTGTTACACGCTTATAATGTGTCCGACACCTTCTAGGCGTCTTATGTTTATTAACTCATAATGTGCAATATATATACATATACATGCACGGTTGCTTCTCACAACAACCTTGAGAAATAGATAATTTTATTATTCCCATTCTACGAATAAGAAACCTGAAGTTAAACAATTCAGCCTGCAGCGTGCCACTAAGAAGAAGCAGGGCCAAAATCCAAAACCAGATCATCTAGCCTCGTGATGCAAAATCTACCAGTGGTGCTACCTACGTTTAATCAAGACTATTTGGAAAGAAGTAGTAAAAGTAAGTGAGTTAAAAAGTTATAGAATCATAGAATCTGAGGAGAAAAGACCTGAATATATCAGAGAAAATAGCCCAAACAGATGACTGAACAGAACCACTTCCAAAAGAAGAAGGTTAAGGCATTGGTGAATAAAAGGCAAACTTCTGAAGCAGAAATCCAGCTTGGCCAGATATCAGACTCACTAGCATATAATCTGCTGGATATGATGTTGTAAGGTGGTCAGGAGGGGAATGATAATGTTCGAGGAACACAAGCGCAAAGAGGGTTTTTGTTTGCTTCTTTGGCAGCACTGAACTCTAGGAAATGATTGGGGAAATTCAAATTTCTGAGAATGCTTTTCACAAGAGAAACAGAGATTAGAGTTTCCAATGAAGAAGGCATGCTGCAATCGAAGAAAGCAAAGTGCAATAAAGCTCTCAGGCCAGATGGCATTTATCTGAGTGTTCTGAAGGAAATAACATGTGAAACAGCAGAGATGGATGAGGGCACATACTATGTTTGTAAAAATAACAACTGTTCTTGAAGTTTGTACAGTTTCTAACACAGAGTGTATATTTTTTAAAAAGGAACCAAGAAAGATTCCAGGAATTCAGTCAAGTGAACTTTGTCTTCATGTTAGGATACTGTTTGGGGAAAAAAAAAATAAAAATCTGAGGACTATACCAAATAAAATCTGGGCACAGAAATTTGACCAGCTCCCATCAACTCTACAGTCATGGGGGTTTCCACTTCTCCAACCTTAAAACTGATGACTAGTTAGAGCAACATCACGTATTTGCCTTTCAAAAGGTTTGAGAATGAAGAAAGAGAGGCCTGCTTGGATTTAAACCTAGCTAAAGAAATTAGAATCATTTATAGGGTATGTTTATGTCAAAGAATAGAGATGAGCGTGCCTGGAATCTGATGTTGGGATGAAACTACAGTTTCACATACATTATTTTTTAAATAATTAGGAGGTCTGAGTGAGCCATAAGCAATTGACTCTCATGTAACTGACACTGTGTGGGGCAAGCAGTGCAAAAAGAAATGGTAACCACGTGACTGTACGGTCATCATCACTAACGTTTATTGAGTGCTCACTACACTGGCAGGCGCACTGCTTAGAGTCTGAGATCCATTATCTCAGTTATTCTTAGTCTGTGAGTGACAGCATAGCCTACTTCAGAAACATCTGCTATTCAGAAAGAAAAACGTCCTAAGGGGTCAGACAGGATATCAACCACGGTCAGAGTTCAGACGAGCTCCAAACAAAGTTCATCCAAAATGTTCTGAACAAAACGTGGTCTCCATTTAGAACTGAGTGACGCCAAGTGGAATCTGTTCTCTGCCCCTCAATCCCCGGGACCAGCCAGGAGCTCTTATCTTCTAAACCTCCAGATAGTCAGGATGACGTTGATTCTAAACTCCATCCGAATCACCGGCCCCGAGACTGGAGAGTTCTTACTGTTTTTTACATTTCCTGGTCCTTAAACCCACTTCCTCACCTAACATCTGTTCCTTGCTAATTATAACTCTTTTGTGTTTGTTTGTTTCCTGAGTCCTCTGGCTCAGTCTCTTCCCGTGGCCTTCATCTCTGTTGCCCACCTGGGATTTCAGACCCATGTGGATCTAAAGCCTTGTCTCAAGCTTTGTCTGAAACTTTCCCAGGCCTTTGTCCACAACCTTCTGCCACCCAACCCAGTGCTGACAGACAGAACAATCTGGAACCCATAAAGATTAGAGCTGTTGGAATAGTTAGTGACCCTTCCCAATTAAAATACTTAGCTCAGGGTTCTTCACACAATGCCCAAAGTACTTTCTGTTCAACAAAGGCTTGTTGACTGAATTTACAGCCTGTGCTGTAACATGAACTGCAGACCAAAGTCCAAATTACAACACATGACCTCTATGGCAAGAAAGAGTGAAAAAAATAAAACAACCTTGGACAGATGCCAGATGACGCTGGACCCATGAGAAACTCCGGAGAGAGAAAAATGCACTAAATAGAAATAGCAGTGCACACACCACAGCCTTGCTCTCTGATCCTTTGTGAACTATGATTGCTCCCCTTCACAAAATTATAAGCCTATTGAGAGAAGGGCACAATGAAGTGTCAAGTGCTGGGTGCCTACCTTCCTCATCACGCCTGTCATCGGGGAACTTGGCAGGAATTGAACTTACACGTTAACCTTGTGAGTGACCAAGCACTCACGATAGACTTGGGTACCAAAAAGCCACAACAAGCAAAGTGTGAAGCTTTGTCAACTTCACATCACATCTTGACAATTATTTGGAAAAGAGTCTTTCGGCATTTTCATCTTATGTATAAATTATTCTATACAGTCTCTCTTTTTCATCACCCAAGTCTGGTTTCTTCCCAGTCAAAGCCTGTCTCTAGCTCTTCAAGGAGCTTACTTTTCCTCTTGGTTTCTCTAAGCAACAGCTCTTCCTAATGCCTGGTGTGATGGTTAGTTTATGTGTCAACGTGGCTGGACTATAGTACCTAGTTATTCAAATCATAATCTAGGTGTTGCTGTGGAGGTATTTCATAGATGTGGTTAACATCTGTGATCAGTTGCTTTAAGTAAGGGAGACTATCCTCAGCAATGGGGGTGGGTCACATTCAATCAGTCAAAAGGCCTTAAGGGCAAAACTAAGTTCTCCCTGGGGGAGAAGAAATTCTGTCTCATGTCTGCAAGATCAGCTCCTGTCCAAGAGTTTCCAGCCTGCCAAACTGCCCCCTCCCCACAGATTTTGAATCTACCAGCCTCTAAAATCAGAAAAGCCAATTACTGAAATAAATCTCTTTATAGATAAAATCATATATATATGAAATCTTTCTATGTATTATATATGTTTCTATATATACATATATAAGTTCCCTCACCTATAAATATCAGAGTTCCAGCAGCAAAAATCATTTATCCTCAATATTTCAAATGAATAGAGTTTAATGAAGGAACCATGAAATTGAAGTGTGAGCAGAGTTAAGGAAACAAAGAAGGGAAGGGTACACACCAGAGACTAGAGACAGAGGGAAACAGTTACCACCACAGGGCTGAACAGGCAAGGGGAGGAAGGAGCTGGGTTCACAGCCCAGTGAAAGCCGAGCCTTGAGCGGAGCCTTCTCCTGGCCTCCCTGCTTCGGGGGAAGATGCTATACGAAGGGAGCAGGGAAGAAAGCTCTGACCTCTCTCTCTTGCTCTGTAATCTCCTGTCAGCCTGCAGGTGGTACAACCCAACAGAAGCCAGACAGGAAGGGAGCCTGGAGAAACTGTTAGTAGGAATCAAACTCCGAGGGCACAGACCAAGCAAACAGGGGAGAATACATTTTGGGTGGAGAGGGGGCCAAGCAGAAAATATCCATGATAGCCTGGTTCTCCTAAGACTCAAGCTACAAGTTCATACCAGTTTCCAGCTTTCATAAAAGACTCTTTTTAATTTAACTTCTTACTTACTAATCTACCATATCCAATTAATCCCTATTTTTTTCTTATTCAATCTTATCATTTTCCCTCATTCCAAGTCTTATTTTTTTATTATTCAGTTACATTCACAATATCCCAGAATTTAATTGCTCTCCCTACAATATTTATCTCTTTTATCAAGCTCCCCCTGAACCCCCAACTCAATTTTAATCGATTAATAAAGATACACACATCCATTTACAGGGAAAGCATAGACAATGATATTTTATAAAAGAATCTATATATGTACAGTAGGCTTGGGGCTACATATTTTATACCCATCAGATTATAATCTACCACAATTTGGAGAACATAAAGTATGTATTCCAAAATATATGTTTAGTGGGATAATTTTCTTTCCTTTATGTGTTCATCTCCATATGATTAAAAAAAGGAGACTTCTCATATCTCATTTATTATGGTGGAAGAGAGAAAAGGGCCTATTGTTATGTATAGGCAAGGCGCTAACTATAGAAGACACATATGCGGTTATCTGTCCAGCCCTCTCAGGTGGGGATTGCCTGTCTTCCTCACCGCATTTATGAGGTTATCATAAACTGTTCTAGGGCAACAATGGATTGGCCCAGTAGTAAACACTAGACTCAAGATGACATCATCATAATCCCTACCCCAGACCTCATCTTCCTAGCCAAAGCTTATAAATCCCAGCTGGGCACCTGATACAAATGGGAAATTGGAATACATCCTTGAGAATATTTAGCTAGAACTGGTAGTCACTCTTTGGGTTCCTGAACTATGATGTGCAAAACTAAGAGGCCAACTATCAGTAACCACATATTCCGTCACGTGGAACAGAAAAGTGGAGGCAATAAGAGAGAGAAAGAGAAAGAGAGAGAGAGTGCGTGCACGAGAGAGAGAGAGAGAGAGGGAATTAAAGCATAACCCAGAAAATCAAAGAGGCAAGAACCACACGGAGTCCTAATGGTGTTAGGTCTCTATTTCCAGTTCTGCCTCAAATCCAGATGCATTTCTACCCTGGGTCGTCTAAAGCACCCACTTTGCTTAAAATAGTTTTTAGTTGGATTTTGTCCCACTAAGCCAAAGAGTGCTGATAAAAAAATTCCCACCATTTAAACTCATCGAATGGAAGGATGAGCTTCAAAGAGATCAATGGACTTGTCAGGAACATGTAGAAAAACTTATGAAAGAAAAATTCAAGCCACACTTACCAATTTCTTGCCAATGATTCTGAGGGACTAATTTTCTATTTCTACGATGTTGTCTTCAGGGGCAGGAAAATTTAAACCTATCTTTCCCATTGGGCTTTACACTAGGAACAACAATGAACCTTAAATGATTCTAAAGCATGGAATCCTAGGTGGAACAAAAGCACGATTACATTGAATCCTCGTTTTAAAAGCTAAGTGAGTCATATTTCTCCTACAACACTTTGAAGTAGAGTGAACACAGTACAAAATCCAAAAGAAAGTCAGTTACTGAAGTACAACATGATCAGCCCTATCACAAAACAACTAGGATGGCTGTGTCAGATGTTCAGGGCCACCGTACGGACAGAAAGGATCTCTATCAATCCTAGTTTCTATTTCTCATCTGAGTTTGCTACAGTCTCTAAAATATCAATATCTGCTCTGTTTAAAGGAAACATAAATCTAATAAATAAGAAAATACATGAATTAATAAAGGGTCTAACTCATCTGTTCCATTTTTAGCACCCATAGGGGAAGGACCAAAGGACAAAGTACCTTGCACAATGGCCATAGTTGAGTAAAGCTTACAAATACATTACAGGCAGTACAAAATAACTGAGGTTCCTAAGAAGGGAAACGTCCTAGGGAGCCAATACTAGGAGCTTCTTCATGTATAGAGTACTATGGTCTTGTGTTTAGGAAGTTGAGTTTTGGAGCTGGACTGCTTCGTTTCCAATCTTCAGTCTGCCATTTATTATCTATATGACCTTGGTCAAATCACTTATCTCTGTGCCTCAGTTTCTTAATCTGTAAAGCAGGAATAAAAACAGGGGTCCCACAAGTTTTAGTTGAGGATAGTAAATGAGTTCATAGATTTTATGCACGTGGAAAAAAACCTGCCAGATAGTAAGCACTAAACAGATGTTAGCTCTTATTATTAAAAGGTCATGAATCACTTAGGTCTGTACCTTGAAATAAAGCACACACACATACACACACACATATCTGTTGGTTATTTAAATTAAAAAGAAAACATAAATTAACAGAGTAAATTTTCATTAAAGCAGCTAATGGCATAGTATAGATCAGCTGGGAGAATGAGTTTATTTCACACATTATTTCTAGTATTGTTCCTCATAAAACAGTAGGACCTCATTAGATACATACATTTAAAGGGAACATTAAAAATATATAATGTATAACCACACAGTTTGCTTAACGTTGCTTTTTAAAATTATTACTCTTCAAGTTATTGTTAGTTTAAGGGGACTGTGTGAATGATTTTCTCAAGGAAATCAATAACCCTGTTTGTTCAGTCCCTTGAGATCACTGGGTCATAGCAACTACCAGTATTCAGACGTTTGGGAACTGTTCAGGGAAAACGCAGCAGCTTTGAAGTATCCTCAAGTATGAGAAGGGCATGAAGAAACAATTAATCATAAACAAGTCATTAAAATTAAAAGTGTATACTTAAGTAGTTTCTTGATTAAGAACAAATGCCTCATTAATCTGGAACATATTGACTTGAGAACACAAGTAAAGTCAAAGAGAGTGATGACTGACATGACATGGAACACAACATGCTGTGTGTTCCCATCTCAAAAGCTTTAGAAGAACAGGCTCCCCAAAAGGTCACTAGACACAGTGAATTGAACAGGAAATCCAGTGTCACCCAATGATGCAAAGGTAAACTTTCAAAAATCTAGACAACAGAGAACATTGTGTACCAGCATCGCTGAAAATTTCCATCTATAGATTGAGTGCTGTCCATTTATTTCAGAATGAAAGTAAGTCTAAACCCAAGATCTAAAAAATAAAAAACAAAAATATATGTTTATAAAAAATAATAAGACATCTAATTTTAAAGAAACTTAGTGTCCTTCTCCCCCACCCCCGTCTCCCAAGTTTTAGTTAAATTTGTGAACAGAAGTTAAAAACCAACACAAATAGCTTTGAAGGTAATTCTAACAACATAATTGGATGTGAATTTTCTTTGGACCAGACTCAAGTGGCATTTCTTAAAGGAGCATATGGTACTGAGAAAATAAAATAATAGATGCCCATCAATATGAGATGTGCATTAAAAATCACATACATAATTTTAAAAAACAGATCAGACATTAAAATTAAATATCCATACAAGGATGACTATGCAGTTTTTTAAGGACTGAATTTTGTTTGGAAACAGCCATTAAAATATACCATATATTCTTCTGCAAAGCTTCATGATTTCTAGTCCATGGAGTAAGGGACTTCTTTGGTCTCAATCACTGCTAAATCCTCAGAACATTGCTTAGGGCATAGTCAATGCTCCCTATGTATTTGATGAATAAAGCACTTCAGCCATGGATGAAACCATAGCTTGGATATGTATGTTGTGATCTGTAATTTTTACAATCAGCTTCAGGCCCTTACACTCTGCAGCTGGCCCCTTACCCACGTCATTCTACACCTTTCCTATACCCAGCATGATTTTCACAGAGATGTCTCCTCACAATGAAGAGAAAGAAAATATCATGAAGGATGGTAGTAGTTTTAGATGAATATCATGTGCAAAAGACTTCCCAAATGCTATTTTCTATAGTGTGGTACAAAAAGTTATGATAATTTTTCCAGGACCGGAGTAAATTCTTCTGAAGTCAATCAAAATTTCATATGATGTTCAGGGTCAGATTCCAGGTAGAACACAACATTACCCTTATTTAAATCGTATACTTCATTTTAGACTTCAGAACAAGAGAAAGACAAAATTTTTCTAGAAAGCTGAAGCGGTGGTATGAAGAGAAAGAAGAGACATTACTTGCAGCAACTATAATCAGACTTATTTTTAGTAATATTTAAACTCTACCTTTCCCAAGGTTTTAATCTTAAAAGCAGGATGGATAAAGAGCCAGCGCAAGAACATTTCCTATTTATTGAATGTACACCCATTTTGTGTAGAATAGAAATTATGATAGCCCATGCTCATGAGAAACAAACAATCTAGTTACAGGGATACATCTAGTAATCAGGAAACATAATCATATACTTCCTCATATTATCTTAAGTATTAAATTGTATAGAACAAATTCTAAACGGCCTAGAGATGAGAGATAATTCCAGCACCTAGCACATTATCCAGCATATATTAGACATGCAATAAATACTTGATAGGTCACTGGAAGCTTGAATGAATGAGTAAATGAATGAATGAATGAATGAATGCTTTTAGGAGTGAATCCTGTTTAGAGTCCTGGAGGATGACGTCCAGCACTTGGTTGATGTTTCCGCAAATGACATTTCAATTTTTCCTACCTCTCCATCTCCATGCACATGACAGAAACTGTATCAACCTTGTATAGAAAAGATGGAAAGGTAAAAAATCCAATTGACCTCTTCATAGTATTGGTGGTCTTGGAGGCTCATATTGCAGTGACTCATGTGGCCTGACCAATCAGATTCTTCCTGTTAGGAATTCATTCTAAGAGACTCAGAGGGTTGTGATCAATAGGCTGTTTGCATTGGAGCCTGAGGCCATGCGAGATCAAGGCCAGAGCAACCATCTGAGGCCCTGTGGAAAAATAAGCAAAAGAAGCCAGTAGAAATGAGAGAGAACTAGAATAAAAGCAGATTAAAAGGCAAAGTCCAGAAAAACATGGTCCTTGAAAGAGAGACGGCTTGAGAGAGGCGGACTCTGTTTGGAGAGAAGGGCTGACTCAGTCCTGCAGCTTCCGTTTTATCTAGATTACAGGAAGACCTCTTTTCCTCATTTGCATTAAACTACTTTGGGTCAGTTTCTATTCCTTATGATTAAAGGAGCCCAATTTAAACACTTAACTTTTGGTAATTTATTCTTTTTTCCCATTGTAATTTGCTAATATTGTCTTTCCCTAACTTTAGATAATATAAATATTGGCTTAGAAGTTCTTTCTTAAAGTCTTTTTAACTATTTGGTTATGCTAAGAGAGTTCACTTTCTTTCGTAATATTTCACAGCAATTCCAAGAGAAAAGGTGAATTTATTGTTCCTATGAGTCTCTATTCTGTTCAAATGTTTAAATTCAAAAAATTTAAATTGTTATAAACCAAATTAAGCATACAAGAGTACTATCCATAACTTTGAAGAGAATGCTTCAGGCTAGCAGCAGATATGTTTATTAAAACAAAATATTTCATCAGTCTTATAGAGCTTTTGTGTGAACTTAGCAAATTTAGCATTTATACAAGGCCCAAGGACCACTGGAAAAGTTCTAAAAAGAATTCATTATCCAGGGCTTCCCTGGTGGCGCAGTGGTTAAGAATCCACCTGCCAATGCAGGCAACATGGGTTCGAGCCCTGGTCCGGGAAGATCCCACATGCCGCAGAGCAGCTAATCCTGTGCGCCACAACTGCTGAGCCTACGCTCTAGAGCCCGCAAGCCACAACTACTGAGCCTGTGTGCCACAACTACTGAAGCCGCATGCCTAGAGCCCATGCTCCGCAGCAAGAGAAGCCACCACAATGAGAAGCCTGCATACCACAACGAAGAGTAGCCCCCCTCACCACAACTAAAGAAAGCCCACGTGCAGCAGCGAAAACCTAATCAGCCAAAAATAAACAAATAAATTTATAAAATTTAAAAAAAAAAAGAAAAGAAAAAAATTTGGCAAAAAAAAAAAAACGAAAAGAAGCAGAATTCATTATCCAGTTGTTCATGTCTACAATGCAAGGACAAGTTTGAACAGAATATTCTACCCAGTTTTTTTTTTTTAAGTGCTTTGTTAAAGCAGCTTGGGGTATCACTGTTTGAAAGTTAACCCCTGATATGTGTTTGGCTGTTGGGTGTTTTTGTTTTGTTTTGTTTGTTTAATTTGCACATCTTGGTCATTTGAATGATCTAGGTGATCTGAAGCTGTTTGCAATAGAACACCCAAACCTTCATCCCCAAAGTACGTGGAACGGGACCTATCAGGATAAGGCAGGTGCGGAAGGAGCCTCCCTAACCCTGTTGCCAGCGGCTTTCTGTACTTTGCTCCCAGAGGCCTCATTAGGAAGAGATGCCAGGTTACACGCTCAATGAGGAGATAGATCCTTGAGTCCTTTCTTACACCCAGAGTGTCTGGGTGATAACCAAAGACCTCTGAGAGTGTGACCTATGACCAGTGATGCTTAAGAGAAGCACATGCTAAAAGGAAGTGAAATGTACTTGATCTTTTGGTGACCTCATCACGTATAGGAGATAGAAAGCTAATAGTCTTGTTCTTGGAATACTTATTCTACTAAGATTTAGCAAAACAGCTTGAAAAGTAGGTTATTAGGTTTCCTGCTAGGACTCGAGCCATAAGACTGCAAACAAACCCCCCAAAGGAAGAATAGATTGAGGTGTTCATGCTATAATCAAAAGGGTAGCTATTTATATGCACAGAGTCCAAATCACATCTAAAATTTTCCATCTTGCACATCAGATTTGACGTAGAAAAAAGCAAATTTATAAAAGTTATAAAAGAAAAATTGAAAAATTTTGAAGCATGAAAAAGTATTGTATCTGGAATTTCAAATCTAATTCCAAACTGTGACTAATGGACGTACCGCATGTTTCTGGCTTCAAACCATATGTCACTGGAAGTGCAGAAAGGAGATTTTGAAAAGCATCTTCCCTTATAGTAAATATTTGCATTTTGACAGATTTCCAGGTTTTTTTTTTCCACCCATGTAATGAACCCAACATTCTCTTCCTCTTTCTTTATTTATCAAACCCCAATGTTCTCAGACTTCAGTCTGCAACCGGAATGAAGGTGCATTAATATCTGCATACAAAGTTACAGGTTTCTCTCTTCTACCTGCTTATAGTCTTAGGCCCGGAAGAGTTTTCCTACCACGCAAGAAATTCTGGCACTTTCCAGTGTCTTGAGTGTTGAAAAGCCAGCTGGTTGTGCTCGTTCAGACTCTCCTGGCTTTTTGCCAGGTCCATGGGGCACCAGGGTGCCTGCCTATCTGAGGTCACTGACCCTTAAGAAGAATATGACTTTATCCAGCACAGCTGCTGGTGTTCCCAATATTACACAGCACTGGGGTGTCATCCTGGCACTATCTTTCCTCCTTAGAAAATATTTCCAATTCCTTTAGGAATTAGAAATATTCACAGAACTATCTATTGCCCCCACCCCATCAAGGAAAGAGATGCCATATTATCCTCTACATTTTCTTCATTTTCATCTCCCAAAGCCCTCTCATGTCTTCAGACACGAAACTTCCTCCTCTCTCCTCCTTTCTCCAAATGCAAATCAGACATGCAAATATATGCCTGGGAGGGTTGCTGAATCCAAAAAGCTGTTCTCAGTTTAGGCTTAGAAAAGACCACAGTCTACATCTACATTTGCCCCTTTGGAACACCAGACTGCAATAGTTAATAAAGATGAGATGCAGAGTCACCTTTATACCTTAGTCTTTTGTATTTTCAGGAAGATGAGCACCATGGTTCCTTCTAGCTTGCCAAAATAATTGAATGGAAATGTGCTGAACTAGGGGTAAAACTTTGTGCTGGCTAGGTAAAATGACATGTGCTATTGTTCACCGGAAATAATGGCAAACAGAAAGATTTTACGTCTTGTCAAACAGATGGAAGAGGCATGGATAGAAAAAAGAGAGAAAAACGGTAGAATAAACACCAGCGGTGAGCTCCACTGAGAGAATTAATAGGTGTTATACATTAAAGAGATGGCCCGAAGTGGTTTATAACTGTGACAAGATGTAATCTGTTTTACCAGTGTGATTTTATGTCATCTGGAATTATGCATGGGATATACAGTACAAGGAACTTGGAAGTGGAAAAAAATGAGCTTTCAACAGAAGCGTTGAGTTGGCCCACTGATTTCAGGTGTGCTACCAAATAGTGAGATGACTCAGGAGTGACCCAGGACAAAAGGGTCACCCAGCTGAAGGCTTGCCAAGTGGGAGCTAAAACAGAGAAAAAAAGGGAAGTAGATACCTGAATGAAGGACAGTTACAATAGCCTAAAAGGAAAAACAAAAAAGGAAGAGTATGTACTGGAAAATGACAACTCCCTAATTAAGAAAAACTAAATTTAGAATATAGTATGTACTCTTTATAAATCCTTAATTATCACAGCAAAGAAGAAAACAGTTTTTAAATTAGGCTCTTGGAAAATATTTAGATTATTATTTTCAAAATAGAGACAAATCTCTAAATATAAAATCTTCTGAGTCCATCCTACTTTTCATCATGCTAGAGATGTGAGACTTACGTATTATTTTCAGATGCAAAGTTCTGCTCAATTAAATAGAGATATGATTGACACCTTAAACACAAACTGGATCGTCAGGCTCTGTTACTTTCACGGAGTCTGAATCCGTGCCATCCCCTTTTTCAGAGTCAATACCTATGGATATTTCACAATATTGTGTTGACCTAGTTACAAAACAGAAAGTGTCGTTTCTAAATTCCGTGTGTGTGTGTGTGTGTGTGTGTGTATCTATTTGTGTGTGTGTGTGTGTGTGTACGTGCGTGTGCAAGCATGCTGGCTGGTGGGGTAACAAGCAGCCTTTGGTCTATAAACATTCCCAAGAAAGAAATGCACTACTAGGAAAATTATAAGACATAAACTAGCATGATATAAAAAACCATCAGAGGGCTTCTCTGGTGGCGCAGTGGTTGAGAGTCCGCCTGCCGATGCAGGGGACACGGGTTCGTGCCCCGGTCCGGGAAGATCCCACATGCCGCGGAGCGGCTGGGCCCGTGAGCCATGGCCGCTAAGCCTGCGCATCCGGAGCCTGTGCTCCACAACGGGAGAGGCCACAGCAGTGAGAGGCCCGCGTACCGCAAAAAAAAAAAAAAAAAAACCATCAGAATTTACACATCCAAGTATATGTGTGGCTCTTAAAGTATCCATTTGGGAGACTGCACACTTATTCTAATAAGGTCGCCATTGCTCCAAACATTTTTTAGAGTTTCTTTTTGAAGATGGCTTTCATTTTCTGTGCCACATTTTTTCGAATGTTCAAATGGTAATGTATGTTCATCTTCTGAGTATAAATTTGATTTAGAAATAACCAAAAGAGTAAGTCAGAAGTAAATCAATAAAGGCAATTAAATTGGGCAATATCATAACGAGGTAAGGTGAATACTGGAAAAGTTCTGTGGATGTATCCTTTGGGATATACTTAATTTCACGAGCTATTAATTTTGTTACACATCATACTTTCAAGGGTTTTTTTTTGAGATGATTTTTTTGCCCTCACTTTCAAAATTAGTAACACCCTGAATTCTGCTCCTGACAAACATATATACACATGTGTATGTGTGTTTCATTACAAAATGAAAACAAAATGTCTACAGGATTATTTACATTTAGCAAGAAAAAAAAAATGTTGCTCCAGATGTAGTTCAATCCACCATTGATAACTAAAGCAAAATACTTGCAACTAACTCAAACATACACTTTTAAAAAGATACATCAAAATATGAGAGTTCTTGTAGCTAATTCTTTCCATCTATGTAAGGACCCACTCTGCAAGATGCTCTGACAGGAATTTTACTAACGTTTATGGTATCATATTATTTTATTAAGGATTTTCTCCTTTTGAAAATATTATTTTATAACCACTCCCATGCTATTCAGTTGTAACTATTAATATTTGTGCATTTTTTTCCTGTGATCTGTATGGGAAATTTTTGATACAAAATGCAGTAAAATAATGTTTTGGTTTAAATTTTAGAACTTGAATTTGATATAAAACCATTCTACTAACCCTTAAATTATATCAACTCAGCCAAACTTCTTCAGGCAAAATGTTTCTCCCTTCCACTGTGCTCAGTGGCAAAGACTGCTGACTCCGGTGTTTTGCAGCTTCTAAAATAATTATTCAATATGATATTAGGTTATAGAATGTGGGCCATGAATCCTAAAGCCTAGAGAGGCCCTAAGAGGTACATTCTACTGTCTTTCAACTCTGCCATGCTCAAGCTTGCGTCTTGTGTCTCTCCTGGCTATTTAACTTGTTTTCTGAACTATAGAATACATGTTTCGAAAGTCAAGCCTTACCAATGTCAAAAGTGGCAAGAGTACTACAATTGTAATACAGTGAAAATCTGCAGTGAGGTTAGGGGTCAAAGGCTAACACAGATATAGACATGGCTGCAATAAGGTGGTGGATTTATGAGCTAAGTTTTCCTTCTTTCATACTTGTATTTAATTTACTTATTTTTCCAAGGGACATCATTTCTCTGAGATGTAGTCTCTCAAGCAGGGTTGCTTTACTTCAAAATTATTGGTGTTTGGGACTGGATAAGTCATTGCTGGGGGTGGGGTTGGTGCTGTGTTAGGCACTGTAAGATGTTCAACGATATCCCCAGCCTTTGCCCACCAGATGCCATTAGCATCCCTGCCCCCAACTGTGACAGCCAAAAATGATTCCAGACATGGCTCAGTGCTCTCTGGGGGACAAAATCTTCCCTCCTTCATCTCCTGAGTTGAGAACCATTGCTTTAGAGTAACCATGTGGATATTTAGAGTAAGTTTCTGACAATAAGTTACAGAAGGGGGTTCACATCATGTCACTTACCATCCATGTTAGCTTAGCGTTTTACTACAAGTAGTTTAAGGCCAAGGTAATATACCCTAATCCATGTAATATAAATTCTTATCAACTACGTTCCTACATCCTGATGTTCTTTTTAAACTGTGAACCTGTGCTCTCATAGTTACCTAAAATGTTCACAAGAAAAATGTACTGATTATAGACAATCAAAATTTTGATATGAAAGAATATCATCTCGAATATCTGCATTATAAAGGATATCATCTCATATATGTGCAGCATTTCATGGCCACAAAAGTTGCTGTAGAGTATATGGGTGAGAATTACCATCGGTGAAGTAATACCTGAAATACCTTTAGATTATTATAGGCCAGGCCAAAGCAAGCAAAGCTCATTATATTTGAGAGCACTCCTTTGAGGTTTCTGAAGTATCACCAGTCAGATGGCATTTGCGAGAAACATAGGTGTGAGACAACCAAGCGAGCACCTAATGAGACTTCGAATACTGTGAGAACAAGCCTGATTCTGTATGTTATGCTCACAGAAGTTTCGGGTCTATTCTTGCCTAGCCCTGGGATTTTATTAGGCAAGCAACAAAAAAGATGAACTTCAAATTTCACTCTGAGTAGTATCAGGCTTTATGGAACATAAAACTAACTCAGGAACAAAGCAAACCTTGAATAATAAACAAACTCTGATGGAAAGTGAATAAAGGAGCCCAGAGTGGCTTTCCAATTTCCTTGGCAACCAGATAAGCAAGCAGAAATCATCAACCAGCTAAAAAACTCCCATCCATACACACTTCATGCTCGCAAATACCTGAATAATAAAGATGATAATCAGACTGAGTGACAAAGCGCAGATAAACTCACTCCGGCTTTGCAAGTACAAAACCAGTTATTCTACTCTTGATGTTTTAATAAGTAGAACTTTCCAAGGATCATCAAGGTCACAGTGAACTATGTGAAAGTTTGCAGAGCCTGGGGAGGGGGAAACTGGCCTAACATCACCAGGGTCATCCACATTTGTGACCCCTGACAAATTCCAAGTTTCTGAGAAGATGGCAAGAGGAGAATGCTGTTTTACCAAAGGTTAGAAATATGGGAATACAGAACGTGTGTGTGAGTGCAAGCTATGTGGCTTTTGCATTCCAGCAGCTTCCAAAGCTAGCTATGAGAGGTCGGTGGATCACACTGAGCTGGAGAAGCACAGCAACACTTAAGATGTTTTGCTCTCCACACCCCGACTTGCTTAAGGTGTTCACTCTGTGCCATCTGAATCCCAATCGCATCTCATTTGCAAATGACGCATGGAAATCTCTTCTCAAAGTCTTAATACTTCTTTTCCAAATAATACTTACTTTCATGTGGCATCCCTTTTTTTTTTAAAACTAATTATTCTTGGGTGCAGCACATTTTGTAACCACCTAAGAACACACTGATCCCAAACTGAACATATAAATAGTTATAGTCACACACATCAAAAAGCTGAAAGTTAGAGTGGGCTGAAGAAAAAAGTAGGAGCTAGAGAGAGAGTACGAGATTGGATAAAACAATAAAATAAATGAAGAACAGAAGTCATTTCTATGTATGAAGTAGGAGAGAGAAACTATTTCCTGAGGCTTTGGGGGAGGCAGATTTCCCACACAAAAGATGGCAGTAGATTGAAAAACTCACACGAATTGCTTTCCACTTTTCAGAGATTCTAAAATTGTAGGCATCAAATACAGCGTTAAAACTACATACGGGTTCTTTTCCTCATAAGTAAATTACATTGCCTTAGTACTATGGTGTGTGGTTCAAAAGGCAAGTAATTATTTTTAGTGGCTGAGAAGAGATTAGCTCCACAAATAAGGGGCAATTTGGCAAAAAGAAAAAATAACGTAGCCAATAGAATTATGTTTCTTTGGGCTTGCACTTAGAATTAAATTCTAAAACTTGCCCAAACCCCCAGAACCAGTGTGCAAATATTGTACTCCACCTTCTGTCCATCCTTACCAATATCATCCTTCACCCACAAGACTTTTCACCCTCTTCCTCCAGGCACCTCAAATATCTCCAGGACAAGACACTATAAACAGATGCCTGTGGCCAAAAGCACAGAGCTTTGTCGATAAATTCTTCTGAAATCCCACAAATGGAACCCAAGGGAGGCAAGAAGGCACATTTCATACTTAGCAGCTATAGCCTGAAATCTCAGGTTCTACATAAATTATTTTGTGATTAAATCCTAATCTGGTCAGTTTAAACAACCAAAGACCCAGCTCAATAGCCCATCACAATCCCACCTTAAAAATGCTATTTTGTTATTTGAGTGTCTTCTTTAAGTACTAATCTGTTTCTTTTTTTTTTTTTCTGAAAATTCTGCCCCATGTTGCTATTTCTCTGACACTCAATATATTTTATTAAGAATTCCTATCATGTGTAAAAGATATCTTTGAATAATCTGTGCAGGAGTTCTTAAACAGTTTTCACAGCTATCCATAAAAAGCATGGATATTCATTTTAAGACACAGTTTGAAAGTTTTAGTGATAATTTGATAAGTAACAGCTATTGGATAACTAAAGAGAATAAACGTTCACGTATATAAGTCTTCCTTTTGTGTTAGATTTTAAAAATTACCATTTCATTCATGGTGGCTTCTTATATTAAATTTCTCAGGGTCACCAGACCTCAGATGCTAAAAGGGCAGAAGAAAGAGATAGATGAGAACAGCTCTGAAACGACAGTGAAAACATATGGTGTCCATCTTGCAAGCATGAGGCTCACGGGTATTATTGCCGCTCTCCCTGTGTTCAGAAAAGCTGGAATAAGCCAGCAGGCAGCCTGGTGTCTAGTCTGAAGAGTGCCAGAAACAGGTGGTGCCGACCTAACCTTTTCTTTCCACCACAGATACTCTGAGCAAATCCTACGTTCTTCATAGTATTGGCTTGAAAACACACTTATTAGAGGAAAACCAAGTGTTTAAAAAAGACAGTTCATAAGGAGTCATGATGCCTGAAATTGTTGTTGTTTTTCTTTTACTTTGTGAAAATTATGTAATTTTAAAATTAAAGTATAATATGCACATTTTAAGTGTTCACTCGTATGAGTTTTGGCAAGTGGTATATACTCCAATGGAACACCACCCAAGCCATAGATAAAACATTTCAATCACCCCAGACACTTTCCTCATACTCCTTTCCAGTCAAACCCCACTGGACTAAATTCTATTGCCATCCATTATTTTTGCCTATCCTTGAAGCAACTTACCATATGCATCTTATATCTGGCTTCTTTTGCTCAATATTATGTTTTTGAGATGCATTCATGTTGTTGCATATATCACTTGCTCATTCCTCTTTCTTGCTGACTAATATTTCATTGTATATAATGCTCATTCCTCTTTCTTGCTGACTAATACTTTCATTGAATATAACAGAATTTGCTCATCCATTTTCCTGAGATACTTAGATTGCTTCCGGGTTTTCTCTGATCATTCTTATACAAGCCTTTTTGTAGACGTATGTTTTCACATCACTTGGTTAAACATCTAGGAGTGGAACTCCTGTTACACAGAACATTTAACTTTTAAGAAATTGGCAAACGATTCTCCAAAATAGTTGTGACATTTTACACTACCAACAACAATCTGTGAGTATTTCAGTTACTCCTCATTCTCACCACTATTTGGTAGTGTCAGTTTTTAGCCATTCCAGTAGGTGTGAAATGCTATCTCATTGTACTGAAATTGTATCTGCCTGAAGACTTATGACGTTGAGTATCATGTGTTCATCACCCTCATTCACGTATGGGATGATGGCTCATTCCTACATTTCCTTTTGCCAAGTGTCTGTTCAAGTCTTTTTTCCCATTTTTTAATTGGATTGTTTAACTTTTTATTGCTGACTTTTAAAAGTTCTTTATGTATTCTGGGTATGAGTTATTCATGAAATAAAAATGATAAGAATATTTTCCCAATCTGTTGCTTGTCTATTCATTTTCTTTCCAGAAATTTTTAATTTTAATGGAATCAAAACATTGTTTTCAGTGGTATTTTTAAAATTTTGTCTAATAAATCTTTGCATACCCCAGAGTGGCAAAGATATCCTTACTTGTTTTCTTCTAGAAGATTTTTTATTGTAATTTGTATATTTAATTTCACGTAGGGGAGGCAAAACTTTATCCTCTTAGGCTCCCTGGCTAGTTCTGAGAATTAAATTGACATAAGGCAAATTAACAGGAGAAAAAATACAGTTTTATTTTTACATGTACGTGGGAGCCCCATAAAAAAAATGAAGACCCAGAGAAGCGGCTAGGCCTAAGTGTTTATGCAATAGGTTGAACAAAGAGAGACAATTGTAGAAAAGTAAAGGTATAGAGAGACTAAAGAAAGGTAAGAGTTATTTTAACAAGGTCTGTTTGTACAGATTTCTTTCAGCCTTGACTCCCCATCTCTGGCGATAAGAATATTTCTTTCCTCCTCGTTCAAGAAGGACATCTTTCACATGGAAATGTTATTTCTTCCTTTCAGGAAGAAAAGGGAGGTCAGAGTGTTCTTCTTATACCTGCTGTTTTTCAAGTGTCTTTAGCTCAAAATATTCCTTTTGCCAACATGGCATATTTGGGTGGGGTGAGGGGTAGATTCTACCACCTTTCTTTCATGTAATAAAATAAAATTTCAAATAATTTTTGGTGTATTGAGTGAGGTAAGGTCAAAGTTCAATTTTTTTCTAATGGATAGCCAGTTGCTGCATCATGCTAGAAAGAACTTTCTCTTTCTCACTAATGTGACTTGTCATTTTGGTCAGATATCAGTATATTTGTGTATGTATATATTATATATTTATATATATGTGTGTGCATATAACCTGTATATGTGTGTATACATCATATAACGTGTGTATATATCACATTCATGTGTATGCACCTATTTTTGGATTTTTAAAATTCTATTCCATCAATCTATTTGTTTGTTATTATGCCAATACCACACTGACTTGATTACTGTGACATTGTATTAAGTTCTGAAATCAAGTAGTGTAAACCCATCAGTTTTGTTCTTCTTTAACAATATTGCTTTGGCTATCCTAGGTCCTTTGCATTTTTGGACTGATTTGTAAATTCTTTTAAAAAGTTTGCTGATATTTTTATTGAAATTGTATAAAATCTATAAATAATTTTGGGGAAACGGACATCTTAACAATACTGAGCTTTCCAATTCATGAATATGGTATTTATTTAGGTACATTAAAATTTCTTTCAGTAATGTTTTATAATTTGCTCATCTTTTGTTAGGTTTATTTCTAAATATTTAAGGGGTTTTGAGGTTATTTAAATGGTATTTTTAAATTTCATTTTACAATAGTTAAAAATTAGAAAATATAGTTGCTTTTTGAGTTTTGGACCTATATCTGAGAATTTGCTAAAGTCAGTTATTAGTTCTAGTAGTTATTATTTTGTATGTGTGGATTCCATGGAGTTTTTTTTTTTTTTTTTGTGGTACGCAGGCCTCTTACTGTTGTGGCCTCTCCCATCGCGGAGCACAGGCTCTGGACACACAGGCTCAAGGGCCCAGCCACTCCAAGGCATGTGGGATCTTCCCGGACCGGGGCACGAACCCATGTCCCCTGCATTGGCAGGCGGACTCTCAACCACTGCGCCACCAGGGAAGCCCTCCATGGAGTTTTATACACACATAATTATGCCACTTGTGATTAATGACAGATTCATTTCTTCCTTTTGAATCTTTATGTCTCATTTCTTTTTCTGATCTTATTGTAGTAAATAAAATTTCTGGTCAATGTGGAACAGAGGTGTTGACAGCCATACAAATATTTACTTATATATTTTCTCTTTCTGTTACTCTTTGTTTTTTCTTGCAGATCCTGGCTTCCATGTGGTTTAATTTCTCTTCAGTTCAAAGAACCTCTTTAAGCATTTTTTGTGGCACAGATATGCTACAGACAAACTCTCAACCTTTTTTCCCTCTGAAACTGTCTTTATTTCATCTTCATTTTTTAAGGCTATCTTTACACAATATGAATAATAGGCTGAAAAATCTTTTCTTTTAACATTTGAAAGATGTTGTTCTATTTTCCTCTAGCCTTTACTGTTTGTGATAGAGTTCTTATCATCATTCCCCTCTTTGCCATTGTCTTCTTTATTTGTCTGTTTTTAATGTATTCTTTTACATTTGGTTTATGGTACTGTGTCTATAATGTACTAAATGGGAGATTTCTTTGTATGTACTCCACTTAAGATTTGTTGGGCTTCTTTGATGTTTTTCATCAATTTTGGAAAATTTTTGTTCATTTTCTTTTCTTACATTTCTTCTGCCCCATTCTTTCTCTCCTCTCCTTAGACACCAATTACACATATGTTATATCACTTGATTTTGTCCCATTGATCTCAAGATATTCTACTCCATTATTTTCACTGTTTTTTTTTTTTTTTTCTCTGTGTGTTTCATTCTGGATAATTTCTACTGACCTATCTGTAAATTCACTAATTCTTTTTTGTGCTCAGTCCAGTTGTCAATAAACCCATTAAATGAATTCTTCACTTCTTGTAACATATATTTCATTTCTTGCATTTTCATTAGACTTTATAAAAATGTCCATGTCTCTAATAAAATTCCTCATCTATTCACACATGTAATTCATCCTTTCCACATATTGATCATAACTAAACTCTCTTTCTGATAATCCCAACATGCGGAACATCTTAGTATTTGCTTCTATGGACTATTTTCTCTCTTTAACATGGATTAGGTTTTCTTCTTTCATCACCTGCCTCATAATTTTTTATTGTATTTTGGACATAGTATGTAGAAAAACAGTAATGACTAAAGTAAAACATTATTTTTCCACAGAAAAATCATGCCTCTTCTTCTGCCAGAGGGCAAATTTGGTGAGCTGGGTCAATCTAATCCAGTATCAAGTTGTGTTTAGACATTTTTGCAGGTTTATATTCAGTTCACCACTAACTTCAAATTATTTGATAACAGGATCAGGAATTTCCCTTCAGTTGTACTTGGGAATCTTAGCACCAGTGATACTCTGGAGATTTCTTTGTAATTCTCATCCAGCCTCCAGTTTTCTGAACCATGGGCCATCTCTTTTTTGACTGATAGCCTTGTGACTAGATTTTTAGTCATTGGGGAGTTCTCTTTGCATTTCTGCCAGAATTCCTAAATTTTAACCTTGGACCTACCAATGACTGATTGTCTGACTTGGGTGAACTTATTAAACTTTTTCTTCTCATTGCTAAAATAGGATAAGGATCACCACTCCCATGTTTATTAACCAGAGACCTAGCATTATAGAGCTAACATGCATTTAGGAGAAGCACAATATGTTCTGGTTGAACTGAATGTGAAAGTCAAAGTCAGATTTGTTGTAGAAAATCAAATATTCTTTTTGGATTGATCTGTCTTTGTCAATAATAATTTTGAATCTAATACTGTATAATCAATTGTTAAACTAGTTTTTCTACTATAGGTCCATCCCCTTAGAAATAAGAAAGTATTAAATCAGTCTGAGTTATTAAAAGAAACAATGGGAGTACCAAATCAAATTTTAAAAACTGTACGGACTCCAGAGATAATTTTATTATTTGAAATTTTCTAAAGACCTCTAGAACTTTAGAAGTTATGATATTTTCATGCAAAAACATGAGACACACAACATAGATATTTACAACCTGCTGCAAGAAAGAGGTAGATAGGAAGAGAGGGAAGGAGATCAATATAGAGTTAATATTCAGCATTACTTCATCAACCATCTGCAATGGCTTCTCATTTATTACTCTAGGATAATAGCCACATAGAGTAGCACAGGGAGTTTCTGGTGCTCTCTGTCTGTAACTGCAGTTTAAAAAGAGAAGTTTGCATTGTTGAAATTAACCCATATCCACTGTCAAAAGTACATGATCCAGTGGCTAGCATGTAATGAAGCTATTTCTGAAAACTGTGTTGTAATTAAATGTCACAGTCTTGCATATATTTCAGACAACTCAGCATTGAAGTCAAGTCAGGTCACCGATAGAAAGTTATTGGTCAATGATCCCATTAAGCAAGTTAAGGGATGCTCTATATTCAAAATGACTTCATCTTCTCTAAGGATAAAACTACCACATGATCCCAAAGGATGTCTCCTTGTCCTCATGAGAACTCCATTAAAAATTAATATATCAACCAATTACAAAAAACTGTAAGGAGATTTCACATTTATTGTGGGAAAATTTTATTATAATGAGAACACTGCTAGGAAAAATAATCCCCAAATAGCAAGGTATAAGGTCAAAAAAAGAATTGAAAGAACCTTCTCTTCACCTTATTATCTCATAATAAGACCTAAGAAAATATTTGCAATGCAAGATAGTTTGTGATATACAATTTACCATGCCTGTATTTGTAAAGCCCTGTGCTAAAAGCCAAATAAACTCTTGAAGTGTTTCCCCTGAACTGGGGGGACATAAATTCACTTTTGTAAGCTCTTCTTGTAAAGATGATTTCTGGTGTAGGATAGACTGAGCACACATTTATATTCTCCCTCTCACACCAAATCACACAAGATAATGACAACTGAAAAAAGAAGTATTTTAAAAAGTACAAAAAGTAATTTTAAAAATATAAAAAATAAAATCAATGAACCACAAAGTTTTGGAGTTTCTGAGCTATAGGAGCATATACAATCAGATCTTTAGCAAAACAAAACTGGAAGAAACTATTAGTTATAACATATGTAGGAGGTAAGAGGTTATAACATATGCTGTGGAGGTAAGAGGTTTGAAGATCTCTAAGCCTAGTATCAGTAATTCCAAGAATTAAAGGAAAACTCTGGAACATTTAGAAAGAATCTTAATTAGAGACCTGCATTTGGAGCAGTGGGCTAGTCAATTTCTTCCTTTCTCCTTCTTTTGTGCTATGTGGGCTTTAACAACTGGTTAAAGAAGAGTACTGGGGTTGGAGAGGCCTTATAGTGATCAGGTAGCTACCGATTTCGGGGAAGGGTGGGTACTCTGATACTTGGAAGACAAGCTTCCATTCCAAATGCTTCCTCTGTGCACTGGAGGTAGATTACAGAAATACAAAAGGCACAGGAATGGTGATTCTCAAAATCAAAGCTAAAGACAGCCAAGAAGCGCTAATCATTTTAAGAAAGTCTACAATATAAAAGCCAAGCAATGGCAAAATGAATGAACCCCCCTAGAAAAAAAGTTAATAAAGCTAACAAAAAGATTTAGAATAAGTATATAGTTAGATCTGAAAGAACATTGTGTCTATGAAAATATATTCCCTAGAGCTCTTAGAATAAAAACAAAACAGAAATGAAAAATTCATTAGATAGGCAATAATAGCAGTAATACGTACTATGTAGTGCATTAATGGGTTGAAAAACTGAGCTGAGACATTCTTACATGAAGCAAAACATATGGACCAAGGAGGAAAAATGTAAGTGTAGAGTTAACGGATATGAAGAATATATCCAGAAATTCCAAAACCCAGATTATAGAAATTACAGAATGAGAGAAAAGAGAAAATGCAGAGAAATATATTATCAAATAAATAGCAACCGAAACTTTCTCAGGCCTGAAGAAAGCATGAATCTTCAAATTAAAAGTGCTAAGCTAGACTTTAAATGAGCCAAAACCCCTGAAATGTCAGCCTGCCATCAGCACAACTTCTCATGAGCATAATTCAATACTAGAAGGTAGAGATTACTATCTTCTAAATTAAAGCAGGGAAATTATTTCAAACTTATAATTCACTCAGCCAAACCGGTATTTAAAGTAAAAGATAATATAAACAAATATTCAGAAAATCAAAGCCTGAGTGTTTACCAAGTTAAGCAATCCCTGAAAGAATTAGTTGAGAATATACACCAACAAATAAACAATGAATCCCCCCAAAAAAGGCATTATGTATTCCGAATATACAAAGGAATAGCAGCAGATTCATAGAACGCCTACCTAATTGTCGATGGGCAGTGGAAAACCAAAAGCATAATAAACTCCAGTTAAACTCAATATGAAAGGCGGTAACATTAATGAAGAAGAAAAAAATGAAAATGAGGTAAGATTCTTGCCCTGTTGGGGGAACAGATACAGACTTTTTTTAATCCTAAATGTCAATAGAAAAATACAAATTTTAAAAAACTTGTTTAAACTTTAAAAATACGTATTAGAAGAATAGGATCTTTAGCTTCTCAATCACAATGTAAGAATAAATGGATTTTAGAGAAAATACTGATTTGAAATTATCATGCTTTTAGTCTTCCTCTTGTATATTTGAGGTTGATGCCAAATGCAATCATTTTCTGCCAAGGATGCACTACCTTTGCTGAAATGTTGTCTAGCTATTTGTCTTTTCGTATATTATGTTACCACATATGCTACATCGTGTCACAATGCCAAGAATTTTCTGACAATTTACAACTCTCCGAAGCTAAAGGAGATTATTAGATCTGCTACACAGTACAGGCTGCCATGTGCCTTCAACTTTCTTCAAGCTAGGTTTATTCAGGGGCTCCACTACAATGCACTTGAAAAAGCCCTAAAAAACTCCCAGGCCAGCCATTACTGGAGTATTGGGCTCTAGCAGAGTCATCTGGATTTTGCAAATGTCTGATTCATGCATTCTGGTATAAACTCTAATCTGAAAAACATTCCATGCTTGTTTAGATGAGGAATGTGCCCTGATGTGTAGAAATTTGTCTTCCCTTAAATCCATTTAGACACAATAAGAAGAAATTCAGAAAAGGACGATCACAGGTAATTTTATTAGCATCCCATCATAAAATGCAGCCATTTACAAAACTAGCTTGTCTCTCCCTAGTTGGTCCAATGAAGGGTCCTGTGGAGGGTGAGGCAAGGATAGACTTGAAAGAAAAACAAGATCCCTGGGGTACCCAGAGATAGTATTCATTTAAGTACATTGTACCTGGAGTCTTTTTGACACTATGACACATTTTAAGGTAATTTGTTTAAGTTTTGAGAGATGGTTGCTCTTTTACAGATGTGTGCTTTTGAAGTTATCATCAGACAATTATTGATATTTTAGTAAATTTAACTGTTAATTAGCTGAATAGGCACAGATATCATTCATACATACAGTGTGAATAGCAAAACTATTTGTTCCAATTTCTCTATAACCTGCATTATATTTTATGAAACCCATGTGAAATAAAAAAAGAAAGCTCCCCAGTAGATCTAATCTAATACATCTGTAAAATCAGTTATGACTTGGTAGACATGTGTTGAAATCTACCTAACATTCAGTTCTAGCTATTCTTCTATAAGGGCTTGACATTATTTAAATAAAATGGAAAATACTGAGTTTGCAAGAATGAGCAAATACTCAGCTTTGTCAAACAGCACATAGAAAACCCCTGTAGTAGATTCTTCATGTATTGAATACAGTCCTTGAAAAAGAAGAGGCAAGATTAGAAATAGAGTTATTGATATATCCAGCAAGACCCCTGGCCCCTGCATATGCCCAGACACTTATTCTACCAACAACAGCAAATGATTTCATCAGAAAACAAGAACATATAGAGTCAGTGCCTAACTGAATGGGGTGACATGGGTTCTTTGTTTAAGAACTGTAGGGACTGGACGATCCAACAATATATCTCATACAACACCAAACTTTGAGATCTCCTGCTATGTAGAGAAGGGAAGCAGAAACTCTAGATTTAATAGCATCACACAAAATGCTTGAAAGACCTTGGTACTTTGGTTTTTAGGATTTGTTTGTTGGATTGTTTTTGGTTTTGATTTTTTTATGTGTATATAAAGCAGAAAAACTAAGGTCTACTAATCTGTGAGAGTAATCCAATTGTACACAGTAAACATTTGCTTTTTAAGAGCTGATGGAAAGGTAATTGAGAAAAAAAAATTACTTTGAGAGTCTCTACTTCATAGGGCTTTTGTCTGAAACGCTTGGTCTGTCATGTATGCACAGACTCACACACACACACACACACACACACACACACACACAACACAATGTTGCCTCGAAGGTATCTATTTGTAGCCCCAATCCATACTGCACAAATGCCGGTGTTTACTCTAAAAATAGCAAGTATTTAGATCTTACTATGTTCCAGACACTATTCTAGGTGATTTACGTATATTAATCATCACAAGAACTATATTATGATCCCCATATTTTATGCAATCAAACTAAGGAGCAGAGGTGTTAAGTCATTCCTTCAAGTTCACACAACCAGTAAGTGGAAAGCCAAGCTTTCAACTCAGAGGGTGGCCTACAGGGCCCACAATCTTCCCACTACATCCTACTATCCATAACTTGCTAAACTACTTCTCAGCATGATTGGGAAAGGACAAAATACATATTCCATAATTGTGTCCTCTGAGTAGTGGGCAAGAATGAAGACTGGGATTTTCCCGTAATGGGAACCACTTCAGAGCCACAATAGCAGCCATAATGGGGATTTTTACTTTGCTTCTTAGAGAGGGTGGGGACAGAGAAGCAGCTCTGCAATACTGGGACATGTCTGGACAGGATTCACATTATTTATGCTAGGTTGCATCACTAAAACAGGTTCTCAAAATAAGGTGGGTCTGTTCCAAGATCCATTTATGTTCTTATGTATTCATTTGATTTAATCTTTAAAATTGTATCTGTCTTTCTGGAAATTTAGCTAATTAACTTAAGAGATCCCCCCACGCTCCCCCCTTATCTTCTTCTCCCAATGTACTGTAACTCTATGGTTGAGCGCGGAACACAGAAGGTTGAAAAACCTGCATTCTCTCCCTGACTCTGCCACTGCATAACCTAGGCCGAGTCGTTTAACAGTTTTGTGCCTTGGTTTCATCATCTGTAAGTTGTAAGGATTTCTTCCCGATTTACAACTCTGATATTCTAGCTCACTGCATCCTTTGTGGACATTTCCGTAAATTCCATGAACATTTGAATAAAATAAGAAAAAACTTAATGAGAAGAGGGGTCATGTCCATCTTAGTCACCAGTGCATATGCAGAACTTAGTACTTAGTTTGAAGCCTTTAAATATTTGTTGTATTTTTGGAAATGTAAGAATATTCCATATATGTAATAAGCAAAAATAAAAGTAAAAAGCAAGTATCTCAGAAAAAAGCCCTACATTTGGATCAGTAAGTGGGGAATGGCCAGAAGTATTTAATTCACAATTTGAGGCATTTTCTAAGAAAGATCTGATGAGGTTCAGGCCATGCTATCCCAGAATATGGTACCTTGGCATGTTGAATATTTTAAGCTGAAGGGAGTTTGAGAAAATGGCAGAAGGTCAACTCTCACCTGCCCTCCTTGACCTTTCTTCCCTGAAACAGGTCATAAAACTCCCACGTGAAGTGTACCCTCCCTGTACCAAAAGGAAGGAAGACATTCTAATCACCAGAAACAGGGAATTGGGGGGCAGAGAAATCTACACAAACAAACCTTGTTAAACTAACCCTTACCTTCCTAGTTACTTCTTCATCATTTACTACTCCTAACCCAAATTCCTGTCTTGCTAATTCTTCACAAATTTATTGTTTCTGTGTCTAAAAGATCCTGCTCTGGTCACTTCTTTGAGTCTTCATTGTCTTGTAAAAACTCTCATATACAGGTAAAAATTCAATAAAATGTGGATGCCTTCTCCTCTTAATCTGTCTTTATCAGTTTAATTTTCCCAGACCCAGTCAGGGACCCTAAGAGGGGCAAGGAAAACTTTTTCCTCCCCTGCAGGTCTAATAAGAGTGCTTTTTCTCAGAGATTTAACTTTTAAAAGCTTGCAAATACCTTTGCTTTCCTTGCAGTGTTTATTGAATCATTATAGCCTGGGGGTTGCCAATAAATACATCTCATACACAAAGGAAAAGTGCTACATACATCACTGTCCTTACTCTTATAGTCCAAGCTCACAAAATACAATGGAAAACTAAAATGCTATGTAGACTTACACACTGCTCTTTCAACAATCACCCTTGTCTCACGAGTACCTACACTTCGTAGCACCTCACCTAGTTTGATTTGCTAACATTATATTTGGGCACACACACCACACACGTACGCTTAATGTAATTATTATCTTGGGAACCCCCAAGTGACCAATGATGGAATGCTATGAAATCTTCTAAGCTGTTCTGCGAAGTTTCTAGATCAAACCTAAGCAACTATTACTGATTTTTGGCAGATATTTTGAACCTGAAATTATTAACTCGAATTCTCCCTCTTTTATCCATATTTTGCCCCCCCAAATGCTATTATCACTAAAAGTTTCACTTAGGTTCAGTCAAATTAGTTTTAGAAAAACAGCAAGAGAGAACTGTGTGTTAGTTCTACACTGTTCTGAGCGCTTATGAATTGCTCCTAAATAAATGAAGTCTTATGGCTGTCAAATTCTCCCACCTACCCTTGCGCTGATGGGATTAAAAGGGAATAATGGTATAACTTCTTAGAAATAAATAAACATTTGTTTGACTTGCCTGCTGTGTTTCCATTCCATGTTGGATGAAATGTTTTTCAGTAACCGAATGTTAAATTTCCATGCAATTGACTTAGATTAGAAATGAGAATTTTATATCTAGTGATATTTATTTTTGCTGTTAATGTGTATTTATTATCCTAGAGTTGATAGGGTTTAACAATTTTCACACAAATCCATTAGAAAATCTTGTCTCCACATTAAAATATACTCAGAAGAAGAAGAAAACTTCTCCGACTTGCACTTCTGTTGCTACCATCCTAATACAAGCAAGAATCATTTTTCTACTGGATTACCATAAGGGTCTCCTAACCTGTCTCCCTGTTTCCATCCTTGCTTTCCCCTACATCTACTTTTAACAGAGCAGATCAGGTAATCTTGTTAAATGAAGGTCAGACCATGTTATAATTCTGCACAAAATCTTCAAATGGCTACTCATTCCACCCAGAAAAAAGGTGAAGTCCTTACAATGACCACAGATTCTGCATGATCCTCCACTCTTTCCCACTGCTCACTTCACTCAGCTGCATGTGGTGCCCTTGTGGTTCTTGGGGTGGACTGGGTGTGCTCCTGCCTTAGAATCATTGCCCTGGTCAGAGCCAGTGTCTGAACTGCTCTTCCCTGAGATAACCACAAGACTATTCTCTCCCTCCTTCAAGTCGCTGCTCAAATGTCACTTTCTCAAACTCCTACTATCCTGTTTGCAACCACATCTGACCCCTAAATCTGGGCTTCTGTTACTGAACCAAACTTGGGTCCACTTGCCTGTGGGCAATAAAGCCAATCTATTGACACTGCCTTGCGGTGAAGGAAAGGGCAGCGATTATTGTAAAGCACCATAAAATAGTGAGTGCGGGGGCTTCCCTGGTGGCGCAGTGGTTGAGAGTCCGCCTGCCGATGCAGGGGACACGGGTTCGTGCCCTGGTCTGGGAATATCCCACATGCCGTGGAGCGGCTGGGCCTGTGAGCCATGGCCGCTGAGTCTGCGTGTCCGAAGCCTGTGCTCTGCATCCGGAGAGGCCACAACAGTGAGAGGCCCGCGTACCGCAAAAAAAAAAAAAAAAAAAAAGTAGTAAGTGCGGAAAAAAGCCGAACTCCCAGATGGGTTTCAGGAAAGCACTTTCAAAGGCCAGGTGAGAGAGGGGAGTCTCAGGATATGTGATCAGCTTGTGCACAGTTCTCTGCTTGGTTGATGGTGAGGTAACAGGGTGATGTCACATTAGTAATCCTCACGCTCCAGTAGGCCTGGGGGCTATGTGCTCATGGTCATCAAGTAGTTATGTCTTCCATCTGTGAAACAACTCAGGAAATGTGCATCAGATACTGTTATCTAGATACATCAGAGAGGAGCTAAAGCAGAGAATATGGGGGGGAGGGGAGGAGGGGGGAGGGGAGGGGGAGGGGAGGGGAGGGGGAGGGGAGGGGAGGGGAGGGGAAGGGGAGGGGAGGGGGAGGGGAGGGGAGGGGAGGGGGAGGGGAGGGGAGGGGGAGGGGGAGGGGGAGGGGAGGGGGAGGGGAGGGGAGGGGAGGGGAGGGGAGGGGAGGGGGAGGGGGAGGGGAGGGGAGGGGGAGGGGAGGGGAGGGGGAGGGGAGGGGAGGGGAGGGGGAGGGGAGGGGAGGGGAGGGGGAGGGGAGGGGAGGGGAGGGGAGGGGAGGGGAGGGGAGGGGAGGGGGAGGGGAGGGGAGGGGGAGGGGAGGGGAGGGGAGGGGAGGGGGAGGGGAGGGGAGGGGAGGGAGAGGGGAGGGGAGGGGAGGGAGAGGGGAGGGGAGGGGAGGGGAGGGGGGGAGGGGGAGGGGAGGGGAGGGGAGGGGGAGGGGAGGGGAGGGGAGGGGGAGGGGAGGGGAGGGGAGGGGAGGGGAGGGGAGGGGAGGGGAGGGGAGGGGAGGGGAGGGGGGGAGGGGGAGGGGGAGGGGGAGGGGAGAGGAGGGGGAGGGGGAGGGGAGGGGGAGGGGGAGGGGGAGGGGAAGGGAGGGGGAGGGGAGGGGAGAGGAGGGGAGGGGGAGGGGAGGGGAGGGGAGGGGAGGGGGAGGGGAGGGGGAGGGGAGGGGGAGGGGGAGGGGAGGGGAGGGGAGGGGAGGGGAGGGGAGGGGAGGGGGAGGGTATCTGTCCCGGGAAGGCCCATAGGGTCCTGCTCTGTTACATTTCCAAGTCCATGTATACCGCTCTGTCTTTTCACCATAACACTTAGCATTTTCTACTATTGTATGTAATTTTCTTATTTATTATGGGTATTGCTAATTTTCTGTCACTTTTCCCCACTACAATGTAAACTCTTGTGAGGATGAGAACTTTTTATGCTTTGTGTATTAATATATTTCATGTACTGTGTTTGGGATATTATAGGTCAGGAAGACATGGGTTGAGAGTGGAGATGGGTTTGGGGAGTGAAAGGTAGAATATCAACTCTAGCATAAGTATAACCCCTCAGTTATACAGTAAAGTAAAATTATGGCAAAGTTTTACACCAGCCCTTAAGGAAACTTATACAGCAGAAAAGATACCGAGTAAACAAACCATATATCACTTAATATCTTCTGAGAGGATTTGGGGCTGTTAGGGACACAGCTGAACACTAGTGATCTAATCCAATGTTTTCATTATAACCATGAAGAAACTGAGGCCCAGAGATGTTAATTGATTTTTCTAAGATCACATGGTAGCTTTAATGGCCAAGACAGGACTGGTACTGAGATCTTTCTATTCCATCACTATATTTCCCAAATTTCATTTTAGCATGAGTATCATCTCTTGAAAAAATATCACCAAACAGCAATTTGTTATCATCAAGTAACAAGATCCTTATTATTCTCATCCTGGCCTTCCTGTGTCCAACTGTAGCTGTGTTGCTAGTAAGTAACAAAAATTTGTTCAAGATTTGTTTCAGGGCTTCCCTGGTGGTGCAGTGGTTGGGAGTCCGCCTGCCAATGCAGGGGTCGCGGGCTCGTTCCCCGGTCCGTGAGGATCCCACGTGCCGCTGGGCGGCTGGGCCCGTGAGCTATGTTCGCTGGGGCTGCGCGTCCGGAGCCTGTGCTCCGCAACGGGAGAGGCCGCAGCATACCGCAAAAAACAAAAACAAAAACAAAATTTGTTTCAAGTAAAGGAGAGTGCAGAGACATGTATCAACAAAATCAGGAGGAAAATTGGGTAAGAAAAGGTCAGTGTTTGCACAACTGAGTATAGCTTTGACTGTTGACTGGACAGCTGTTAAATCCAGAACTTTGTATCCCAGAAAAATACTCAATTATCAAAAAGGCATTCATTCATTCACCAGCTGCACATTAAGATTTTCTAATATTTAAAAGTCATAGAGGTCACCACGCTTAAAGAGATATTATTGAACGTTACTGTTCCTTCATAGGAATTGATTCTTTTACTATTTATTCAACTGTTCATTCAGCTGAACTCACTGAGGAGAACTGTGCTGCAAATATTGAAACGGGGTCCCGTTGGAGGTTGAGTGAATCAGCATAAGTAGGCGGGGAGCTCTTCAGGCAGAAGGCTGAAAAAAAGCACCCTGAATAAAGAGCCCAATTTCACATCCAGGACACCAGCCTCAAGCAGTTTCATTATCAACAAGTCTTTCCAAGTTCATGGTTTGTGCTCAAGACATATAAACGTCCCATTTTGAACTTCACAACAATAACAAAATGTACTAAGAAACTAGTGAAGGGAGAGGGAAGAAAACTTCTAGTCTGAAGCACTAGGAAATGATGTCACCACCCAGTTTTCCTTCCTGACCTCGGGCAAATGATTGACTTTGGAACTGACCATGGCCGGCTTAGAGCTATTCAGTGTCAAGTGCCGCCTGGTTTCATGTCACTGAACATGTAACAAAGAACAGGAAAAGAGAGACTGGGGTAATGGGGGAAAGGTACATATCAAATTACATCTTGAAATCTCAATCTTTCCCAAACAAATGTAAGCACTTAGGTACATCTGAATCATTCATTCTGAAAACCCAATAGAGCCTTTCCTGGGCAAGTAGGACAGATTAAAGCCAACAATAACTCCTGCTTTGCTCAACTGATTTTTCTAGACTGAGCTAACAAAACTGGTCTTGCAGAAACCTGCCCTTGCTTCCTTTCACCTACAGAATTAAAATGTCCCTCTTGGTTATGCCACAGAACCACAACAGAGTAGCCTGGGAAATCCTAGTAGGGAAGAGGCACCCAGAGCTGAAAGGTCTGAGTTAGGACTACATACTGACTGGCTTTATTTAGAGCATTATGATAATTTTCATAATGAGCTAATCACCTGCCAAAGAGCATCATCACTGTGTTTGTGCCTCGTCATCACATTGTTACCACTCCACCCAGTCATCACGTAATTACAGAACTAAAGGTCTCAGGTTTCCTTCAGTTGTATTCACTTATCTATTCATTCACTGGTTGGATTGCTTACTCTCTTCTTCCCCCAGTTAGCTACCCAACCAACTTTTATGAGTGGGACAGGCAGGCATGATCTAACTGATGGAGATGTGAAAGACAAGACACGTTGCACAACCAGGCAGTACCTGCCCTTCCAGGTATGGCAATGGAGATGTTGGGGCAGAATGGACTGACTGAAGCTTTGCCTGGGAGAGTTGAGAAGCCTCCACTGGATCACTCTTTGAGAAATGATGAAGGGAAAGATAAGAATTAACCCAGAAGAAAGTGCATTCCAAGCAGAAGGAACGATAGGTATAAAGGCAAATAAACATGGATAGTCTTGGTATGCTTGGGGAAGGGTGGAAAAGTTCAATATGCTTGGAAAGAAAGCATAGGTAGGGATGAAAGGGAAGGGATAAAGAGCCGCCAGGGAGTTGGAGGAAATGAGACTAGAAAAACAGGTCACTGTCCAAACTGCTTTTCCACTTACTGGTTTCTCAGCCCAGTGTGATATGGCCTCAACCCCACCACTCCTCTGAAAGTACAGTTGTCAAGGTCACCAAAGACCTTCTTATGACTGAATACTTAGGTCATTCTCAGGCCTCATTTTACTCATCATTTTTGCCGGTAGCGTACCAAAGGCTGGAGAGTTTGAGTGGTCAACTCTGAGTACAGGTAGTAAGGGGGTGCCTTGTCTATTAAAAACAATAATAAAAACTGATAAGTTTGGTCATTTTTTATTATCACAAGGTACCAGCAATTGATCAACAAAATACTCCTCCCCCTACTTTATAGCACAGGGAGCTATATTCAATATCTTGTAATATTCTAATGGAAAATAATAGATATTTATATACACATATAACTAAATCACTTTGCTGTACACCAGAAACTAATATAACATTGTGAATTAGCTATGCTTCAAGTATAATTTTTAAAAAATTTTTTAAATAAATAAACTAATTTATTTTTTAAAAAAAGGATTAAAAAATACTCCTCCCCAAAACTCTTTTATTGATCTAAGTTCTAGGCAATTGCTATTACTTTTGCATTTTAATAATATATATTATTATTATATATGTATATTATAGTATGCTATATTATATGTATATACATATGCACAATTCAAATAAGCACCTTTTTATTACTTATCCTTTAACAAATTTCATATTCTATCTGAAAGTTAATTTTAACAGTCCACAGTTAAACAGTTCACCCCAGACACAGGTGGACTCATTTCAAGAGTAAATCCAGGGACTTCCCTGGTGGCGCAGTGGTTAAGAATATGCCTACCAATGCAGGGGACACGGGTTCGAGCTCTGGTCCAGGAAGATCCCACATGCCGCAGAGCAACTAAGCCCAAGTGCCACAACTACTGAGCCTGTGCTCTAGAGCCTGCGAGCCAAAACTACTGAGCTCATGTGCCACAACTACTGAAGCCTGTGTGATTAGAGCCCGTGCTCCACAACGAGAGAAGCCACCGCAATGAGAGGCCCACGTACTGCAACGAAGAGTAGCCCCTGCTCGCCGCAGCTAGAAAAAGCCCGCATGCAGCAACGAAGACCCAACGCAGCCAAAAATAAAATAAAAACATTAAAAAAAAAAAAGAGTAAATCCATAATGATTCAGAATCATTCAGGCTTGCGTTGGTCATTGTGTCTCCAACCCTACAGTACGTGTATTCCTATGTTTAATCAGTAGATTCAAAATATACCATGTCAACAGAGAGACTGTAAAGACAAAGAAATAGAGACTGAGTTCATTCTGTCATTTTTATGTTACCACATGTTCGGAGTTTTTATTTGTATTTAAAATCGAAAACAGCAAAACAGAGTATGAACTTTGAGGTATTTTTTATTTGCTTGGCAAGTACAAACTTTAATTCATACATGAACTAGTTTACTGAGTTTGAATAATATCTTTAAAACTGAAATTCGTTTTTTAAATGGTGCTCATTTTAAAATTAAAGACCAAATCAAGAAGATGTTTATTGATTCTTACATGATGATGACTGAGATTTCACCATATGGAGGAGGGACTCTGCCCTGAGTATTAAATGCACTCGTTACTGATCAACGCAACATTCACCACACTCTCTTTCGGTAAATATTCTTTTCTTTTGGTTTCCATGATACACAGTCTCCCAGTTTTTTCTCACCTAGCAGTCTCCTTTGCAGGATTTTCTTCTTCTCATCCCTTAAAGTACTATATTCTCAGCGTTCTGCCCCAGGAGGTCATCTCTTCTTAAACATACAAAGTGCCTTGAGCAATCTCTTCAGCTTCAAAGGCTTCAGTTATCAACTGCATGCTAACAACCACCCTCAAACCTATACCTTTGACCTAAATCTCTCCTGAAATAACTTGTTTACCCGAACTCTATGCTTAATATCTTCCCTTGAACAGAGCTTAGACATCTCCAATTCATTTGTCCGAAATTGAGCTTCATTGACTTCACCAGCAATTTGGTGAAGTCCGGAAAACCTTAATTTATCCTCCTTTTTCACCCACGCCTACTCAATTACCAAGGCTGGCAAATCTCTCTCCTAAATACCTCTTGTACCATCCACTTATCTGCTTCCTCACCATCACTACCATTCCCTGCGCCACCGTCACCTCTTGCCACGATAGCTCCAACAGCTGTCTTGTGCATTGCAGACCAAGAGCTCTCCCTGAAGGGAAAATCGGATCACATCACCAAACTGCTTAACATCATCTAATAAATTTTGTGGCTTTACTTTCAAGATCCATATAAAGAGGTCTCTTTCTACCTTCAGAAACTCATCTCTCAGCCATTCTGATTCGATTTCAGTTTTTGTTCTTGTTTTTTTTTTTTTTTTTTTTTTTTTTGCGGTACGCGGGCCTCTCACTGTTGTGGCCTCTCCCGTTGCGGAGCACAGGCTCCAGACGGGCAGGCTCAGCGGCCATGGCTCACGGGCCCAGCCGCTCTGCGGCATGTGGGATATTCCCGGACTGGGGCACGAACCCGTGTCCCCTGCATCGGCAGGCAGACTCCCAACCACTGCGCCACCAGGGAAGCCCCCGATTTCAGTTATTTTAATGCTTTAAGTTCTCTCCTACCTCCAAACCACTGTTTATGCTATTTCCATCCTCTAAATTTCAAAGAAAACATCGTTTCCTCTATAAAACCTGACTGCTATTCAAGTTTGGGTTAGATACTTTCCTGCTGCACCCTATCACAGCACCAAGTCTGTCTCTTCTAGTTTTTGACCCCCGCTCTGCAGCATGTGGGATCTTCCCGGACCGGGGCACAAACCCGCATCCCCTGCATCGGCAGACGGACTCTCAACCACTGCGCCACCAGGGAAGTCCTCTCCTGGTTTTTAAACTACCTAGACTTCAATTTTTTTTAAGAGCAGACACAGATCTGTCTTACTCCTCACTGTATTTCTAGAACCTTACATAGTGCTGTTATAGAGTGGGCACTAATAAATATTTTGTTAAATGAATGAATATACGCATGAGTCGCTTTTCCCCTCACAAGAATTTCTCTACACCATAGACCATGGCTGCTTTGTCTAAGGCTTACAGCATCAATTGCTCTATTTTGACTTATTTAAAATCCACCACGTGGGAATGGAATGCAGAACCTTCAACCAACGTTAGAATCGCCCTTTCAATTTTAAATCTACTTATCAACAGAGATGGTCATTTTAAGTCTCTCTTGGTTCTGAGCTTCAGGGGAGAGTATATAGAGGGGATCTTTTCTGATTCCAGATGAAGAGATATACACAGAAACTACCGAAAGTCAAGGCACTTCTTACAGAAAAGGATGAAGCTTTCATCACTGGAGAGGCCCAGCTAAAGTCTAATGCCAAGGAAGAGAAGAAGAGGCCGAGTGAGATTTTCTAGCCAGCACGACCTTCCCTCCCTTCGTGTTTGTCTCAACAGCAGCAGCTGCTTACTGGTCCAGTGTTTACATGAAGATGAGAGGCAACTGCACGGATTCTCTGTCTCTATCCTGCCCCAGGCGGAGCTGAGAGCATCAGGTAACAGGCACCTGGACGGGGCTCCCCACGGGCCGTCAGGATTTCTAATCAGCTTCTCTCAGCCGGCAGATTTTGAACAGTGGGTATGTTCCAAATGTGTCAGGGCCTATTTTTCAAACATCACTGCAGATTCATTTGTTATGTCTTGCCTTTTTTTAGACCTTGACAATAAAGGGACATTTTTAACCAAGGAAGGGAAAGAGAGAAGCTAGCGTACACTGATGTCTTATGACATGCTAGGATCCACAGTGAGATTAACCTATTTCTTTGAGATCTTTGGGGCCCTATTATCTATGACTCCTTGTTATTTTCCATTCCAGGACTGCAATTATATCTGCAAAGGGGGAAGATTCAAACTACGCTTTCATGTTTATGTGCTCTGAATTCTGACATATTTCAAAGTGTGTACCTTAAGGTGGGCTTTGAGGAAATCCAGGGATCTCTGCTCTGCTCCAGGTGTTTATGTGTGTGTGTGTGTGTCCAACTTAGAATATGAATTACACAAGCCTGAGAATCTTTGTTTTATTACTCTCCAAAGGACAGTGAGTGCTTAATACTTAAATTTTCACACACACGTAAATAAAACTCCCAAAGCTCTCTAATGTATTTTGTGCATGTGTACTGGAGCCTGCACCTACCCTAGGAAGACACTTGAGGAAGAGAATTTGGAGCATTAAAATGAACTCCTTTGTATTTCCTTTATTTCCTGTGCAGCAACAGAATGATGTATGATTTTCCCAGAGCTGCTGTAACAAGTCACCACAAACTTGGTGGCTTAAGGCAACAGTGATTTAGTCTCTCACTGTTCTGGAGACCAGAAGTCCAAAATCGGTTTCACCAGGCCAAAATTAAGGTGTTAGCGGGGCCACAGTCCTTTTAGAGACTCTAGAGGAGACTTTTCCTTGCTCCTTCCGGCTCCTGGCATGCCTTGGCTTGTGGCTGCGTCACTACTGCCTCCATGGCCACATTGCCTTCTTTTCTTCTGTGTCCAATGTCCCCTTAGCCTCTCACTTGTAAGAACTCTTGTGATTGCATTTTTTTTTTTTGCTGTACGCGGGCCTCTCACTCTTGTGGCCTCTCCCGTTGCGGAGCACAGGCTCCAGACGCACAGGCTCAGCGACCATGGCTCACGGGCCCAGCCGCTCCACGGCATGTGGGATCTTCCCGGACCAGGGAACGAACCCGTGTCCCCTGCATCGGCAGGCGGACTCTCAACCACTGAGCCACCAGGGAAGCCCCTGTGATTGCATTTCATACCTGTCTGGATAATCTGTGATAATCTTTCCTTAAAAGCCTACACTTAACCATATCTGCAAATTCCATTTTACCGTGTGAAGGAACATTCATAGGTTCCAGGGATTAAAATATGGCTATCCGTATGGGGGTCATATTCAGCCTATCACAGTGGTTCAGGCATCACCTTACTAAAAACGAATTTCTTCTGGGGTACAAGCCATTCAGGGGAAATCAAAGGTGAGAGGCACAAGCTGTGACAGCAAGAACCATTCTCAAAAAAAAAAAAAAAAATTTAGGGGCTTCCCTGGAGGCGCAGTGATTGAGAGTCCGCCTGCCGATGCAGGGGACACAGGTTCGTGCCCCGGTCCGGGGAGATCCAACATGCCGCGGAGCGGCTGGGCCCGTGAGCCATGGCCGCTGAGCCTGCGCGTCCAGAGCCTGTGCTCCGCAACAACAGAGGCCACGACAGTGAGAGGCCCGTGTACCGCAAAATAAATAAATAAGTAAATAAATAAATGAATAAAAATTTATTCTGACTCTGTGATTCAGAAGTCAATGAGGAAATGGGTTCTTGACTTTAGAAAAGGATTGTGTGCCAAAATTTTGTGAGGCAGTTCTGTAAAGCTCAGATCTTAGAACACTTTTCTACAGAAACAATGAAGCTTAAGACAGTTTTGATTCCAGTGAGCCACAAAGAGCTAATTCAATGTAACTGTGATACATCGAAGTTTACTTTTGTCTTCTTAAAATCTGCTCTATGGAAATCATAAGAAAAGCAAAACTCAAAATGTGTGTGCAGAGATGTTTTTGGCAACACTATGTATCATAGCATAAAAAAAGGTTTGGAGAGAGAACCTTAAATAAGCAACAATATAGAAGGATTTTAATAAATTATAGAATATCCACATAATGGAAGGTCATTTAGCCATATTAAGTTGACGTAAAAATTGTTAGACATGAGAAAATGTGCATATGAAATTTAAGTGAACTGTCGTGACAACATGTGTTTTGCTTGTGAATCTGTAATTTGGGCAGGGCTCATTGGGGACAGCTTCTCTCTACTCCACTTGGCATCGGCTGTAGCAGCTCAGAGGCTGCAATCATCTGAGGGTTCACTTACTCATACGTCCATCCATTGACGCTGTTGGTCAGAATACCTACACATAGGCTCTCCGTGTGACCTAGGCTTCCCCTCCTGGTTTCCAAGGGCCGGTGTCCTAAAAATGAGAGCCAGGCAGAAGCTGTATCACCTTTTATGACCTAGCCCGAGAAGCCACGCAACATCGCTTTCCCCACATTCTATTGATCGAGGCAGTTGCAAGCCCTTGCCAGTTATAGGTGGAGGGAAAATAAGACTCTATGTGTTGTTGGAGAGGCCAGGTTCTGGCACCAGAAAATATCTGGTGGCCACTTTTGGACAATACAGTCTGCCACACAAGGACAGAGCATAATCCTGACAATGTTAAACACAAATATGTAATTACTGGCAGATTGGAAGAAAGTAGTAATAGCACTTCATATTAATAGAGATAACTAATAGTATTTATGTCTTGGGGGTAGAATTATAGGTGATTTTTGTGTTCTTCTTTGTGTACTTTTCTGAATTCCCCATACATTTTATGAGTAAATATAATCGTTATGACTGAAAATATCGACATCCGTTTTGGAAAAGAGAATATGTGAATAGCACTTTACATAATATTTTCACGTGTAATACGTCATGTGATCCTAGCAATAGTCCAGTGGGCAAGAGGTACTGAACAAATTTTCGGGCCCCAAATCTGAGACTGAGACAAATTCATGCTAGTTTTTGGGGGAGCTGAACTTCAAATTCCAGTCTTTTGATTCCAAAGTCTTGTTTTCCACTGTACATAGTTGCCATGGTTTCTCCCTTAAAGTGGGTTGGAAATTGCAGTTAATATACTTACAATCTAGGGGAGAATCTCTTCTATTTTCTTGCCCCTCATTGCCACAGTGATGGAAGGATGATTCCTCCTCCCTCTTTATACCATCTCTTTTGCTCTAGAGGTAAGTGTTGGGAAGAGGTAAGATTAGAAACCCTTGAGAAGCTTCTGAAAACGTGCAGGGAAAAAAGAATGGGGAATGCAGGAGTTTGGGATGGGGACTTGGGAGACTTCTCTTGCAGTGGGAAGCATCAAGCAGGAGTACAGGGATGACTTTGGATCCTGTTGCCTATAGGCTCAAATAGCGCAGGTAGGGACTGGCTATGTCTTCATCTTTACCACGGTGATGCTGAGACAAGATGCGTGAGAAAAAATGAAGCAGGGCTGACTTTCCCAAGAACGTTAGTTTCCATAAGAAAGAGGAGAAGTTTCTGGGGAGGGACTAGTAAAGGAGTGAGTACTTAGTTCTAAGAGCTGATCATAAATAACTAAAGGATTTTCATAAATTGGGTGCTGGTAAACCCAAATTCCCAGCAAATCTGGGAAAAGAAGGGTGTCTAGTTAGCTAAAGGATTCAAGAGCAATTAAATGAATTTGAAATGACCTCAACCAAAATTGTCTTCTCAGTTGAAATTTGTTTCAAGATGTGTTTAGGTTCAAATGGAATATCCAATTTTGGAAAGAGAAGAAAAGCTTTAATCACATAAACAAACTAAAACAATAAAACCAATAAATGTATATGGATATAGTTATGGTGTCTGTTTCTGACACCACAACTGAACATCTCTCTATTGTTATACTGAGCTTACGTGAAAAGCACTCATCGTCATTGGTTTTGAATCCTTCAGTGTCAGCGGTGCCAACTCTCCAGCGTGTACTAACTTCACGCTCAACTCCATCATCTTCCTTAGAGTAACCCTGTAGAGCTTGTGGCAAACCTAAGCTTTTTCCTTAGGATTAGTAGATATCATCTGAATCCTTAAGTTTTGTTAATTTTAGCTTCTAGTCCATAGTGTGAAGAGGAAAGGCAAACATTAAAATATAATCAAATTAAATTTAGTGATCAAAAGGACATTGTTCTATGCTCAGGCAAATCCTATATTGAAAGTAGATATTACTGAATGTTCACCAATGCTTCTGGTTCTTCTTTTTCCAGGTATACCACGTACATAGTTAAACTTCCTACCATCTTGAAGCTAAGCAGACCAGTGCTTTGGTTGGTGTAATGTGAGGAGGTGTTAAGTCTTTTAAATTTGGTGCTCAGTTTGCCATGTTCTTTTCTCTCTGCCAAGGCAACCAGTGACACTCCCAGATAGTGGAGGTACCACCACCCTGGATGAGCGTGACCATGAGCAGAGCCCGCTGCCAACTCAAGTTGGACATGTAGCAAGAATATGAAATAAACCTTTGAGGTTTTCAGTCACTGAGAGTTTGATATTGCAACATAATGTAGCTTAACCTGGTTGGTACATCCAGTGAAACTGATGGGCTTGGAATTGATGATTAAGCATTTCTTAAGCACAGGAGTTGTGGGAAATTTGAATTATTGGGAAGGTCAGCTCTGCCCTCTTAAAACACATATCAAAAAAGAAAAAGGAAGAAAGAAAAATGAAAAAAATATATAAAAATATATCAGAAATAATAAAAATCCCAATTTTTAAAAATTTTAATAAAAGAAAAAACTTGAAAAACGTCCACATAAAAGCCCTCACAGCAGCTCTATTCATAACTTCAAAACCTGAGAGCCACCAAGATGTCCTTCAATAGGTAAATGGATAAACAAAATGTGATATATATACATACAATAGAATATCATTCAGTGATTAAATGAACTTAAGCTACAAAGGGACATAAACCTTAAAATTGTATTGCTAAGTGAAAGAAGCCAATCTGAAAAGACTACATACTATATGGTTCCAGTTATATGACATTTTGGAAAGGGAAAAACTATGGAGACAAAGTGATCGGTGGTTGCCAGGCCCTGGAAAGAGGTGGGAGTGAGCACAGGAGTGCATGGGAGGGATGAATAGGTAGAATTTAGGGAATTTTTAGGGCAGTGAAACTGTGATGATACTCAAATTGTGGGTACTTGTAATTATACATTTGTCAAAACCCATAGAGTATATAATACAAAGAATGAACTTTGTATTAAAAATATAAAGTCTACAAAGAATGAACTTTATATTAAAAATACAAAGTCCAATACAAACCAAGGACTTTAGTTAAAATAATTTTATTGGTTCATCAATTGTAACAAATGTATGGCACTAATACAAGATGTTAATAATAAGGGAAACAGAGGGGGTAGCAGTGTGGAGGTATATGGGGGAGCTCTGTTCTTTCTGCTCAATTTTTCTATAAACCTGAAACTGCTCAAAAAATTAATTTAAAAAAAAGCGTAAGAAGAAAACCAAAGAATAATTTTCCTGAGTTAAATACCAAAGAGCATTTAAATGATTACAAATTGAATATGTAAGTGGTGACCGTTGTTGCATTGAGTTTGGTCTGTTGGGTTCAATTGTGGAGCATTTGATGGCAGGAAGAGTTATGAATCGGAATATTATCCAAGGGAGGACGTGAAAAAAAATTAAATGAAATTCTCGGAAAAAAGAAAATAGATTTAAGTAAATTATGTTTAATAGGAGGTAAGAAAAGAGTCATTTAAAATAGCACGGGCCAGAAATGTGTCATCCTATGGGTAGAAATAATGCTGCAGCACAACATTGCTTAAGTAGGTTACCCTGGAGGAATGTGGCTTTGAGTCCATTTATTTGTTGATGAGAAATAAGGTAAGTAAGAGGGACCCACTTTGGGAATGGCAGCCTGAGGGGCTCTGCAAACCCGTTCTCCAGCAAAACAACGTAAGTGGTCAAATTATTTTTTAAAAGTACTCTGGGGCTTCCCTGGTGGCGCAGTGGTTGAGAGTCCGCCTGCCGATGCAGGGGACGCGGGTTTGTGCCCCGGTCCGGGAAGATCCCACATGCCGCGGAACGGCTGGGTCCGTGAGCCATGGCTGCTGAGCCTGTGCGTCCGGAGCCTGTGTTCCGCAACGGGAGAGGCCACAACAGTGAGAGGCCCGCGTACCGCAAAAAAAAAAAAAAAAAAAAAAGTACTCTGAAAATTTTCCTAAAGGAACACATCAAATGAGGAACATTATGTAAGAAAATCTCTTAAATCTTGCTAAGAACATTTGAGCCATGACCTACTCCTTCTCCCTCACCGTAGCTTAGTGTGATGGAAGATCCACTCAAGCTGGGTGTGGCCGTGAAAATGAGGGTCCCTCTCCCCAGCTCCAGTTAAGGGTGTCAATATCTCCTTGGAAGGGCCAGGTGACCAGCATTTCTCATCCTCTGCAAAACTCTGGGTTACAGAGGCTACTGTCGACTGAAAAAAAATGCATAACCTAAACATTGAAAATTATGTTTTATTCAGTGGACTTCCTGGGGACTCAAGCCCAGGAAGCAGCCTCTCAGCTCTGAGGAACTGCTCTGAAGAGGTAAGGGATGAGCCAGGATATAAAGGAGTTTTTGCAAAAAAAAAAAAAAAAAAAACAGGGAGTCAGAACATCAAAAGATTACTTACTATTAATTAAAGAAAAACCAGACATCTCAAGTTAACGCATTCAGTGTTTTTCTATGTACCTGAAGATGCAAGAATCTGGGGTCATTGAAATCATTCCTTTGATATGCACCTGACTATCTAGGCCCAGCATCCTGTTTTTCTCCATCCTGAATCCCCTCAGGGTACACAGTCAGCTGCAGTGGCTGCTGGTTTGATGGCTGTAACATCCTTTGTTTACTGATATGGCAGGTGACATTTTTTGTCAACACTACCTTCCAGGTGAGTGCCACTGAAAGTCAAGGGCTTTCTTCCTCTACTGAGCTTCTTCTCTAAGGGCAGACAATCTATCTTAAAGGTGGCAGGGAAGAATAAGGGGCTGTAATTGCCCTAGGCCCAGCTCATTCATAGGGTAGAGCTTCCCCACTGGGAGTGGTGAACTGAGAAGACCCAAAGCTATCATGCTCACCCAGCATCCAATTCGTAAAAACAGGGATGTTACTCAGAGAGAAACAGGCCACTATCTCTGTCTTTAGCAATGGCACAGTGGCTCAGAAATTTTGACCAGGGGTTGAGACAAGCCATAAAAACGGAGAGCTCTGAAGCTCTCCCTTCATTTAGAACAGAGTGTGAGAAACTTCAAGCCTAAAATATTCTTGAAAACAACAAAGATCTTGGTGGTAAGCAATTGAGAGGAGGCTGTTAGCTCTATGAGAATAGTAAGCTAAACCACAGGTCAGCTAGTTTACCAGAGGGAATCAGGAAAAGAGACAGCTAAGAAGAGCCCTCTGGGAACAGAATAAATCTCAAAGACCTGCCTCAAAAACCACACTTGCAAAAGGGCCCAAATGTAATTGGGTCAGACAGTGGAGATATTTATGGCCAGGGCATTGTCAAAAAAAAAAAAAATAGTAATATACACACACACACACACACACACACACACACACATACATACAGAGAGAGAGAGAGTAATGAGAGGACAATTAGTGGAGCCTAACAGCTGGGTGTGACACCAAAAGAGGCAGACAGCAGAGAGATCAGGGAAAGAGCCAACTAAACAGGACCCTGCTAAAACCAACGTCATCCCAGGATGACTCTGTTGGAAAACATCAAAGAAGACCTAAATATGTGGGAAGACACTCTATGTTCACAGATTGGAAGATTTAATTTTGTTAAAATGGCAATACCCCGCAAATGATCTGCACAAATTCAACACAATCCCTATCAAACTCTCAGCTATCATTTTTGCAGAAATTGACAGTTTTATCCTAAAAGTCATATGTAAATTTAAGAAACCAACAACAGCCAAAATAATCTTGAAAAACAGATTTAGACGACTCACACTCCCTGATTTCAAAAATGCCTACAAAACTCTAGTGATCAAGATGGTGTGGTATTGGCATAGGATAATCATATACATCCATGGAAGAGGACTGAGAGTCCAGAAATGAACCCCTACATTTACAGTCAATTGACTTCATACCCTCATACTTCATGGGTGGCAATCTCCAAACCAAATGTTGATTGGTTGTCCATCCTGCTTTTGATGAGTGACTACAACAACAAAGTTCACAGCAAAAATATTCATAATAGCTAAAAAAGAAAACAACCCAAATGTCCATCAACTGATAAAATGACATATACATACAATGGGAAATTATTCAGCAGTAAAAGAGGAAAGTACTGATACATGCTATAACATGGATGAACCTTGAAAACACTAAGCTAAGGTGAATAAAGCCATTCAGAAAAGGTCACATATTGTACGATACCACTTACATGAAATGTCCAGAACATCTAACTCTATAGACAGAAACGATATTAGTTATCTAGTGACTCCATGAATACACTAAAAACCATTGAACTGTACACTTTAAATGGGTAAATTGTACAGTATATCAATTACATCTCCTTAAATCTATTCTATTAAAAAGAAAAAGAGAGAAAGAGAAAGAGAGGAAAGAGAAAAAGGAAGGAAGGGAGGAAGGAAATAAGGAAGCAAGCAAGCAATCTGGTAAGTCGGATGATGTGTTTGAGCTCTGGCCTGTATTCCTGCTTCAGTAAGATTTCACTTGGTGATGATCAGAAACAGCCTCTAAGTACTATATGGTCCCATTAATCTAGTGGCATCAACGTCACTGTTATTTTAAAAAGTTGCACTTTGACTATTCACTTTGAAAGTTGTACTTTGGCTTCTGGGAACCTTTCTTGCATTACTATCAGTTAACAATTTGGAGCAAAAGTGAGTCCTGGAATACAGCTTTTAGCATGATCACCTCACCCCTAATACTATTTTGCTCATTAAGGCCAGTTGGATAAATACGTATGATGCTTTGATGGTTGTTAGGTTGCTGTCTGGTTTGGTTTTAGGGGAAATGTTAAGTTCATAAGCTTCTTATCACTCTTTTCCCTGGTCTCATATCCCAGTCCTGGAAGTCTACAACCTTACCCAAGTATGAAGAGATGCTGGGGGAAAAAAAATAAAACCAAAAACAACGCAAAAAATCCCCACCTGATTTTAAATATCCAGACTCGCAAGAAACTCCTTACCTTTGATGAGAGGATGAGTATGATTATTTTCTATTAATATGGTTAAGATTAGAAGCCTTCTTGATTCGCTTAAGCTAGAAAGGAGCTCATAGGAAGAGAACAGCTTAGGGAGCGTCCCCTCTTCCTTAGAAAACTAGGGACACTGTGCTTCCAACTTCTCTGTCCTCTAAATATGTCTCTAGCTCTTTCCACTATCTAATTACATAAAACATCCACTTAAAAATGTCCCCTTTGAGACAGAGGTTTCCATCTGTTTCTTCCCCATGGCCTAATATCAGGTAGAAATCATGAGTCATCAGTCCTTGGCTAGGGAAAGGGGACCATTTCACCTCCACTGAAAGCCAATCTCCTCCTCCTGAATATGCTCTGTATTTGGATTTTCCACTACCATTTGGACATATGATAAGAGCGATTTCATAAGACTTTATTCTTTCTCTTGGGGGTTGGGAACACGCAATGTGGTTTCTCTGGACAAATAAAATGCAGCAGTTAAAAAAAAAGTTTATTAATTTTATGTTATCAGAATGAAAGGAAATTAACATCTCAGTCCACCTCCACACATACAAAAGAGATGAGCTTCTGCTGTCACAGTGACTTAGCACACCTTTAAGCACCTGCTGATTCACTGAACATTTGTATTACTTTTCTGATACTCTTAGAACCTGTTGACGTGCCTTTCTAGGTAAGTTGCCACTGTCAAAGCCCTCCGATGAACGTGAATACGTGTGCTAGTGGACTAGTTCGTATGCGGCACTGGTCTCTTGGCATTTCCACAACTGTAGGGACTCAGATTTCCTTGAGGATCTGAAATAGCCTAATGCTAAATCCAGGTCCTACCCTGGTGAGGGTCTTACCATCAAGGAGTTAGTTGCACCACACCCACCAAGAGAGCATGTTCTGCCTGGGTGTGATTCTCCATAGTTCAGGAGAGTGTAGCCCTGTGCATCAGGAACTTATTCATGATTGGCAGGAGAGGCCATGGATTCTTGCCTCAGGCCTATCTCAGTGTGGTGTTTGGAAGCTTCCCTGATAAAGGCAAAAAATTCTAAGATGCTCACTGCTGTTTGTAAGAAGATATGGTACAACAGGTAATTAGACCTACATCGGCAAAACCCCCAAAGTTCCCGTCCCATTCTGGAGAACCAGCTCCTCTTGTTAGGAATTTCTCAGCTGACAGCATCTCTGCAGATTAGAGAGGACAGAAGAAAGAATGCCTGGCTTGGCCTACAGAGACCATGAGCCCTAGGGCTAGAGGTAGCCTGGGAGACTGGGTATCGTTTCAGGGAAATGGATGCATCCCAACCTTGTAAATTACTTTGTTTCCCAGCCCAGGGGAAGGGGAGACAGCCTTTCAGTTTTTGTGTGGGGAGAAATCAACCTTCTTTCATTCTTTGACTGGTCATACATTTACTAACTGTTACATATCATGCCTTTAGAAGGAATACAAAGTATGTTGTTAACCACTCTAATGAAGGAAATTAAGAGAGGTCTACACAAAGTATTATGGGACTGCAGAGGGCTGAGGAACACACTGCCTGAAGGAACTACAGAGGGTTCTTTGAGCAGCAATATTTGTTAGGTTTTGAAGATAAATACAAATTTACAAGGCTGCAGATGGGGAGGAGAGGGCAAAGGAAGGAGGTATTTTAGGCAGAGAGTGTCACATGGCTGAAGGTGATGCCAAGAAGGCATCTTCTTGATGCCAGGAAGGCAGATGTGCTCAGGAAACTGAATTCCTACTGGGAAGGTTTTGAACACTAGAATGATTGGTGGCGATGGGCAGAGAGGTGTTAGATGGTGGGAGAATGAGTTGAAAATGTGAGAATGCAGTCAGGGCCACAAGTCCAAGGGCACTCTACCAGATGCAGCAAGGCCAGCTAGCACATCCAAGTGGGTGCTGCGAGTCTTATAAGAATTTGCTGCTCATGGAAAGATTGGCTACAATGGCTGCTAGGGGCAACCTGGGAGAAATCTATAGTTTTCTAATTATAGTTATAGTGAAGTCATCTTACTGTTCTATCCTTAAATTACCATTTCAAATCAGTTAAGGGAAAATACAATCTCAGAAAACATACCAACACCAAAGCTCTACTCTGGGGCCCCGCTGGTGCAGCTTTCAAAAACTACGGGCTGGGCTTCCCTGGTGGCGTAGTGGTTGAGAGTCCGCCTGCCGATGCGGGGGACACGGGTTTGTGCCCCGGTCCGGGAAGATCCCACATGCCACGGAGCGGCTGGGCCCATGAGCCATGGCCGCTGAGCCTGCCTGTCTGGAGCCTGTGCTCCGCAACGGGAGAGGCCACAACAGTGAGAGGCCCGCGTACCGCAAAAAACAAAAAAACAAAAAAAACAAACAAAAAAAACTACGGGCTATGAAACCCATACCATGTTAGGCCATTTCCTTTTCCAGATGTGTTTGGAGGTGAATGCGTATCAGCAAAAAAGAGCAAAATGAACAGTCCAAAAGGATTGTAGACTTTTCTTAAAGCTCAGAGCACCTAACCAACGAAGTTTGGTAAAAGCAAAGGCTGGACGGTAGGTCTTTGTCGGTAAAAAGGCTGTAAAAGGACTGTTTGGAATGGCTGAAAAATCCTCTTCTGACTACAGAAGTGTACTATTGATATTTTAAAATTTGGCTATTGCTGGAAGGGTTTATGTATTTACCTTTAGACACTCAAATGAAGGCATCGTAAGTGCAGCAGCACTTCTCCAGGACTGAAGTTTATGGGATTTGAATTTTATTTCCAATTATTCTGTTTTACCAACTAAAGAGTACATTAACTCTGGCTTTTTAGAGCAAGGGTCTTTAACTTGCCTACGAGGACGGCATCTTTAAAATGTTTTAAGTATTATCGTGCCAACCATTTAGAGAAATGTAGCAGTAAATTAACGCTAAAAGGTGCCAACAGATTCCTCCACCAACCCTTACAAGGTGCTAGCCTCAGGTACTTCTTAAGTTTGATGGAATAAATGAAAAATGTCATGCTTAACATTTAAAATCTATTTTCTGTAAACAAATAGGTCACAGTTTAGTGATAGTAGTGGTAGGAGAAAACTTGTTCAAAATTATTTCTTTGTAAAGGAGTCTTCCACATTAACAAGCTTGAAATAGAACTTGGCACAGAGTGGGTGATCATTATCTGATTAGATTATGAAAGACTTTCCATACTAAAGTCATTGGCGCTAACTTATAGTCAACAGGAGTTACTAACTGGGGTGGTTTTCATCTTAAAAATCCCTCAGTTTATTACATGATGAGCTCGTTATGCCTTTTTACCGCATAAATCAATAAACAAAACAAAACGTGGCTGTGCATCTCTGGTTCCGATGACAGCGTCTGTACAGACGGCAAAGCGTAACTTTTCAACATTTTAATCATGTAGAACAGCTGTATGTATTTCTATTACCTGGATATTTTTTTAGACAGTGTTTATAAACTTGTTAGGGAGAAGGTGCAAAATTTTCAGATTTTAATTTGAGATTTTAATAGGCCTATTTTAGTGTCAGAAGACAGAAACTGATCTTCGGGAAAATGCCTTCCTCTTAAATTATTATTAATATATTTGTAAAAATAATGCCCTCCCCACCCCAGATCATCAGTTCACAGGTATAGTTCTTTTTCCTTTTTCTAAATAAATTGGTCTCTATTACTTATTACATAAGGACATTGCTTATCATTCTCAACTACTCATTACCTATACACATATAGTATACATACACATGTGTGCAAGCGCACACATTCATTTTTGCAAAACGTTTGGAGACTTTTAAAAAAAATAAATTTAGGGCTTCCCTTGTGGCGCAGCAGTTGAGAGTCCTCCTGCCGATGCAGGGGACACGGGTTCGTGCCCCGGTCCGGGAGGATTCCACATGCCGTGGAGCGGCTGGGCCCGCGAGCCGTGGCCACTGAGCCTGCGCTCTGCAACGGGAGAGGCCGCAACAGTGAGAGGCCCGCGTACCGCAAAAAACCAAAAAAACAAAAACCAAAAAACACCCCAAAATTAACACCCGTCGAAACCTGGATAAAAACCTAATAAAATCCTATCTTAAAACAAGTTTATATCAAATCGACTTTATTTTTGAACACTGTACAAACTTTTTCCCACTTCAAAAATCCATGATGGCCACCCAGTTACACACCAAGCAATAGAATCAAGGATGGGTAGAAGAGGCTATATAGGCTCATTGTCTTTCTGAGCTATGCTTCAATTGCCCTGTCTCTAGATAATACTAACTCGCAGGCCACCTTCTTTTTTTTCCCTTTATTTTTCTGAGAAGGGCAAAGCATTCTTGAAGGCTTGTTATTTTCATGACCAGAGACTTTTATGTTTATGGAAAACCTGAAAATCGGAGACAGCCCAGAAAATAACAATCATTTCAAACCAGAGACAATGCATTTTTTTCCTCATTTATTCAAATTCACTGCAGGAAGTAAACACTAAAAGATTAAAAAACACAACAAAAAGTTCACACTGCAGTATGTACAGTTTCATGACATCACATGAAGAAATTAAATTTCTAATAAAAATGACAAATTATATTACTGAGCATATCGCATCAAAATTGGTTGTGTAAACCCCAGAATTCATACCATGAATGGTAATGTGCCTGTACTCCAGTACACTGGAATACTCCTGGTATATTATTATGCTTCCAATGGGATTAAAAAATTCATGAAAGTAGTTGTGTGAATTCTTTATGTTGAAAAGTGGTTGACTTGATTTAAAAAGTTTTAAGACCCTTGGATTCAAAGCACATTCTTTCACAAAGCTTAAACCACGGAAGTCATGTCCAGAAATGGAATACTGTTATGTTGGGATGAATATCTGATCTGACTGCTTAAGACATTTTGCCAAATGCACAGATGCACAGGGTCCCCCATGCACTTTTCATGCAGCAGGTAATCACAACTTAAATAAAAGGCTTACTCTATACATTTGTCCAGACTTGCAACTGTATACACACATGCACAATTTTTAAACCTGTCCGATTATATTTACACTTATACATGGAATATACAGAAACCAAAGAGATTAAAAGGCTTTTCTGTTGTATTAGAACAATACAAAATATGTATTTTTCATTAAGGAAATCACTATTTACATCACCTTTAAAAACCAATTTTAACATCTTCATGTAACAAGTCAATATATATATATATATACATATTATATATATATATATATATATAAAATATATACTCTCACCAGTTTACTCTTCTGTAAGATGCAGCAGAGAATAAACAGGTAATGCTACCTTACTGATGTCAATGAGAGCTGTAGTACCCTTTCACAAATGACTTTATTAGGAAGAAATTGTCTAGCTATCTAAAATAGTCCTTGAAAATGTGTATATGTGCATCCTTGTATCTACATATGCATAAATGAACTGCATTTATGGATGTAGGCCCTTTCTCACCGCTCTTCTTTAAAATCATACTAAACTCAAATTGGGGACACTCCAGTAAATCAGAACAGGTTTCTCTGTGGTCATGTTTATTTATATATGACATACCTTCGTTTCTTTGACTGCTGACAACAGTAACAACAACAACAAAACAAATGACCAACCAAAGAAACAAACAAAAAAAGCAAAGCTGGCCCTTGATGTTCTTTTTCCTGACCTAAGTTTCACCCCCTTGTAAAAGCCCATTTTCCCCTAACCAAGGGGGAATATCAATATTTTTTTCTAGCATACTTCTAAGGCTCCAGACCTTTCACAACGGCAGAAAAAAATGACTTGGTTAAAAGCTTATTTATACAGTGTAGACAATAAGATTGTCACAGAATAAAGATGGGATGGAGTTGAATATCTTCACTGGCCCGTGGAATTTTCATGATGTAGCATAATATTCGCTCCTATTATTTTATAATATATCCAGTAACTATTTACAAATTATTTTGAGAAAAAAATAATCATTTAGGGTTTTAGATCATATTAGGAAATAACGCCCATTTTTAATATAAAAATCTTAGAAACAACCTCAAGTAGAACAATTTCAAATAGATTTCCTTCTAATTAACAGTCGATTATATAACAATTTTTTGATAGGTCAGTTGCTAACTCAGCTCACAATTAAACCCAAAAATAACTGGTGAAAGAATTGTGGATTGTAAAAACTGAACTGAAAAGCATGGACTTGTTTCAAGATAGAAACCCCATGCGGCTCGATAATACATTAAGTTCTTCCAAGAAAACATCAATGTTTACTTTTAATCACTATTTTAAAATAACAGATCCGATGGAGTGACTGTGTACAAATCTGTCATGTATATGTGCCCTTCGTACTTTTTTGTTTAGTCAATCTGAGTTTAGTGCCTTTCTTGGGTTTGAAATAAATGTTTTCATCTTTGTCAGCACTGTTCTTAGGACAATGGTTTTAATAGAAGTTAAGGATGTATTCAGGAGGAGTCGCCAAACCATCCTGGAATCACCTGAGTTTGGTAAGTGGCCCTGTTATTCCATCCCTAAGGCTAATTGAGTAGATGTTACTCATTAGAACACACAAATAATCATAGATTTTCCTGAGATGTTGAGCCAAATATGAAAGTTGTCCCCTCCACCCGATTTTTTTTTGTCATAAAAAGTATTCTGAACCCGATTTCCAAAGTTATAGCAGTAATATATGAAGTACAATATTGCAAATTTTGAGTTGATGTGTGACTGTACTGGGGAAAATACAGGCATCAAATAGTTTGTTCACAATCCTGTGTTGAGAGAAGTCATAGGCAATGGTTTCAATTTTCAAAATTCAAATTTCAGTGTGCAGAAGAAACACCTAGGGAGTATATTAAGATGCAGAAGGAAGATTCCCAGGTCCACTTAGCAGAGATTCTTGTTCTGTAGATCTGAGATGCTGCCTAGGAATCTGCATTTTAAAACAAGTGCTCCAGATGATTCTAATGCAGGTGGTCTGAGTCCAACTTTAAGAAACCCTGGTCATAAGACTCACAGGTACCACAGAAACGGTGAGAAGTAGCTTTTACAAGAGATGGTGAAAACTGTCCAAAGAAAAGCCATTTTGCTTGTTAAAAACAACTTCTTATTTCAACTATTCAGGAAACCACCTGAAGATACATGTTAACTTTCCTAATTCTGTAAAAGGAGGAATATTAATTTAGTAAAGTAGTTAAAATACAAAAATGGAAATCTGCCTTTTTTTTAAAGATCTATCAAACTTCCATCAATTGTAATCAATGTTTACTAAGTAGTACAAGGTTTAAAGAAATATAGTATATTGAAAAGGATTGGGGTGGGGCAGACACATTGAGGAACCACAAAACCCCTTCCAAGAATTAAAAATAAATGTGTTTTCTTTCTTTTTTTTTTTTTAGCAAAAGTGAAAAATGTAAGCATATTTTTTTTCTAATTTGTTTTTGAACTGAAAAAATGAATCAGTATTAGGTTCTTTGATTCAATAATTATCCTTTAAGGAGTTATTATTTAACAATTTGGACTTTAAAAAAACGTGTTATGTACGCTGACTTCTGAAAAGCAAAATAAAGTACCCTAATAAAGGCAGCAATGCATTAATCCATTGTGGGTGGAGATTCACATTTTAATTTATGCCTATTATTTATGATTAAAAAAGAATATCATTCATGGGCTACTCACAGTTGTTGTCTGATGCATAAGAAGGTGTTAAACAACCAATTGCTAGTTCAGCAGCTTCCTCATGACATCTAATGTAAAGCAAGAAGTAGTATGCATATTTAAACATCACAGTAACCAATTCTTTTCAAAATGAAAAAGTTTCAATTATACCATGCTTTTCTCAAATCATGCGCTTATTTATACAGATCTCAAGTTCATACTAGTTAGTTTTAAAAAGATCCAAAGATGGATGGCAGGTACATTTTATTCTGATTCTTTTTTTATTGTTAGCACGTTTCCCAGAAGTCCATAAACTTCTCCATTTGCACTGTGTGGGCGAGAGGCATTATTTCCCATATGGCTATTGTAAGTGCTTCTTAAATTAAAGAAAGAAGCTTTAGTTTCTGCAGCAGGAAGTAACTCCTCTTTGATTGTAACCTGTGAGATACTTTCAGCAGATGAAGGCTCCCTCCAAATGTCCTTGTCCTGTGTTTCTCGACTGGTAACAGAATTGCCTCCTTTCTGGAGCATGTAATACAGTATTGGGTTAGTTTTGGTCAGTCTCGGAGAGTCTTTCTCATACTCATTCTTATCCACATCTGTGATAACCCACTTGATGGGTCCCTTCTCACTGGGCACGGAACACCCATTCACAAGCCCAGATTCTGGTCTAGACCCTGCGCAGCCCAGGTGCTCAGGGAAAGGAGGGCTCACAGGAGGTTTTCCTACACCGGGGTATGGAAATGTCCTGTGGCCCATGCAGCTGTTGGGCTGAGCAGCACTGTACATCAGTCCGTTCAAAGAAGAAATGCTGAAGTCGGGCTTGCTACTGGTCACAGTGCTTCTGTGTCCTTTTTTTTTACTGTCGACGACAGAACTACTCCTGTGCTGAGACAAATCTCTCACACAGTTTTCTGAGAGAAGCAGCTGTTTCAGAACGTTGAAGCTTTTGCTCTCTCTGGCCCAATTCCTGTGTTCGCTGTCACTCGCTGAACCATGGCTGGCAGGATATTTAAACTCAAGATCATTTCTGCTAAGCTTCAGCTCTTGCTGGTTAAGCAAGGACCCATACAGCACCTTCGGAGCACTGGGACTGTTTGCAGCATCGACTATGTTATTTCTCATCTTTTTAAATGGATTTTCTAATGGCTCAGTATGAAGCTTCCTTTTTTTAGGGACCATGCAAAGATTCTTTGAGTCTACAAGTGTCAGTTCACTATTTCTGTGACTGTTGTCCAGGTCATCAGCCGGGTGACTCTCTTGGTTTTGTCTCAGCAGTCGACTTAGCAGACCGTTCTTAGAGAAAGAAAAATCCTGAGGTGAGACCGGCTCCGATTTGAAGTCCTCAGATGCTGGTAAGACAGCTGTGCTTCCCTGCAAGGCAGGAGCCACGCCTAGGAAGGGGGCACCCTGAGCGTCGTGGCTCAAGGGCACATTTGTGGTATGCGTATGCAAGTCATCGCAAGGCTCAGATTTTATTTTCACCATCAATATTTGTTCACTTAAAGCTCTATCTGTATGTTCCTGAGTACTTTCATCTCTTAAGGGCATCTTCTCTTTCTTTTCGGGCTTCCCTTTGTTGGGGTTTCCCAGCAGCAACTGGAGGACGGTGCGCCTTTCAAGCAGATTTTCTATTTCAGAACCAGAAAGTCCTGGTTCAGGACCTGTTGCGTGACTGCTGAATGCTTTATTTTCTTCAACTGCATTTGTTTTATTTGAGAGCAGAGGGCTATTTAGTCTATCAGTCATACCTGTAGGTTTCTCTGTGTTTACACTCAGCAGCTGTTTACTGGGTCTCTGCTCTTCCCCTGACACAGAAGACTGCATTCCACATTGCGCTAAATTTTGTAACAGTTTACTGGCACTGAAAGTGGCAGAGTTTTGTGTGCCTTCATTTTGGACTGGTTTCTCCCCTTGCGATTCTTTGCTTTTTGTAAGGTCCATCAGGTGGTTCGATGCGGTATTCGTTGGCTTTTCAGACTGAGGGCCACAGGCATACAGTGGGGAATTCCATTTGATGACCAGAGAGTGTTGGGAAAGGTTGATGGGAGACTCGGCTTTGGTGGATGCAAGTAATGGTGGAGTGCTCACTGGAGTAGTCCTGCTGGTACTAGGGCTTTCTATGACAGAAGTCCGCGTGTAATTATGTGTGCTGAACTTTGTCCCATCACTGTGTGGTTCCTGAGGGCTGTTGTTTCTTTCTACATTTTCTTCATTCTTATGGCCAAGTAGCAACTGAAGAAGGGTTACTTTCTGGTGCGAATTTAGCTTAGAATTCTTTGAGGTATCTTGATCTTCTTTGATATCTACTTCGGGGACTTTGGGATCCCAAGTGTTTAGCAAGGACTGAGTTAAGTTATCCAGAGAAACAGGCTGGTCAGGTTCTGGTTTTTCGATTCGGTGTTTGCAAGACAAGTCTATGGGAACACAGTTGGAATATGAACTTTCATCACCACTGCTATCATCTGTAAAACTAGGATTGTTATCTGAGTATTCATCAATAGTTGTAGGTGTACTGCTCTCCTCAAAAAGGCTTCCTTTCTCACTATGACTGTGTCCGTTCATTGGCTTAGGTATGGTCTGGCTTTTAAGGAGATGTAAAAGCAAACTGTTATTAGCAGCTTGTTTTGCATTGCTTCTTTCCAGTGAGTTCTTATAGCCTGCATTTTTGGGGGAAGAAGGAACAATACCCATCGGAGTTTGAAATGCTGTACTTTTGCTAGCCATTAGTTTGTTTGATGATGCTCTTGCCTGACCATTAAGATGGCTTGACATTCCTTTTGAGAAGTGGAAACTGCCCACATCCTTTTGGCCATTTTCTTGTAATCTGGCCATAGCAGCAAGTCTTTCACTTGCCGCCTGATTTGCATTTTGTGTCTTTAAAGCGTGTTCTCGAGAATACTGCTGTAAATGGGCTTCGCTTGAAAGGAGTAATGCTAATTGGCTACAAGCAACACTTGGCTTGGGTGAAGTGGCAGGACTAGCCCTTTTTTCCACCATGCTCGCGACAGCCTGTAACCTCGCAGCACATGACAAGGGTTCACTCATGACCTTTGTGCCACTCTGTCCAACATGATGAGGTGACTCTACGAACCTATCTCTGATGAGGTTTTTAGTTACGTCAGGGAGACTGGTATCAGGCTTTTGATCTTTAGCTTTACTTTTCTTCAGCAAAGTTTTTAAGTGACTTGATGCGACACCGTAGCACCTTAAATCCTTCTCCACTTTTAAAGAATTATGACTGAGGGCGTATCCTTGCTCCTTGAGGCTCTGCCTAATCTGTTGTGACAGAGCAACAGTCTGCAGCCTAGAGCTGAACGACTGAAGCAAAGAGGCCAGTACCGTGTTATCCTGTTTGCCTTTAGGCACACTGTCAGCCATGCCAGCCAGCAAAGCTTCCTTCTTTACGTTTAAATTTACGATGGAATCAGACAGCCTCTTCCGCTTCGCTGCATTCCAGTCCTCAGAAGACTGCAAGAGTCTGGCTTTTTTGAGATGCAGCATGCCAGATCCCTGATATGTATGTGTATTGAGAACTGGACCATTACTTTGACAGGTGGGAAATGCATTACCAGAAATGTTAAAGTTCTGATCTTCTTCATTACAGCCAGCAGACTTTTTGTCGATGGCAGTACCTGATCCCTCTGCTGCCTGATGCATTAGTAATCCTTCTAGGTAAGTTAAAACAATAGAATCCTGGTGCACATCAGAGCCAAGCTCTTCTCCATGAGTCATGTTCAATAGAAGTGTTCACAAAGGCTTGGTTTCTATTCACTTTGAAGAATGGTTTTCTGTGGGTGAGTGAGACGTAACTTCAATTAGTGAATGTCGGTTTCTCACCTTCCATAGTAATTAGACAGAGGTGTACTGTTCCGTTCCGACCGGGATTGGTCTGCTGGTTGGCAATGACGAGACAAAAGGCAGGCAGGCTCCCAACGCAGCCTGACTGCAGAGTTGATAACTCCCAAGCAAGAAGCAGCAGCAGAATTCCTCAACACACAGGTCTGCAGCAGCAAGCAGATAGAATCCTTAGTGAATATCCTGCTTCTCCTTCTTCACCTTTTGTTCCACAATAAATGCAAATATCAGTGTTCTATAAAATAAATAAATAAAAATAGTTAAGGAGGTGAAGCATTAGAATTATGCTGTGATACCTGTAAGCAGAAAAATACAGCACTTGTCAGTTTCTAAGTGTATATATACAATATACATATATATGCATTGTAGTCACTTCTTCAGTAATTTATGTTATTGTTATTCCTATTAAATTGGAAATCTCTACTGGAAATCCTATGGATTAATCCATATTGTTAAAATGATCCAATCAGAGAAGAGAAAATACCTTAATGTTACGTAACTGTCTTCAAAAGTCCACCAAGTTTCTGAATTTTCATAAACACCTTTCTGCAAAGTGATGTGAATGCTAAGTCTTTTCTGTAGCACCACAGCTCTATGAGGGGCTAGAACGAGCTTCCTTACGTTATGAGGAGCTTAGGAAGGAACAAGAGAAGTATCAAAAAAGGAAAAGAGATCCACGTGACATGGACTCAATCTAACGAGTGTGATGTGAGGTTGAGGCCGACACAACGGATTCACTTCTGATATCATCCCCCAAACATCAGACATCCCATAAGTAATCTGGAGCATTTCCGTTTTCAAAGACTTGGAAGCCCTAACAAGTATAAGATTCTTTTGTAGGCCTGTGCAAATTGTGAGTCTTGGTCGTACAAACGTTTACATATCATCACAAGCTTATTCACCCCTAGTTCTTACCACAACTTATTAAAAACAGAAGAGTGATCCTTCAGATGCTCATTCAGGTCTATCAAAGGCTTAACGTATCTGTTTTAAAATCCCCACACGTGTGCTCCATGTAGAATTTTTTAAATGAGGTCCATTCCTAGCAGATGCAGAATACAGGTTACAGGTGAATCTATAGCCCTAAGTTTCTAGAATGTTCCTAATATATAATAAAATACTCCTCCTCCCTACCCATGCTATCTCTTCGTGTGTGACACTGTTATCAATAAGGATAAAATGTTACATGTGATTAAAAAATTTTTCTTAGAAGACTTAAAGTCATTATTTAAAAAAAATGTATTAGGGTACTTGCACCAATTTTTAGTTTAGAAAATGTGGTTACTGTGACACATAAAAGTATAACTATGTGTTTACACTAAGCTATCACATCATCCTGTAGAAGAGTGGGCAAGAAATAAATTTAGAATAGACCTGAAGGAAAGAGGAATAATCGTTCTCAGAAAATTCTAAGTTAAAGTGGTTATTTTTCATTAATTTCTTTGAAAAGAAAATTCTATAAACAGCACCAATTACATGAACAAGAAGAAAAAGAGCTTTTCATAGAAACCTGTTTTTTTTAAACTTTTTAAGGTTAAAATCGTTTGATTTAAAGCCAGTATTATTAACCTGACTCATTTTCTTTCAGTGGAAAGGCAACCAACCACATTATTTTTGAATCACTGACACTGGCTTACTTGATTTTACACTGGCTTACTTGATTTTACATACATATTACTTAAGAATGCTGCCAAGTGTTGAACACTACCTGAGTACCGTCAGTTACAAATACCTAAATGTCAACACACATTTAAAAATTAGGCTTTTTTGGAGATTTGCAAGCAATATATTTAACAACTGGAATATTTTACAAAATACTGTGATTCATTAGCTTGTCAGTGGATCTACTGGTTTATTTTTTTTTATTTTTTTATTTTTTTGCGGTACGTGGGCCTCTCACTGTTGTGGCCTCTCCCGTTGCGGAGCACAGGCTCCGGACGCGGAGGCTCAGCGGCCATGGCTCACGGGCCCAGCCGCTCCGCGGCATGTGGGATCTTCCCGGACCAGGCCACGAACCCGTGTCCCCTGCATCGGCACGTGGACTCTCAATGACTGCGCCACCAGGGAAGCCCCCTACTGGTTTATTTTTAACTTCAACAATGATTTTAAATATTAGAGCTTGTATACATGTCTATTTAAAAATATTCCATACTCTCTTCATAAACAAAATAAGGAAGAGACTTGACTTGTACAGCAAACACTTGTTAAAGAGATTTCTGCGGAAAGGGAAAAAGAATTATCCAAAATATTTGGTTTATGGAAGGTAAGAAGGACCAAAGGGAGTAAAAGTACTGAGGGGGCAGAAAAAAAAAGAATAGGAAAAAGAATTCAAATGAAGATCTCACAAATTTTGCAACTCTCATGAGGTTTAGAAGGAAAAATTCAGTTTAGAAACTAAAATACATTAATAGTCTGTCTTTAAACATTAGGTTCGTAGGCATGATAGGCAAAACGAAGAAAGATTTCTTTAATGAACACTAAAAATACATATATATATATATATATATGTGTGTGAATGGGAAAAAAATAAAACCTACCCAGTGATAAATTAAAAGCTGACTGAACAATGTCTATTTCAACTTAGTTGTCATTTTTATAGGGTGATTCCATAAAATATTTAGAAAAAGTTTTCTGGTTTTAACAAAAAATTTAGTGTAACATTTATTATACCAAGAAATGACTTAATTTTGATTTTGGAATGATCAGTTAAATCAAAATCAGCTCTTTATAATTTTAATGAATTCATTTAACCCTCAGTATACCAAGAAAAACAGTCATCACCATTTACCATCTGGGTCCAAGAACATTTCATCACTACTTAGGTCAACTTATGAATAATTTACAGAAGAATAAAGAGATAATGTAAAACAACTTCGTTAGAATTTTTAATAAGAATTTACACATGGCAAACCCAGTTCTTAATTCTATATTTTCCTGGTTTTGAAGGATAACATATCTGAAATGGGCAAGGCACTTTGGAACTGATAGCTCAACTACTGTCATGCACAAACCTGGAAATACCCTGTAAATACCAATTCCAGATTTCAAATACATGTCTAAAAGGTTCTAGCTTAATCATCACTTCTGAGTCTTCTTCTTGTACTTGTATAATTCAAAATGTGTTACTTTGGAAAACTTGGACAGCTCAAAATTATACTGAGGAAAGAGGGACAGAAATCTTCCTTGCTACGTAATTGCAAAATATTTTTTCTATTTTTTAGATTTATTAATACTAATTACAGTGATCAATTCAAAGAATTATGTCATTTTCATGTCATCTACTTCCTTCCAATCTCTTGTTACACACCAGCCGTGTGTATTTGTACACTTCTGTTTCAAAAAATGTGGGTGTGTCAACATCATAAAAGAACCAAGATAGGGCAGGCGAGGTTCTTGTCACAAAATACTGAATGAAGTCCTTCCTAATAAGCAACTAACTGGAGGAAAATACTGTTATTTCCTTTTTGTCTTTAGGACTATATTGTTATGGTAACTATGTGAAGTGATGGATATGTCAACTAACCTCACTTTGGTAATCATGTGCATATCAAATCCTCACATTACACATTATAATAAATATAATAATATAATATAAAATATATAAAATAATATAAATGTAAAATATATAAAATATATATAAAATATATAAATATATAATATAAAATATATAAAATAATATAAAATAATAATTTATTATTATAAAATATGATATGTCAATTATATCTCAATTAAGCTGGGGGAATAAGAACTATATTGTTCACTCACTGATCCTTGAGTTTGAGAAAATTCATCTTGGATACTGTCATCTGAAGACAACAGTCCGAAATGTTGCTTATACACTCAATGTCACTATCATCAATCAGGTATAGAATGCTACTATCAGTCTCTTCGCACTCATCCAGTGACTCATCTAATTGAAGCATCTTCCTATGCCAACTTTCTTCTCTTTAACGTTAGGGATGGAAAATAAAAAATACTGAATCCTCAACTCTACTTACTACAAATTTAAAACAAAATAGAAAGACTACAAAGATAATCTCCAAACATTATTTTACACTCTTGAAAGATAATACAGTATTAACAGGCTATGCTATTAGAAAACTGAAGATGATACAATAATGATGACATATTTCACTACTGCATCACCTTTCTAGGCACTTTCATTAACTTCCTTTGGCTTATATAATCTTAGTCTTTATATCATACAGTTGAAAGTAAATGATGATGAATTTCCAAAATGATAAAAGGGCAAAATGATTAAAGATACAGGAAAAATAAGATCACTAAGATTCCATAATGTATGTTTGAGTTATAAAAAGTTCCAATGGATACACAGGGTAATAACAAGATATAATGTTTTTTTCCTATTGAAAACACATTCATTGAAACATTAAAAAAGAATAAAAGTCATATAATACAATCCTTCCTACCAAACAAACAACTTCAAACTAAAACTGGGTTCAAAGAACCCTGACTGTATACCAAGGGTTAATGCATTTCAAGATAATTTAACAAAATTCATGTATAACCATTTTACAGTGTTAAAATTATAAATGAAATCCTTTTATTAATATAAAATTGTTTATAAGCATAAAAATATCTTTAAATTTAATAAAATTGAGATTTTATTGGTCCACTAGCATGCAGCAAAAAGAATTATTGTTGTGGCAGGACAGAATTATTAAAAATAAAATCAAACTAAACCATAAATGAATTTCAAGCAGTCCTGGCCATATGAATAGACAGATTTTGGCAAAGATCCAAGTTTCAATACACAGACTAGTTTAATGAAATATCTAGTAAAATGCTTGAATTCAAAGTACGTTTTTCTAAAAAGCTACATTTAAAAAAAGAACTTGAAAAATAAGACTCAACATAATGTAACTTTTTTCTTAGCGCTTTAGTTGATAAAAGACAGTTGTAAATAATTTGCATATTAACAATTCCTAACTAGGTGTTATATTGATTCTCTAAAGCAAAATATTTCCATTGCACTGTTTTACATTTTCTATTTGGAAATGGTTTATTAATAAGCAAAGGGAAAATTCGCTGAATACTTAAACACTTTTATAAATGGTAAAGTCCAAGTAAAAAGATTTTACTTGGATAAATGAAGGACGCATCTAATAGGATTCTTACACGTGGGACTACTTTTGGTTGAAAATACATGAGAAAGGTCTTTCTCTAGCTGTATTTAAGGAAAGGATTCAGTATCTCACTAGTAATCAAATTCTCCACTAAAAACACATTTCAATGATTAAACATCTATGAAGTCAACTCTGTGTGCTATTTAAATGACGTCTAATGAATACCTCACGACTTCCAATTGTTTCCATGAAATCTCCAATTTCTTCTGCATTATCAAGTAACACCTGTTTCAGTACTGAACTGAAAGGTATTTCTGCAATGCCACTTTAATGAGCCTTTGGATTCTTGGCTCTGATTCCTCAAAATGCAGAAGGAACTGAGAGGCTACTCCTATTGGACAATATTACCTAAGTTTCACTGTAGAGTACTTTGGGGATGCAATTTTATGCACAAGGAAAGACAAACATTAAGATGTTTCAGTAAGCATTAGAAGAAAAATATGTAAGTACTAAGAAGATTCAAAAGTCCTAATTATTGAAACTTTTACTTAAGCAATACAAATCCAGGTAAATGATTCAGAGAACTCTTGGTGGTCTCCAAGGTGAGACTTTGAAAGAAAGTTTTAGGAGCTGAACAGGAAAAAAAAAAAAAAAAAAAACCCAAGAAAAATATATCAAGAAGATGTAACACCAAACATTTTATGCAAATAGATGAGATTAGCTTTCTAAACCAAGGGCCGATGAAAAGTTAGAATATATAAAACCCAACACTTAATGTCATAGAACAATAAAGGAAAGTAAAATTTCAGATAATGGTCCTGGACTTCAGTGAAAAGTGAAGAATATAGTGAATCCTCTATTATAAATTAAAAGTTAGTTTTTGAAAAGAGGTTAAGAAAAATAATAAAAGAAATGTTCGATTGTTGCCATTTTACAGCTGGGAATAATAATGGGCATCGTAAAGGAGGAGGCCTGGTAATTCATTTATTAGATATACTTCTAAGTTTTTGAAAAATAAATCAGAATTAGTATATGTCCTTTCATATAATTTAAATTCCAAGACAATTTTCATTGTAGCATTATCTATCAAAAGATGTTCAACCTGATGGGTGCCAAGAAAATACCTACCTGAAAACATTTTGCTCAACTGAGGGCCTTAACATTTAAAATTAGACCACAAGAGCTTCTGGCCCTGTCCCAGGGGTTCTCATTTTAGGTGTAAATACTCTTCAGAGATTGGTAACAGAAGCTACTGACACTGTAGTGAGTAAAACAGCTGCCCAGATTGCTCTCCATTGCAACCTGAGGGACTTACATATTTTTGCCCAAGGGCAAATTTGCTCCTACCTTCCAGGCCCATCAGCTTTAACTTGCTGTCAGCTGCTTCCACAGGAGTAAAATAGTGTCACTCACTTTCCCTATTAAGAGACTCACTAGGAGACGTTAGTGCTTGACTGACTTGAGTGTTCAACAGGACATATGTATCTGAGGACCTCTTCAACTCTAAAATTTTATTTCTATGATTCCAAGTAATGTATCAAACTGTAGTTGATAAAAATGACAAGCATTTTCACCAGAAAGATGACAAGCTGTCATAAAAGTTGTGGAAATAGCCCTGACCAGTATGTTCTATCGTCTTTTTAGTGAATTCTAGGGGAAGGAAAGGATTTTGAAACAGCCATACACCCTACCCATTCAATCCCCCAGTTGTTTATCTTCACTACTTTCTTTACTGGGGCACAGAATTTCAAACAGATGTTTATTTAAAAGCTAAATATGAGCTTATATTCAAACTGGAGCTTCTGCTTATCTCTCAATGACTATATACTGAATAAAATGCAATAGTAAAGACTTAAGACCCTTGATGACATAGACAAACACATGAGAGACGTAAAAAACATTATCCTGGAGACAGAAACATGTATCCCCTATAAATGATACAGTGAAATAAAGAAGAGCTTCTTTGTTCTGAATTATTCTCAAAAGGCTTATGTCTATGAATCAGATTCAGTAAGTCCACTATCCATTTTATTCTGCCTGTGTAGTTTACATAAAAAATTAATTTATAATCAAAGTTAAGAGTATAAAGTTCGAGATTTTAAATTAAAAAGGCTCACAGAATCAAAGGAGCTAGAGACAGAGCTCAACTGCCAAACAATTTCTACTCCAAAATGGAACACCTTCATGGATGCTGTGCTGCATTATCTTGAAAACACAGAAACTAGAATATTTTCAAATAAAATTAAATTCTAAGTGTAATTTTTAGAAATCCAGGAAGAGAATTATTATATGATAAAGAATACCTGATACTCAGCATTAACATTAATGTCTGTTCACTGCCTTCAGTTAAACAATAGTTTCTCTGAAGAAACACAAAACAATTATTAACAAATTATTTGGTGGCACCTAAGTGTGGAAAAAAGGGTTTAACTATAAAACTAACACGGTAGAGCTTCTCCTTACCTTTTCCAATAGCCCTTCAAAGTAACTGGTGCTTTCTATCAGATTTGAAAAGCATAATAATTTCCAATGTCTATCAAAATATGAAATATAATGGAAAATGGTGATTTCTTCTCCTGGAATTGTTTGAGTGTTTATAGTATGTGTGTGTATATATATAGATATATACATACCTCTATATCTATATACACGTTACATATATATGTGTATATATATGAACATCCTTTGAGACTGAAGCATAAATCCTATTAAACTCAACTATAGTTTCCCTAGCCCTAAAATAGATTTGACATACAGACATAAACACAAGGTCAAGGTCATAGATCAGTAAGAAAGATTACCAACAGAACTGATGTAACAGCTGGCACTGATCCTGGGGCTTTTAGTACACTTACCAGACACTCTGCATTTACTCACAGGGGTACACTCTGTTTTGAAAATGTTCCCCATCTTTGAAGACAAGATCTTTATGCGCTTTTTGTTATAAAGTATGTTCTACTAAAAATGTTGTACTGGATCACAGAGTAAGAAAGAGAGTAGTGTATGTATGTTTCAGAATCATGAGTTTTTACATGTGTGTATGTATATGTGTAGGTATTCTTGGGTACTTATTTATTCATTTGTTATAACTGATCCTTGCCACGTGACAACTTTGAAACTGATTTTACAGGTTCCTGAATCGACCATGCTCCCCGACACCTCTAAGCCTTTGTACCAGCTAAAATGCAAACTGTCTTATTTCTCAACGTCTTGGGTCACTTCTTCCCTAATACACAGATCTAACTGCTAAAAATTGGTTCAACCAGAAAAACTTTACAATGTGTCCATAGTCTTCCATGATAATTTCCAAATTATACATATATGAAGAAACTTTGGTTATCAACAGCAGCAATGGAAGTGACTCTTAATGGAGTATATTATTGAACAGTATAATTATCTAACAAAACCATGCCTTTTGTTTCAGCTGCTCAAACAAGATACTTAATTTATCTTAAATTACATTTATGAAACCAAGAGTTATGTGATGAATGTTCTTACTGAAGCATTCTGACCAAGAAATTATTTTTAAGAATGCATAATGCTGTTGGGGTAAATTTATAATATAAAAAAAAGCCTTCCTTGTTAAATTAAGCATCACCTGCTGTAACTTGATTAACTTGCAAATTATGATACATGAACATGTAAATGTTCTCGATTATCAGTTTTTTATTTTGAAAAATTATTTTTGATGAATTAAGTAGGCTGGAATGAAAATACCAGAATTATCCTATCCTAGAAGGTCTGCTAGTTTCTCAATAACAAAGGAAAAAGGAAAAAAAAAGTTATCAAATTAAATACCACTGAAAATGGCACTTCCTTTACCAGGCAGAAGCAGACCAAGGGTATATCAAAATTACCAGTAATGGACACCCATTTGTACATCAAACTTTGATCACAAAATCTACTGACATATTTTTTAGTTTAAAACAAACAGAATTCCTTGTAAAATATACTATATTAAAGTCTATTTAGAGGAATCACTTACCAATGAATAAATATGTTCTGGGTGAAAGTGCCGCCTTGCTGTGTGAACTCTGACTTGATTTTCCAGAAATAATAAAAACATTATGACACCACGCTTGCCCATAATGGCCCAGAACACAAAGCTTTCTAGATTGAGGGCTTTAGCCAGTCTGTGGCAGAGAAGTATCGCTACAGACACAATCCACGGACAGAGAGACATCGTGGTGATATGTGTGAAGGGAAGAAAGAGGTCAATGAACTTAACAGGCTCCCACCCCAGGGGATCGGTGAGCAAAACAACAAGAATACGCACAATGTACCTGGAGAATTTCTATGTCTTTAAATACTGACAGGTAACGTTAATAGTAACAGGTAACGTGCTAAATTACGTTCTTCAACTAGGGAGATAAAGCTACTGGCACACCGTCAGTAGGTTATTTATTTTAAGTGGTTTCATTTTGACTGAGAAACTACCACCCATACCTTTCCACAATGTCTCTCTTGCTCATCAGTACACAGAAGCAAACGTCTGAAGTAATCATCTTAGGAGCTATGGCCAGTGGCTGCCAACCTGAGACCTGCTACCCAGGTGTCAGGCACGTTCAGTCCATGAGCAGGGACAGTCTGCATGGCCCTGGCCATGGCCCCTGACACTCAGCTATAGACTGGAGTGTGGGTAGTGAGGAGGCTTTAGAAGAGGCTCCTACGAGCTGGAGAAGCAGCAGGAAGACCAGTCTAGGTCACATAGGTCTGTGCCTTCCTGACTTCACTTACTGGACCAAAAATATTTCAGAACAACCTTTACTTTAGCAATTAAGATCATCAGAAACAATTACTACTATCAACTATAAGCATTATTCAATAAAATTATTTTAACAGCAAAAAATGAAATACTTTAGCTTTGTGAGAATCTCTATCATATACATCATTTTTCTTGTTTTCTTTCTTTTTATTCTGGTGGAGATAGAATGATGACACATGGGCTGGCACGTATATACCATACTGAAACTTCTCTGTTCAGTACTTTGTTCAACTCCAGTATCAATTACTTAAATTCTTATGTCAGTATCTCCTCTATTTATATTTTGCTTTATTGGTTTGGCAGTTATCACGCTTTCAATTGTAGCACTTAATATAAAATGAATAATTTGTTTCATATTTAAATTCTTGCCATTACCCATGAGGAGATGAGTAAGACGTACCAACAGTGGGAAAAATAAATGTGATGCAGAATAAAAAGAAAAGGATCTTCTGCTCAGTGCCCTTCCCTACCTCTTCACCCACACAATCCCTACCACCATCATCATTTGATGAAATATATCAGAATTAAAAGATGTTCCACTCACCCACAATCAAGCTAAAGGAATAAGATATCTTTTCTATTCTGTAAGTCTCAGCTGAGGGCTATACCCCCCTCCCTCCTCCTTGGGCAGCCTTCCCTGAACTATACAGGCTGAGGGCAGTTTCTCATCTCTGGGACTCCACAGCACTCAGTAGATCTTTCAATCATCTCATCACAAAACTGTAGTTCATTGTTTATGCAGGGCCCTCAACTAGAATGTAAACTCCTTCTGGGCAAGGATTACGTCTTTGTCACCGTACATCCCAGCACCTGGCAGAGACAGCATTTCCAGTAGAACATGCAACAAGTCAAACTCCTAGAGCCTCAGACTATAAAACACGGGGTGTACCATAATTCTAAGGTAACTTAAGATTTGAAACGATGTAATAATGGTAGTTATAATGTTTGGTTTCAAATTCAAGACATCATCCCCCTCTCTGAATATAAATTAACCAAAAAAATTAAAGAGCAATAAAGTACTTTATTCTATGCAGGAAGTTCTGTGGGTTTGGAAAACATATGTGACTAGTATTCTGCTAGAAAAATACAAGATTTAAATATTTATGAGGGTCTTTAACATCTGTTCATAAAAAAATGATCATATTCATCCAGTTTCCTTTAACCAGTGTCTTCCTGGCTAAGGTTTGTAAGACATAACATGCCCACAGACTACAGACAAGAATGAGCAAATGTTTTAAAATTCTGGTATCATAAAGCTTTTCACCATTTTCCCCTCTCAAACTACTCACTTCACAGGAAGTTGAATAAAATCCATTTACACTAAAATATTTCATTGTTAAATTTTCTTACAATGGAGATGTATTTAAGAAATGAAGTATCACATTGAAAGATTTAATTCCTAAAATCAGACAAATCAAACTCTTCCTAAAAAAAGAGTTATAATGAAATGGGGAAAGAAAGCCTTTATGAATTAACTTTGTATCACACATTAACCACAAATGAGAAATTATTTCTCTTTGTCCATTTGAAAAATCAATCACTGAAGTATATAATACTTATATACCAAACAACTTGAACCCTTTAAATTGTGCAATAAAGATGAACTCAAATTGGTCAAAGCTATTCTTAGGACAATCTTTTTCATTTGAACCTGTATTTGCTGAAGAGCTTCAAGCATGAGCTTTTACTGTGGCTGGCTAAATAAAAACAATATCCTGCCATAAAGTGATTCAATTAGAATATGTGAAAGTGATCAAATTACTTTAAAAAGACTATACCTGAAAATCTAAAAACCAATTCAACAAAAACAAACATTACCCAAGCAGGTCTGGAATACTGATGCAAGAAGAGTCAACATGTCATTGCCCTGCCTTTCCTACTTCTTCCACATCTGCATACTGCTGTTGGCAGCAATGTAAAATCAAGGCAATTCACTCCTTTGACCTGTACTGAAGGGGTAAGCTTCAGGTCCCCACTTGCTTCATGGTAGGGTATCAAACCTAAATGATGTTTCTCAGGTCTGAGGAGGCTAAGAAGTCATGTAGGTCCAGAAAATATCTAACTTTGATGTAGATGGATACAAGTTTGAACACACATTTTTCTATAATAAGATACTCTTTAATATATATTAAAAACAAAATATATCATACTATACTCCAAAAGCTATTTAGGCATTTGTTTTAAAGTAATCACACTATCAATTCAAACTTCCTTGTCTATCATAAAATATTGTAGGGTTTTTGGGCAGACACTTTATTCACTTGGACTAATGACTTGTTTTTAAAGCTAAACTGACAAATATCCTAGCCTCCCTAATGCCGGGAATACAAATTTATGGAAGTTGTATAACAATGGCAGAACAGCTAATTTTTATGAAGAGAAACCTATTTTCCTATGATGGCTCTACCACTAGCTATCATTTTCCTAACAGCAAATAGATTCTACAAACATAATGAATGAGACCAATTTAAAAGTTAGGAGACAGTTGAAAGGTCATCTGCCTTATCAGTCATCCCATCCAACGCTTAAACACCTTTAATAATCTATTTGCTAACACTGGTTGTCTAGTTTACTTCTGAAAACTTCTAGTGACCATGGATTGTATTCCAAGGTGGTATCTTTTGAAGTCAGATGGCTCTGGGTTCAATTTCTGGCTCTTCCATTTGCCAGCTGTTTGACCTCCTCGGGCAAGTTAACTACTCTTGAAAGTTTTATTTTTAAGTGTGAAAAAACCAATACCTATTTCACAGAGCCACTGTGAGGAATAAATCTGACAGTGCTCATACAGTGCTCAGCACAGTGCCTGGGCACAACGCAGGTACTCAACAAGGATTATCCATTATTCAGAGAACTCATTCCATATTTGCACAACTGCAGTAGTACGATATTCTTCCCTGCCCCGGGGTATAATCTGTCTCCTTTACTCTGATCATTAGTCCTTTGAGGGGCCACAGAAAACAAGGCTAATCCTTCAATTATCCTTCAAACATTAGAAACATTATTCCACTGACTAAGTCCATCACCTTGTTAAGGTCTAGATAAGACAGTTAAATTCCACTGTTGAAGGAGTCTAGCAAAGGACAAACAAAGGAAGACACATGCACCTGGGTGCCAGTCTGCAAAGATGCAATTCTTTATAAATTCTCGACCGGCCAAAGTAGTGTATAAATGTTCCTGGGAGTTCTCCACCACAGGCTGTTGGCTCCTACTGAGTTTACTATACATTAAAAAAGCCCTGCTTCTCCCCAAGTGCTTTAAGCCATACCTCCTCCTCAAATGAAATGCCAAGATACGTTTTCTTTGATTTTTCTCCTGGGGTTGGTTAATATTATATTACCTTAATTTGCATTTTAACAAACAAGCAACTGAGTGATCGGTTAATTGGCCAATAAGTGGCTCATCCAAAATTAATTTAGGGAGACTTCCCTGGTGGCGCAGTGGTTAAGAATCTGCCTGCCAATGCAGCGGACACGGGTTCGAGCCTTGGTCCGGGAAGATCCCACATGCCATGGAGCAACTAAGCCCGTGCGCCACAACTACTGAGCCTGAGCTCTAGAGCTCGTGAGCCACAACTGCTGAGCCCACGCGCCACAACTACTGAAGCCCGCACGTCTAGAGCCCATGCTCGGCAACAAAAGAAGCCACCACAATGAGAAGCCCGCATGCCACAATGAAGACTAGCCCCCGCAGCCAAAAATAAGTAAATAAATAAATTTATTTTAAAAAAATTAATTTAGGGTCTTCTGAGTTCCAGCTTTCCCTATTAGTTTAAATTGCCACAGACTATAACAATGGTGAATTTGAAAGCATTTGGTAAAGCAAACGACTCTGTAGCACCTGGAGAACTTTGGATTACTTTTCCTGCTCTAAAATCTGTGTCTGTTGTTGTCTCTTGTTTTTATTAGAAAGGCCACAAAGCACAGTAGTTAAGAGAACACTCTTTGGATTCCTCACTCTGCCATTTGTCAGTAGGTGACTCTAGTCAAGTTACCTATCCATTCTGGGGCTCCGTTTCTTTAGCTGTAAAATTAGAATCATAATAGTACCTACCTCATCAAGATGTTCTACTACATGAAATATGCCTGGCATTTTCTAAGCATTAGATTAACGTTACATTATTCTATGGACGGAGCTCCAGACTAGAGGACTTTCTCAAAAAAACTTTCTTCACTTTCACCCCACATAAAGCTCCTTGCGAGTTGGGATTGTCTTTGGCATTTGTATCTCCATGCCTGATATTTTCCGTTAAATGCTTGAACATATTCTATATATATCCTGTAAAACTAAAAAAATACTTTGGATCTGTAATTTAATAACCTAGCTAATTAATTCCTTAATTTTGTAAGACATGTTTACTTAAACCAGAGTCATTCATTTCATGCACAAAAGATATCTATCATTTTTCCTTCCCTAGACTTTTCTTCATGAAGAATCAGGGGAATGGACCATGTTGGGAATGTGACTAAACTGGACCAATTCGTTTCCTCTCTTGGGATATATAATTCAAAGTGACTGAAAACCTTCATTTTGAGGTTGCTTTAATAGGCCACATTTCACAGATTAGTATACAGAGGAGTCAGGATGCTGAGAGAAAAGAACGAAGTAGGTGCAGAGAGAGAAGCAGAGATGAGGAAGGCAAAAAGGAAGAGAGAGAGAGAAGAGACAGCAAGGAGTTGATGAATGGTTTTCCAGTTTCAAGAAAGTGCAGTGCACTCCTATCACTGGGTTCCTGAAGAGCCTGCTACATGCCTCTAATAAATCTCCCTGTACTTGAGCTTTGTTGAGTAGGCTTCTGTTCTATGCAATTGCAGCATCCCTAAGATACGGCAGTAGTACTATGTAAGAAAAACTAAATCCGTGGTTTAAAGACCTCTGCACATATCAACGCTCCTTTCCCTCACTTTTCCTACAGTACCTCTACCTCATGTATGGTCTACCTCCAACACATATCTCCGATTTTCAAATGGGGACAGCCAATGACACAAAGAGGTAAAAAAGATGTTCAAGGTCACACTGAGAGTTTGTAGGGACAGAGCTGATAAAAGAATTTCAGATTTCTTATGCCCAGGGGCCTGAACTAACCAACAAACCAGCTGCCTCCCTTGATGGAACTAAAGTATGCCAATTATCCAAACTGTGTAGGAAACACTGACCAAAACAGGGGTTAATTGGACATTGGTTGTTTTAATTCCATAAGCAGCTCTTTCCCTGAGCTATCCTGGGAGTGAATAACATACCTTTTGCAGGGATGGGAAGGAGGCCAGCACAGGCCATCTGGCTGAACGTGTCCTTTCGTCAAGTTATCCCTGCAGCGGTGTGAAACTTACCGATGTTGAAGAACTTTACAGTTTAATTTGTTTTATCATTTTCCCTACTCCATTGAATTTAAAAGTAGGTAAGTCTTTATTTTCATATGAGCCAAGCAGTTTAACTGACTCTGAAGTTACTGAATCTACATGAATGTATATATTCATGAACAATTTACTTAGACCATGGCCACTAGTAAAGAAATGAAGACTCATTTTTCTTTTCACATGAAAAGTAAAACAAAATATTGATCTTCCTCTCAATCAAGGAAAAGAAGGAACCATGAAAGAACACAGGTAGACTATTTCCTTGTCCATTTTCCTGACCTCGTCCCCTTTGTCATTTTGCTAAGATGACAACAAATCTGGACTATTCAATTCAAGAGCGCTTCCTAAGACCTCAGAGTCAGAACCCATCAACTGGTTTCAACTCATGACTCTAGTACCACTAGCCAAGGGCATAGCCAAGAGCTGTTCCAGCCCTGAAACATGTACTTTTTTTCCTCCATCCGTTCTTTCTTCCTGCCTTCCTCTACCCCTCCCAACCTCTCAAATGGTCTACTTTCTCTAATTCTTCTTTCCATCTTTTAATTCCCAAGTCTTAAATTAATTCTACCTGACTTACTCATGGTGCTGCTGGCGTTCAGAACTACGAAGGCTCCTGATACTGACGTGAAGACCATATTTCCTATGTTGGGAAATGTGTATGAGGTGGGATGGGGTGGGTTATTAATACTTAATAATGCAAGTATTAATGTCCAACTGTGGGTCAGACCAGGGTTGTCCAAGCCCTAAATGATGAGCCCTGAGCAACCTGTAAGGCCTTGAGAATGAATGGATGAAAAACAGGCAAGCTCAGGGGGACTGCCTTAATCTAATACACAGCCTAGGTACTATGCCTATTAGCTAGAAGACGGTAAGGGTCCATGCCAGGGAGCTATAGCACGAACCAGATAAGAGGTAATAAAATCTTAAGGGAGATGCTGGTATTCAAGCTGTATGTATGAGCAGACTGGAAAGTGAATTCTTAAAGTGGAACCTAGCAAAAAGGCAGGTGGATGGGTTATACTGAAGTTGGCAAGGAAATAAAGACCAGATGGTTCTTGCTCAGAGGGCCAAATAGCAAAATATCACATAAGGGGGATCTTGATTCAGCCACCTCTACCATCTCTAGCAAAATATGCCCATAAACGGTCATGGCATCTAACAGCAAGCAGCACCACACTCTTATAGTGCCTGCAGTCAACGTTCATTAGTGAAGCTGGGTGGGTGGGAAGCAGGGTTACCCTGGGTCAGGCAAGGCCAGGTTATACCTAGGGATTCCAGGTACTTCTTTAATTTCATTTGCTGCTGTAAACTACGGGGTTTCCACCTGTCTCCAATTCTTCTTAAATAAACTTTGGTGGGGCCCTAGATAACAGCCTTGGCCCCAAATGTTTCAACAACAATTGCCCAAAGGTAGGAGTCAGAAATAACAACTACTCCATGGTGGAATAAACAAGAAGAAGAGGCAGAAGGTTCCACTGCCACAGTTCTCCAACTATGTCTCACTCAATTTCTTCCTGTATATCAGGTAAAATGCTTCTTCCTTTCGACAGGACCTGTGTGGGATCAACATAGGGAAGACACTGAATCCGGCCAGATGGACCAACTCCTGGAACTCTGGGGCTATGAGAGACAGTGAAGAAAGAAAAAAGTGACCAAGTGTTGTCATCTTTTTGTGCCTCACTTTACTCATTTAAAAGCACTAGGCTCAACAAGAGCCTCTTTAAGATTCTACTGCATCTCCCCGGCTCTAGTTATTTTAGCTCCATATTTCGAAGTCCTTGAGAATGTTCTCAATACAGCTAAGAATAATCACTTTGCCTTTCTTTTTCTTCTGCATCATTTAGGACTGATGCTCCTTTCGGGGGTGAGTATGTGTTCCCACTCTAGATAGAATAAAATGCTTTCTTTCATCCTCCCTCTTACCCACAGAAGGGAGATGTTTATAAGTGTTACTCCAATTTTTTTGCAGTCGAGCTTTAGAGACAATTTCATGGATATCAGAAGGAAATAAAAAGACTTACATAAATGATACCAATTTTCAAAAAGTAAACAGAATAAAGAAATTAATGTGCTCTTTTATGAGAAGAAAGAAATTAGAAGAAACATGGCCTTGTTCCATTTACTTTCCTCCCCAGCAATCTTAGAGCCCAGGCATATGACAAGAATTTGCCCATATACTCCCAGCATTAAAGTAGAAGATGACTACAAATGTTGTCCATTTATATCTGAGATGGTCAGAAATCTCATCCAAAATTAAAAGGCGGTTTTTCCTTTAAGACTTTCTGCCACTTCTCTGACCACTGTTTTCGCCTCTACTCTGAATACTCAAGGAACTCAGCCTATTTTTAAATAAATTACAGAGGCAAGGATATCACTTAAACAATTTAACCTACAAATTAAGTTTGACTGAGTTTTGTGGTTTTTGATATAGTAATAGAAATGGTTTATAAGTTTCTGTATTATACTTACATAAGAGAATACCATTCAAACTTTCCAAACCAAAAACTTAGTATTTTTCCCCCCCAAAATCTAACTGTAAACACAGGTTTGCTACAAAATTATTACTGAAGTTGATTTACCAAGTAAGGTGTCTCCTCCGCCTACCCCCTCACAAGTACATACACTGCGGGAATACTCAGAAGAATGACACAAAGGGGAGAGAAAAAAACTCTTTCAATCTACTAAAAACATCTACAGTGTACTAAAAAAAAAAAGTCCCCAAATTTGTCAATATTTTTGTTCTAAATATATTATTCAGTAGCATAAACACTGTGCAGTAGAAACGGCTGGAACACATGTTCAGAATAAAAGGGCTAGGTCGAGTTCTGTATAACCAGCAAAATGGAAGAACAAAATTATACATTGAAAACTGCATACTGGAACAAAACTAAGTAAGGACGTGCCTTGAATCTCTACTATATAATCAAGAAAAATGGTCATCAGATAGTTGATACCAGTCAAACCTTATTTGTAAAAATTATGTCTGAGAAGGGATAGAAATGGTTAAACCTTCTTAAAATCTCTGTTCAATAATCGCTTTTTACTTATTTAGAAAGAATTCCAATAGGAAGAGCACTTCTATGATTAGAGAGGGTAAGCTTTGTGTTTTGCAGTGTTAAGTATTTAGACCTGTGTGTTATCAGTGATGGACCCGGGGACAAAAGACGACTGGAAAAAACCAACTAAAATCGAGAACAGTAACAACAAAAAAAATCAGGACCGAGAAACTCAACTTCATAAACTAGTTTACAGTCCTATGTTGGCTACTGACAGGACTAGACACCATTCCAATCCACCAGCTGTCAATCTTAACAATTGAAGATGAAGAAACTCTTAGAGTCAAAATTTCCACAGCTTACTTCTGAAAGACCTTCTTTTCCACCTTCCAACAATCTGTATAATAAAAAATTCCTTCCAGTTTTCATTTCTAAAAGATACCATGAGCTTTAAAAATAAAAACACTGGGGCTCATCCACTAGCTCTGTAACTAGGTAAATCTGTTTGAGTCTCAGTTTAATGTGTATGATACCAACTTATCTAATAGGACAGTTGTGAAAATTAGATAACATATATAAAACATCCAATAAAGCAAGTCCTCAAGAAATGCTACCTTTTCCCTCTTTATGCTCCTTATATCTCTAATAGCTATTGCTAATAATTTACATAAATGCTTTTTTAAATGATAGCTTACTCTTTTTTTCTTTATTTGTTTATTTATTTTTGGCTGCATTGGGTCTTCATTCCATTCTATGAATCTAATGACACTAACTTGTCCATTTCACTATTACTGGACGTTTAAGCAGTTTCTAACAGTTTGTATTATGAATAGCACTGCTGCGAATAACTTGTTCACATTTCTGAGTTTTTTTTTTAGGATAAGGACTCACTAGGTCAGAAAGTATAATACTCTTTTTTTTTAATTTTTAAAAATTTTTTGCTGCGTTGGGTCTTTGTTGCTGCGCGTGGGCTTTCTCTAGTTGCAGCGAGCAGGGGCTACTCTTCGTGGCGGTGCACAGGCTTCTCATTGTGTGGCTTCTATTGTTGTGGAGCACGGGCTCTAGGTGCACGGGCTTCAGTAGTTGTAGTGCATGGGCTCAGTAGTTGTGGCTCGTGGGCCCTAGAGTGCAGACTCAGTAGCTGCGGCATGTGGGCTTCGTTGGTCCGCGGCATGTGGGATCTTCCGGGACCAGGGCTCGAACCCACGTCCCCTGCATTGGCAGGTGGATTCCTAACCACTGTACCACCAGGGAAGTCCTACAGAATTGTTTTAATGTAATTTTATACTAATTAGGCAAAATCTATCCTTTCCAAAATTAAACAGTATAATGGAAACTGAAGTAGTACCACATTGCAAATGTTTTGGATACTCTGGTATATTAAACTATCTTTTTGTAAAACAGTACTACAAACCAAGAATCTGCCATTTCTAATTCCTAGCTACCAGAATCTGCAATTTAAAGTAGACCCATATATAGGTATTTTACTATGACTTGATACTTTAAAATATGTGACACTGTTAGTGATAACATACCTATTGATTCCACTATCCCACTGTTTATAAGATCATGCATTCAAAGCTAACTGCCACAAAAACAGAAATACAGGTCAATGGAACAGGATAGAAAGCCCAGAGAGAAACCCACACACATATGGTCACCTTACTTTTGATAAAGGAGGCAAGAATATACAATGGAGAAAAGACAGCCTCTTCAATAAGTGGTGCTGGGAAAACTGGACAGCTACATGTAAAAGAATGAAATCAGAACACTCCCTAACACCATACATGAAAATAAACTCAAAATGGATTAAAGACCTAAGTGTAAGGCCAGACACTATAAAACTCTTAGAGGAACACATAGGCAGAACACTCTATGACATAAATCACAACAAGATCCTTTTTGACCCACCTCGTAGAGAAATGGAAATAAAACCAAAAATAAACAAATGGGACCTAATGAAATTTAAAAGCTTTTGCACAACAAAGGAAACCATAAACAAGATGAAAAGACAACCCTCAGAATGGGAGAAAATTTGCAAATGAAGCAACTGACAAAGGATTAATATCCAAAATTTACAAACAGCTCATGCAGCTCAACATCAAAACAACAAACAACCCAATCTAAAACTGGGCAGAGAATAACTGAGGCAGAAGAACGGATAAGGGAACTGAAGATAAAATAGTGGAAATAACTATTGCAGAGCAGAATAGAAGAATGAAAAGAAATGAGGACAGCGTCAGAGACCTCTGGGACAACATTAAATGCACCAACATTCGAATTATAGGGGTCCCAGAAGAAGAAGAGAAAAAGAAAGGTACTGAGAAAATATTTGAAGAGATTATAGTTGAAAACTTCCCTAACATGGGAAAGGAAATAGTTAATCAAGTCCAGGAAGCACAGAGAGTCCCATACAAGATAAATCCAAGGAGAAACACGCCAAAACACATATTAATCAAACTATCAAAAATTAAATACAAAGAAAACGTATTAAAAGCAGCAAGGGAAAAAAAAAAAAACAAATAACAGAAAAGGGAATCCCCATAAGATTAACAGCTGATCTTTCAGCAGAAACTCTGCAAGCCAGAAGGGAGCGGCAGGACATATTTAAAGTGATGAAGGAGAAAAACCTACAACCAAGATTACTCTACCCAGCAAGGATCTCATTCAGATTTGATGGAGAAATTAAAACCTTTACAGACAAGCAAAAGGTGAGAGAATACAGCACCACCCAACCAGCTTTACAACAAATGCTAAAGGAACTTCTCTAGGCAAGAAACACAAGAGAAGGAAAAGACCTACAATAACAAACCTAAAACAATTAAGAAAATGGGAATAGGAACATGCATATTGATAATTACCTTAAATGTAAATGGATTAAATGCTCCCACCAAAAGACAGAGACTGGCTGAAAGGATACAAAAACAAGACCCATATATATGCTGTCTACAAGAGACCCACTTCAGACCCAGGGACACATACAGACTGAAACTGAGGGGATGGAAAAAGATATTCCATGCATATGGAAATCAAAAGAAAGCTGGAGTAGCAATTCTCATATCAGACAAAATAGACTTTAAAATAAAGACTATTAGAAGACACAAAGAGACACTACATAGTGATCAAGGGATCGATCCAAGAAGATATAACAATTGTAAATATTTATGCATCCAACATAGGAGCACCTCAATACATAAGGCAAATGCTAACAGCCATAAAAGGGGAAATCGACAGTAACACATTCACAGTAGGGGACTTTAACACCCCACTTTCACCAATGGACAGATCATCCAAAATGAAAATAAATAAGGAAACACAAGCTTTAAATGATACATTAAACAAGATGGACTTAATTGATATTTATAGGACATTCCATCCAAAAACAACAGAATACATATTTTTCTCAAGTGCTCATGGAACATTCTCCAGGATAGATCATATCTTGGGTCACAAATCAAGCCTTGGTAAATTTAAGAAAACTGAAATTGTATCAAGTATCTTTTCCGACCACAATGCTATGAGACTAGATACCAATTACAGGAAAAGATCTGTAAAAAATACAAACACACGGAGGCTAAACAATCCATTACTTAATAAGGAAGTGATCACTGAAGAAATCAAAGAGAAAATCAAAAGATACCTAGAAACAAATGACAATGGAGACACGACAACCCAAAACCTATGGGATGCAGCAAAAGCAGTTCTAAAAAAGCAGTTGTTTATAGCAATACAAGCCCACCTTAAGAAGCAGGAAACATCTCGAATAAACAACCTAACCTTGCACCTCAAGCAATTAGAGAAAGAAGAACAAAAAAACCCCAAAGTTAGCAGAAGGAAAGAAATCATAAAGATCAGATCAGAAATGAATGAAAAAGAAATTAAGGAAACGATAGCAAAGATCAATAAAACTAAAAGCTGGTTCTTTGAGAAGATAAACAAAATTGATAAACCATTAGCCAGACTCATCAAGAAAAAAGGGAGAAGACTCAAATCAATAGAATTAGAAATGAAAAAGGAGAAGTAACAACTGACACTGCAGAAATACCAAGGATCATGAGAGATTACTACATGCAACTCTATGCCAATAAATGCCAATAAATGGACAATGCCATTTATTGCCAATAAAATGGACAACCTGGAAGAAATGGACAAATTCTTAGAAATGCACAACCTGCCGAGACTGAATATCAGGAAGAAATAGAAAATATGAACAGACCAATCACAAGCACTGAAACTGAAACTGTGATTAAAAATCTTCCAACAAACAAAAGCCCAGGACCAGATGGCTTCACAGGCGAATTCTATCAAACATTTAGAGAAGAGCTAACACCTTTCCTTCTCAAACTCTTCCAAAATATAGCAGAGGGAGGAACACTCCCAAACTCATTCTATGAGGCCACCATCACCCTGATACCAAAACCAGACAAAGATGTCACAAATAAAGAAAACTACAGGCCAATATCACTGATGAACACAGATGCAAAAATCCTCAACAAAATACTAGCAAACAGAATCCAACAGCACATTAAAAGGATCATACACCACGATCAAGTGGGGTTTATTCCAGGAATGCGAGGATTCTTCAATATACACAAATCAATCAACGTGATACACCATATTAACAAATTGAAGGAGAAAAACCATATGATCATCTCAATGATGCAGAGAAAGCTTTCGACAAAATTCAACACCTATTTATGATAAAAACCCTGCAGAAAGTAGGCATAGAGGGAACTTCCCTCAACATAATAAAGGCCATATACAACAAACCCACAGCCAACATCATCCTCAATGGTGAAAAACTGAAACCATTTCCACTAAGATCAGGAATAAGACAAGGCTGCCCACTCTCACCACTATTATTCAACATAGTTTTGGAAGTTTTAGCCACAGAAATCAGAGAAGAAAAAGAAATAAAAGGAATCCAAATCGGAAAAGAAGTAAAGCTGTCACTGTCTGCTATGACATGATACTATACATAGAGAATCCTAAAGATGCTACCAGAAAACTACTAGAGCTAATCAATGAATTTGGTAAAGTAGCAGGATACAAAATGAATGCACAGAAATCTCTGGCATTCCTTTACACTAATGATGAAAAATCTGAAAGTGAAATCAAGAAAACCCTCCCATTTACCACTGCAACAAAGAGAATAAAATATCTAGGAATAAACCTACCTAAAGAGACAAAAGACCTGTATGCAGAAAATTATAAGACACTGACGAAAGAAATTAAAGATGATACAAATAGATGGAGAGATATACCATGTTCTTGGATTGATAGAATCAACATTATGAAAATGACTCTAGTACCCAAAGCAATCTACGGATTCAATGCAATCCCTATCAAACTATCACTGGCATTTTTCACAGAACTAGAACAAAAAATTTCACAATTTGTATGGAAACACAAAAGACCCCGAATAGCCAAAGCAATATTGAGAACGAAAAACTGAGCTGGAGGAATCAGGCTCCCTGACTTCAGACTATACTACAAAGCTACAGTAATCAAGACAGTATGGTACTGGCACAAAAACAGAAAGATAGATCAGTGGAACAGGATAGAAAGCCCAGAGATAAACGCACACACATATGGTCACCTTATCTTTGATAAAGGAGGCAGGAATGTACAGTGGAGAAAGGACAGCCTCTTCAATAAGTGGTGCTGGGAAAACTGGACAGGTGGATGTAAAAGTATGAGATTAGAACACTCCCTAACACCATACACAAAAATAAGCTCAAAATGGATTAAAGACCTAAATGTAAGGCCAGAAACTATCAAACTCTTAGAGGAAAACATAGGCAGAACACTCTACGACATAATCACAGCAAGATCCTTTTTGACCCACCTCCTAGAGTAATGGAAATAAAAACAAAAATAAACACATGGTACCTAATGAAACTTCAAAGCTTTTGCACAGCAAAGGAAACCATACACAAGACCAAAAGACAACCCTCAGAATGGGAGAAAATATTTGCAAATGAAGCAACTGACAAAGGATTAATCTCCAAAATTTACAAGCAGCTCATGCAGCTCAATAACAAAAAACCAAACAACCCAATCCAAAAATGGGCAGAAGACCTAAACAGACATTTCTCCAAAGAAGATATACAGACTGCCAACAAACACATGAAAGAATGCTCAATGTCATTAATCATTAGAGAAATGCAAATCAAAACTACAATGAGATATCATCTCACACTGGTCAGAATGGCCATCATCAAAAAATCTAGAGACAATAAATGCTGGAGAGGGTGTGGCGAAAAGGGAACACTGTTGCACTGCTGGTGGGAATGTGAATTGGTACAGCCACTATGGAGAACAGTATGGAGGTTCCTTAAAAAACTACAAACAGAACTACCATATGACCCAGCAATCCCACTACTGGGCATATACCCTGAGAAAACCATAATTCAAAAAGAGTCATGTACCAAAATGTTCATTGCAGTTCTATTTACGATAGCCAGGAGATGGAAGCAACCTAAGTGTCCATCATCAGATGAATGGATAAAGAAGATGTGGCACATATATACAATGGAATATTACTCAGCCATAAAGGAAATGATATTGAGTTATTTGTAGTGAGGTGGATGGACCTACAGTCTGTCATAGAGAGTGAAGTCAGAAAGAGAAAGACAAATACCGTATGCTAACACATATATATGGAATCTAAGAAAAAAAAAATGTCATGAAGAACCTAGGGGTAAGACAGGAATAAAGACACAGACCTACTAGAGAATGGACTTGAGGACAGGGGGAGGGGGAAGGGTAAGCTGTGACAAAGTGAGAGGGTGACATGGACATATATACACTACTAAACGTAAAATAGATAGCTAGTGGGAAACAGCCACATAGCACAGGGAAATCAGCTCGGTGCTTTGTGACCACCTAGAGGGGTGAGATAGGGAGGGTGGGAGGGAGGGAGATGCAAGAGGTAAGAGATATGGGAACGTATGTATAACTGATTCACTTTGTCATAAAGCAGAAACTAACACACCATTGTAAAGCAATTATACTCCAATAAAGATGTTAAAAATAAATAAAAATAAAAATGGGCAGAAAACCTAAACAGACATTTCTCCAAAGAAGATATACAGATTGCCAACAAACACATGAAGGGATGCTCAACATCACTATCATTAGAGAAATGCAAATGAAAACTATAATGAGGTATGACCTCACACTAGTCAGAATGGCCACCATCAAAAAATCTACGAACAATAAATGCTGGAGAGGGTGTGGAGAACAGGGAACCCTCTTGCTCTGTTGGTGGGAATGTAAATTGATACAGACACTATGGAGAACAGTATGGAGGTTCCTTAAAAACGTAAAAATAGAACTACCATATGACCCAGCAATCCCACTACTGGGCATATACCCTGAGGAAACCACAATTCAAAAAGAGTCATGTACCACAGTGTTCACTGCAGCTCTATTTACAGTAGCCAGGACATGGAAACAACCTAAGTGTCCATCGACAGATGAACGGATAAAGAAGATGTGGCACAGATATACAATGGAATATTACTCAGCCATAAAAAGAAATGAATTTGAGTTATTTGTAGTGAGGTGGATGGACCTAGAGTCTGTCATAAAGAGTGAAGTAAGTCAGAAAGAGAAAAACAAATACCATATGCTAACACATATATATGGAATCTAAAAAAAAAAAAAAAAATGGTTCAGTAGAACCTAGGGTCAGGACAGGAATAAAGACACAGACATAGAGAATGGACTTGAGCACACGGGGAGGCCGAAGGGTAAGCTGGGATGAAGTGAGAGAGTGGCAGAGTGGCATGGACTTACATTTACTACCAAATATAAAATAGATAGCTAGTGGGAAGCAGCCACATAGCACAGGGAGATCAGCTTGGTGTTTTGTGACCACCTAGAGAGGTGGGATAGGTTGGGAGGGAGGGAGACGCAAGAGGGAGGAGATATGGGGATATATGTATATGTACAGCTGATTCACTTTGTTATAAGGCAGAAACTAACACACCATTGTAAAGCAATTATACGCCAATAAAGATGTTTAGAAAAGTAAAATAAAATAAAAATAAAATATTATGAAGCTAAAAAAAAGGAAACTGCCAGATTTTTATGCTGCACAGTGAACTTCCCTGGGTGTTGCCTAATCTTTCTTTTTCTTATCTTCATTAACTAGAAGAAATAAACCTATTAGTTTACCAAAAAGTATCAGTCTTGTCAGTGATAAGAGACAAATCAATTTCAATTCTGTTAAAGACATATGATTTTTAAAAATCTTAAAAATTTTCACTTGAATTTCAAAAGTCTTTTGATTTTTATAGTGAAAAATATTATTGATAGTGTAAATGGTCATTAACAGGGATACTGTGAAGATACTTAACTTCAAAGATGCCTAAAATACATTAAGCTAAGAGTTCAGGTTTTGAATCTTCGTTCACCTACTAACTTAATTTTTCTGAGATTCTGGAGATAATGTTACCTAATTAATAGGGCTATAAAAAAGATTTAATGAACTAAGACATGCAAAGCACATAGCATTGTGTATGGTGTCCCCTAAGTATTCATAAGTGGAAGCAGACTCTATAGCAAATAAATTTCTTTCTAAGGTAAAAAAGCAAAAACAGCTCAGGAAAAAAAAAAAAAAAGAAAAAACTGAACTATACTGCTATGTCTTGCATTTTTCTGTAGTATGAAAAATAATCCAGAACTTGTATCATCAGAGTAGTATAAATAACAGTAAAAAGCCAAAGATTAAGCATTATTCCAATTTTATACAAATTAAAAAGTGGTACTACAATTACAGCTTCTGAGAGAAATAAAACATGGCACATCTAATTCACATTCATGCACAAAAATACATACATACACACACACTACATAAGAAGCATTCTGATAAGAGGCTATCACAACATGTACCTGAGAGATCTAAGTTTCAACCTAGAGCCTGTCACTTACTACTCTATAACCTTGGCCCCTTTCTTAATTACTCTAAGTCTCTCAAGTTTCTTCACTTACAAAAGAGAGACAACAAGCTGTATCACAGAGAACAGTTGGGAGGGTTAAAGGCTATACAGTCCTGCGGGATCTGTGATGTCCATAGCTTCTATCAAATTACCAAACGATTACTCGAACCACAAAATATTAAGAAATGTCACAGGTTTGTCAAAAAGTTTAAAAACCTTTAAAGATATAAATGATTTTAAAGTATTACTATTTCCATGAATTCCAGTGTTTCAGAAGCCTGGTAGGAATTTAATTTTGTAAGAATTTTAATATTCCATGAACACTGGACGAAAGAGAATTCCTACACATGTAAACCCTAAACCAAATGCCTGCACCCATAGCTTAAGAAACTCCATCAAGGGCTTCCCTGGTGGCACAGTGGTTACGAATCCGTCTGCCAGTGCAGGGGACATGGGTTCGAGCCCTGGTCCGGGAAGATCCCACATGCTGTGGAGCAACTAAGGCTGTGCGCCACAACTACTGAGCCTGCACTCCGGAGCCCGCGAGCCACAACTACTGAAGCCCATGAGCCTAGAGCCCGTGCTCCGCAACAAGAGAAGCCACCGCAGTGAGAAGCCCGCGCACCGCAACGAAGAGTAGCCCCTGCTCGCTGCAACTACAGGAAGCCTGCACACGGAAACAAAGACCCAACACAGCCAAAAACAAATAAATAAAATGGATATACATTAAAAAAAAAAAAAAAAAGAAACTCCATCAAATAAGACTGAAAAACTCACTGATGATTAGAGATATATTTTTTATATAACATTATCTGACAACTGTTGTGTTATCTGGTTTAGTGGTGTGTGTGTGTGTGTGTGTGTGTGTGTACAGTACTGCATTAGCTTCCGAATTGAGCCCCCTCCAAAACATTCTCCACACTGTAGCCCATGCTCTTCGTAAAAGATAAATCCCTTTGACTAAAAACTCATTATGGTTTCCCGTCTCACTTCAAATAGTCTAAATTCCTCTCTACAGTCTACAAGGTCCTGCATAATCTGGCTCCAGAGAATCTAACGAACCTTATCTCATGTCATTTAGCCCCTTGCTCATTATACCCTAGTCAGGCGCTGTCCAGCAAAACGTAATGAGAACTACAAATGTAATTTTAAATGATCTAGTAGTCATATTTTTTTAAGTTTAAAAGGTAAAATTAATTTGAATATATTTTATTTAACCCAATGTATCTAAAATATTATGGTATCAATATAAAACCAATAGAAAATTCTTAAAATGTTTTACATCTTTTTATTGTCATACTACATCTTCTAAATTGCTGGGTAGTTTACACTTAGAGCACATCTCAATTCGGACAGGCCACGTGTGGCTCCAGGCTACTAGACTGGAGAGCATAACCCTAACTACACAGACTTCCTTCGATCCCAAAACAGACAGTTCTTCCCGGCCCTTCAGCCAGTGGGGTGCACGTGTGGGTCCTGATTCCCGGAAGGCTCTTCCTACAGCTGCTGCTTTGCCTCCCTCACACAGGTCACCTGAAATGTTACTTCCCAAGATAAGCCTTTCCCAACGGCCTTCCTAAGTGGGTCTCCCCATGTATTCCCTAGCAGAGCACCCAGGAGATCAATCGTCTTAGGACTTCTCTCATTCTGTAATACTTTTTCCTTGTTTTTTGTTTTTGTTTTTTTAATACTTGTTTACTGCTTGTCTTCTACTGTTACACCGTACTTACTGCTCCAGGAGGACAAGGATTAGTTTTATTCTATTTGCTACAGGCACAGCTGAGACACAATTTCTGCTGAATAAGTGGATGTCTATACATATTCTTAGTTTCTCTCTGACCGCTTAATTCTATACATAATACTAAAAAGCAACTGGCAGCATAGGAAATATATATACAATTACTTAAATTTATCATGTAAGCCAAGTAAAGATGATTACAAGGTATAACTTTAAGAAATCCTTCTGATTTTCAAGTAATATGCTTTTATAAAGATCAAAAGAAATAATTACTTCACTTAAAATTACAAGTACGATATAATGAAAAAGTAACATCTTATTTAAGCTGAGATCAAATCGTAAGAAATTTCTAATATTCCTCTCTTCTGTGCAGTCCAGAGAAAAGTACTGTGTTAATTGTTGTTTATTTGGCTTTTACATTTGTTAAACTCAGATCACCCCAGTGTCCTAAGGATCTGCAAAAGTCTATAATTGCTAAATAATTTCTATAATTAAAGGAAGAAAAGTCTAGAAACTATGAGTGGCACTTGAAGAAAATGAAAACTTTTTAGCTCTAAGATTTAAACAAATTAAACTTTACCTTATCTGCCCTGGGTTCTTATTTTCCAAATTATTTTCTATAATTCTAAAGTGAGGTCCATGATTCACTTAGACATTTTATACTGTTAGATGGAAAGGTGGTCATTGAAAATTATGCACAGTTTTTGATACATATTTGAATAAAGTCAATACTACAAATAAAAATCACATAACTGATCAAGGCAAAGAATATGTAGTTTGTGAGAGGGAATCATATTATTAAAGTTACAGACGCTTTTTTTTTTTTTTTTAGTTTGAAATATGAGACTAAATTAACAGGTAAAAAAATAGGAATAAGAGTTTAAACTCGGCTTCACCACGCTGCATATAGAAGATGAAAAGACTGTGTCATTCATTATGAGATACCCAAACAGCTCTGCTACATCATATTACGGTTACTTGACAAGTCCTCTTATTAACAGTGGTATAAAGCATACATCCACAGAGGGCATGACTATCTTACACTCAGACACGCACACCTACAAATAAATAATTATCAGATATATATAATGGTCCAGGCACTACACACTGTCTTCTCATTTAACCTTCATACTAACCTAGAGAGGTTGATATGATAATAATCCCCATTTTGAAGAGAAGCAAAGTGAAGTTTAGAGAGGTTAAATAGTTTGCCTGCAAACCTTGCTCTGTCCAATTGTTGAACTTTCAAAAAGCTAGGTGGGAATTTTAATCTACTAACAAGAGGGAAAGGCTTGGAAACAGTTTACTGCCATCCGTACGACTTATACGCTTCATGTACACTTGATTTGGAGCATGAGCCAAGTCCCTAAACCACGCCCCCACTGCCCACCGGTCTCCCCACTGCCCCTATGCTTGGTCAATTTGGTTTTCTGACAGTGTCTCTAGCTCTTTGTTCATTTCTCCATTGGAAATAAAACCAGCCCAGCTGGATGAAGGCAAGTCTAGTCTTGTCAGGCACTGCTTTTTGGACGGACCCTCTCAGTCTTTAACTTGGATACCCATCTGACATGTACTGCCAGGACCCACTGTATTTGCAAACCAAACTCTACCCCCTGGAGTCTAATCTTTCCATGAACAATCTGAATTAGAATATTTCTTGAATTTGGCAATTCAACATTTAATTATGTTTGCAGGGGGTCATGCCTGGTTAGTACCCCTCCTTGGAGGTCCCTACATGGCAAGAGTCTCAGTTGGCTGCCCACTTTCTTTGCTCAGCCTGATTACACTATTAAAGAAAACACTGCTGTAAGATATTAAATATTAATGGATTATAGTGTAATTATTTGAGATTGTAAATAAATTCACAAATTTATTCTAATACAGATACTATAATTGTATATATTTTCCTCGTTTCTAGTATATTTCTTAAGTGATATGCAATATCTTTGTCATTCTTCTGGAGTAAGAGTACACTGGTAGAAAAAGAAAAAACGAGAAAAGGAAGGGTACACTGGATCCACACTCACAGCGAGCAATCCGTAATTGTGTGTGTGTATAATTCATAACCAAACAGACTGTAAATTAAACTGAAAGTATATCATTTTAAATATATATAGTGATATACATAAACATATATATAATGATTTAATGTCCGTTTGCTTTAACTTACAGTCCATTTGGTTATGAATTAAAATTACTGTGGCTATAGGTATAAGATTTGGCTAGTATCAACATAACAATTATTATTTTAGAAGGATAAAATCAGGCAAAGAGTTGACAGCATATGAAAAAATGATCACTTTTTATAAAACTAGGCAATTTGTATTTTAGCCCCAGCTCAGCTACTAAGTAGTTTTATAACAGTGACCAAGTATCAATCTTTGTAAAGGCCAATTTTCTCATGTGTTAAATATACTCTTTATATTAACTGATCTGTAAGGTTCTACCACTCAAAAACTCTGGTCTAAGCCTAGCTAATGTTGAACACCTAACAATAAAAACATTTGCTCATTAACTGAGCTGAGAGAAGTTATCATCCACATATTTAAAGTTGTCCTCACGAATGACTTTCATTTCATGGCTTAAAGTATTAGTAACAGTCATAATAACAAGCCAAACATTTATTTCCTCCAAAGATTTAAATCTCTCTGACTAAAGTTACAGTGCAGTTTTCTTGGATGTTTAAAATAATTTGTTGATATTGGTTAGTAAGCATAATGTATCTAGACTCATACAATGAATCTAAGAAGACATAGATTTCACCGCTTTAAAAATTCAACATCACAGCAGGCCAGCATATGAGGAAAAAGAATGGACGCAGGGCTTCCCTGGTGGCACAGTGGTTGGGGGTCCGCCTGCCGATGCAGGGGACATGGGTTCGTGCCCCGGTCCGGGAAGATTCCACATGCTGCGGAGCGGCTGGGCCCGTGAGCCATGGCCGCTGAGCCTTTGCGTCCGGAGTCTGCGCTCTGCAGCGGGAGAGGCCACAACAGTGAGAGGCCCGCGTACCGTTTAAAAAAAAAAAAAAAAAAAAAAAAGAATGGACGCAAAGTGAGGCGAAGAAGGACTCTAAGTGTGTCTGTCTACACGTGCTTGTCTGTGTTCAGAGGAAGAACAATTTAAGGCACAGTCACTTGAACCACTCTGACTGAAAAAACAATTCTGCAAACACAGTTCCTACTCTGGTTCTGAAACACTGAATTCCCATTCCTTCAACACCTAGAATGCTTTCAGAAAGGAAGCAGATGCTAAAAACTACTACCGTGAGAACAGTGGAAATGTAAATAGACAAAAGTAAAAACAAAGTGTGTGTGTGGGGGGGAGAGTGGTTGAGTGTCCTTTATTCATTTGACTAACAAATATTTATTGATCAGATACTAGGTGCCAGGTACAGTGTCAAGCACTATGGCTATTTTGGTAAATAAAGAACACAGCTTTTGTCTCTAAAAAACAATCAAATAAAGAACACAGTTTTTGTCTGTAAAAAACAATCTCCCACTCCATCAAAAAGAAGAAGTACAACCACCAACGCAAGAAAAGAAAACATAAACATAAATTTCCTCTACTTGGTAGTTCCTCCATCATCTTCCCATTCTGAGTTGTTTATATATTAAATATACACATTCCATGTACTTCTTTTGTAAGGGTGAAAGATAACAGGATTTTCAAAATTTGTAAGATAATTACAAAATTAAAAACTAAAATTTTAACTAGAAAGAGTTCAGAACATCTTTTATGCTGGAAAATAAAATATTCTGATTCTTAGTTCTATGGTTTATTTTTTCCTCTACATTTTCTCAATCCACATTTTTTCAAAAAAAAACTTCCCACAAAACTATGTAAGAGTACAATACTAATAATTTTGATGGCTGATCTTCAACTGAAAACAGTTAGTAGTCTTAATTTGGTCACTGAGTTAAAAAGTTCTTAAAAACATCTCTTTTCCTTAATAGATAACATGACCTCAAATAGTTAATTTTAATCAATGTTTTATGTCAGAAAACCGTATTTCGTTAACTTCACAAATGCTTATAATCATCAAAGTAGTCTAGATAACCATTTAGAAATTTAGCTAATTTCATGTTTTTCATCTTTATAATGAAAATAGTGATATTCATTCCTTATTTCTCAAGATTACTGGTAAAATTAAAGAACCTGTTGAATAAAAAAACAAACAAAAACAAAAACAGCAACAACAAAAAAAACCAAATGCTTAAAAATGTTTCTCCATTCACACATTTTTCTACAAAAGTACCTGGGAATAGTCGAGACCAATATCCATGGCCTCTGATTACACCAATCTTCCATATCAGAATGTTTTTACAATGTATAATTAGTATATGCAGAACAATTACTCACACATTTAAATGGGAGTGAAATGTAATCTAAAAAATGTAAAGCTATATACTGATTTTAAGAACATAAAAGGAAACAATGGAAAACAACTTTAATTCCCTCAGTGAACTATTTTGCTTGCTCTCTCTCCTAAATCAAGTGCTCTGATTGTAATCGAAGGATCAGGACAGGGACAGAGGAGGCAAAGGGCACTTGCAGTTCACACAGGGCAGGAGACTTGGACAAGAGGAATTTCTCCTCTACCCTCACAGTACAGATTTTCACATAACCTGAAGAGTGCAGCTACGACAACATCTCAAGAGTGCCTGAAAATGGCAAGGGGTCAAACCCCAATCATAGGTGCTTCAATCATTTTGTGAAATATTAAAACATTTATTCAATTCTTATTAAGAAATCCCAAATTTTACACCGTAAGTCTCTATCCGAAGAACGTTCACAGAATTAATATATATAAAAAAAAAACTGGAAGAAACATTGCAATTTCCTTTCCCACAGCAGAATCAAACAGTACAATATTTATACAACAAAACTAGTGAAAGAATAAACTAAATACATTTCTTAATTTCTTTAATGTAGCTTAAGGTGGTATAGTGGCTACCTTTTTTTTTTTCTTTTTTTAATGAAAATCTCTTTCCTATTCTCTGCATCACGTTATGTAGGACCTTTAACAACATAACGTACTGGAAAATAATTAAAAATCATTTCCTAAACTAATTAGGTTCATAACCACCTCCCTGACTTCTCCCATTCATCTTGTGCTTAAAATTTTACAATTACTGGCTTGAATTTCATCTCTGCCTGACACGTTTCAAGCAGTGAAACAGATTAGTGCCTCAGAACACTTTATAGTGTTTTGTTATCAATCAGGTTACGTTCCCAGCGATGCTTTCAGCAAAATGATCTTATTCGAATGAACTCTCATGGTCTGAAGTAAATAAAGCTGTAACCCACTGCTCTTGCATACTTTCCATTCATTTACTTCCTTTTTTTAAACTTAGACTTATAGCACGTGCCATAGAAAGAGCGCGTGTTAAATATTCCTGTAGTGTCACAATATGTAATACAATAAAACAGATTACAACCCTACCTTTCTTTCACAGCAGTGGTGCCAAGCACAGGTACACCGGAGCAATCAATTTGTTCTGCAGACAGTAAGGCTTTCACAGAATACTAATGGAAAATCTCTTTTCTTTCTCCTTTGCCTTGACTCCCCAATGCCCAGGTCCCGACCAATACAAGGAAGAGGGCGGTATGTCTTCTGCTGAGATAACCACAACTACTAATCAAGTCTACGTGTACAAGGGCACAGGATTAAACCTCCACCAAGCTTGAGTCAGAGTTTGAGAGCAGCTAAACACATGCACAGCACGGTCAAAATTAAACACACACACACACACACACACACACACACACACATTCATACACCATGCACAAACCATGAAAATACAGATGTGTCTACTTCAGTGAACTAGTTCATCACACTTTTACCACCGATAGTTTTTTACCTCAGGGGCATAAAATTATCTCCAGTAGAACTGAGGGCTTAGATTCAACGGTACCCAACAACAATTTTTTTTTTTCCAGAAAACAAGAATCATGAACAATATTTTTTGCATTAAACTGTTCACCGTTTTTAAAAGAAGGCATTTTTCTAAATTGGACTATCCAATACAGTTTACGTGGACTTACTCTTTCAAGTATTAATATAGGGTTAACAGACTCAGCAAGGATTCTTAAGAGTTTGCACTTAAAAAAGGGTATTATAATAGCTCAAATCCACTTATCCAAGAAAAACATGTATATTACCAATAGTGAAAAGATATCTAAAAGATCTTCATTTATCTTTTAGTTTTTACATTAAATATAATCCCATGGTATTTAACAAATATTTTCAGGTCTCAAAAAATTACTTAAAAAACATCTTTAGCATTTTATAATTATGACGGCATGGTGGTATTTATGATCTCATTAATCCAGAGTTTTGAGGTTCCTTTCAATTAAGCATTTTCACTTGGCTTACTTTTCTTTTATTCGAAATATGAAAAGGTATGCCAATCATTGAGTAGGGTGATGACAGAAGTTGTTAAATATTTTTTAGCAATATAACAATGCCTCATTTTTATGTGCCTGCCTTAATTTTCAAGTAACTCTTGAAAAGTACCGATAGTCAAAGGACTGCAAACTAAACAATAATTAAGAACAAAACACTCTGGATGACTGGAGAAAATTATGAGGAGGCTTTCTAAACCAGCTCTATTTTCATGTAAACAACTGCTTTAAACTGCTAAAATACACGTGTCTTATTCTGCACTCTTCCTTTTTCTAAAAAAAAAAAAAAATCAGCAGAACAATTAAGAAATACTAAGCCTTCTATGAAGTATTGCAATAATGTTTAACCGAGACTGATGCATTTGTCCTTGACACACTGACCATGTCATCAGGCTACTGTCATGTGATATCATGTCATTTCCCCACCTGGCTAGTGACCTTGTCCTCTAAATGACCTAAAGCTTCCCTCAAGTAGCAGGAGGCCCCTCCCCGCTGCCTCAGCAAGGTCGTATGGGTCAGCGTGTCCTCATCTATAATCCACCACCATTTGTCAGCGGGGAGGCTGGAGAAGGCAGGCTTGCTACAAGGGGAGAATGCCCAATTAGGCAGCTGTCACACAAAGCATAGGCTGCAAAATTATCCCCTGTCAAAAGAAAGAGCAGCTGCGGGTGCCAGTTACAGCAACCTTTCAACCCTTTAGGTACTGGAAACTACACAGAAGTAAATGAAGAACAATTAGCGATAACAAATCGATGAATTAGGACAGTAAATTAGAAATTACTAGCAGGTGAGCTTGGGTCATACATGACATAAGGGCATACCAGACTCCATGCAAGGGCAGGGATGCGCAGAATCGCACTACCCATTTCCTTGCATGTCGATTTCCCCTCCAGCATTTTCTTCTGGCAAACCTAAAATCCTTTAAAATAGCCCTAAGCTAAAAGTGTATATACCTTTTTACTTTTCATGGAGGACCCAAATACACTGCTTCTTGACAGGAGAAAATCTTCCAGAATATTAAATCTAGTCAATTCTAAACTGTTCCTCTAATACAATCCATCAGGCTATCCCCTGAAACTTAGCTATTTGTTGGCCACAAAGTCCAAAATATCAGTTCAAATAATCACACTTAAAATATCATATCCACCTTCCTGAAGTATGTGCCCTGGATCTACTCTGGTCACACGTACAGGGAGACATCTTCTTTAAGAAAGCAACAACCAAATTCTGAGAAAACGTATGTTAATATCATAATGTTGAAGTAAAGTTTCTCTACATGATGTGAGATGTGATTCTGTGTATAAAGGAATAACTGCAAGATGCGCTTCTATGTATGATACACACAAGAAAGTATCAACTATAAAATTAACTTCTCTGATTATTCTGCTCTAATCCTATAGAGGTGATACGCATTAAGTCGCAAGCTTAGAAAGCCAATTTACTTGGACTCTTTCCAACTAATGTCTGGTACTTAGCACTCACAGCTAACAAAGGAGGAACAAAATGGGGAAACAAGTCCCACAGAGGAGAGGGAGGCCAATATGGCTATTGTTTATGGACATGGTTTCATTGTGCCTCAAAAACGTCACGTTACGTTCACAAACAACTTTCTTAAAGTCCATTTTAAACTAAAACTGCTTTTCTTCCCCCTTAGGAAAAACACGTGTGTCTTTTTACACCAGTTCTTTGAAAGTTGAGAAACCTGAACGATATGTGCTATATTTTCTAAAGACTCAGGGCAAAGTGATTTACTATAATTCCAAATCACAAATGTAAAAGTGAGGCAGAGAAGGTGAGGTGATAAAGAAGCATTTTATTCAACCCTCCCCAACACATTATAAATAAATCACAGTTGCCAGCGGAAAAAGTTTCTGATTCCTACTTCCTAAACCAAACCATTTGATAAAATTTCCAGGAGATAAATGTTGTGGGGAGAAAACTTCTCCATTAAAAGTTTATCCAAGAATTTGATTTATAAATTATGTTTCACCCTGTTAAAAAACGGCCATTTATAAATTTTCTTAAGTTTAGAACGCAACCTTCTAAAAGTCAGACTAAGGAATTCAAAGTAATGGCATATAGACAGGAATGAAGGAGTTAATGCCTTTAGAATTCAGCTTTCATCATACACGGGTGACTATCTCTTTAAATAATTTAAATCCTCTCCATCAACTACAAAGCTGTTTTGAAGCCATTTAGCTTTGTTCTTTACATGTGTTCTAATTAAGAAATGACCTTGTCATCACACATACCAGAAATCCAGGATTATTTCCTACAGCAAAAATTCACAGAGCCCCCAGAAAAAGAAAAAGAGGGGGGGAAAAAAAAAGACTTCTTCCTCAGTTCCTCACTAAAGGAAGTTGTTGGCTGGCTGAACGCTGAAGCAGTTTCACCGCATAATTTTTTGTTGTTGTTGAATGTCACAGGGCGGGTTAGTGTGACCTTGAGCTGCATCAGCAGCACAGCAAGGGTCGAGATGCCTGCAGGCGCCCTTGTACTGGATTTGCAAGACAAAAACCTTCAAACTGGCTGAAGGACATCTTAAATCTCTTCAAAGGTTTTCCGAACTAATCTGGGCTGCTCTTAGCAGGATCTGTGCCAGTGTGAGAAGCAAAATTAAAAACAAGGTCTTTGACAGGATGTTGTCTCCTCTTAACCCTTTCCCAAGCAAAACAGAACAAATCACACGCATTCTGGACACACAGTTTACCTAGAAGCATTCTTTCATAACAAATTACGTAAGCAAGCAATCACAAAGGATGAGGCAGCTATTAGTCCTTAAAACTAAACCCTCCCATTGAATTCGGGTGGAATTTTTTTCTGGCTCATATTTTTGTGTAGTGAATGGAAGACTTAAAAGAGTCTATCTGTTATCTTTTAGATTTGCAGCAAGTGATAGGTTAACATTAAGAGAGTATATTTCCATCAACATTAATGTCTTGCATTTTTTTTAAAAGAACAAGCTTTTAGCTGGTTAAGTCATAAACGTCATGCATGTTGCATACAGCTTACTAAAATTAAAACAGGGAAAAAAATTACGTGATATGTTTACTAAATTCCTTATTCCTAGCATGATGAATACACTGGTAAGAGGGGGGAAAAATCAGAATAGTGAAAGTGAACATACGTAAAACAAGATAAGGCAATCTCAGTCTTATTATAAGCAATCAGCAGAACACTTTTTTATTGTAATGTTACAGTATTTCCAATGCAGGCCAAAAGAGAGGGTATTAATACCAGCAGAAGTTGTGAGTCTTCCCTGCAATACCCTTAAAGTTTAATTTAGTAGCTACAGCTCTCAAGAAATAATCTAGGGGAACAAACAGCTATAATATTTAAAATGCAATAACTTAAAATCAGTGTATCTCCACCTTATGATGTTAGTTTCTCATCATCAGATATAAGACACGTCATAATTAGTTGTAAAGAGTATTTAGTGTAAGGTGTACCATGCATTAAGGTCCAATAGATTGCAAATTATACCCATTTAAAAAAATAGACTGAGTTCAAGATTATGCTGAGTGGCAACCAAACTCACTTGAGTTCAGGTATGCCTTCCCAAATGGCATACAAATGGGGTAGGAAGGAACACCCAGTAGGTATGTGAGAGTGAACAGTACATGTGAATTTTTCTTTAGTCACTGTGCAAAAGAAGACAGAGTTTATGTGCTAAATGCTACGGCTCAAGTTTGTAAAAAGTGCTCTAGGAACAGAGTGGGCTGTAACTAAGTTTTCAGCTTATCTGTGTCTGTGCCCTAGGTGGTGGTCAATGATGGTTAAAAAAAATGAGTAGGCAGAAGAGAATGGCAGTCACTCTAGGTTACAAAAACAGCACCTAAAGGCAGGGTATTGCTGAGTGTGATACGGGACGCGGTGGTCCAATGTGACTAGAGATTAGGCTGAAAACGCAATCAGGACCAAGGACTTTGAATCAAGGTCATGCCAAGGAGCTGGCCTTTATCTAGTGAGCAGTAGAAGGTTTACGGGCAATGGTATGACTAAATGCATGTTAAAAGACAAAAACAAAAACAGAAGCTGTAGAGTTGTTGATGGCTTAGAGGGGAAAAGTAATTGAAGCAAATTAGTGCAAAGAAGAAAACACAGTCAAAATAAGGCAGGGGAAGGAGAGTTGAAGAAAAAGACAACTCTGAAAAACAATGAAGCCTGGTTTGAATATTTAGTAAGCAATTTATATCATGTAAATAGTGTTATAAAATAGGGTATTTTTAATAGCACATTCATTAAATCAAAAAAGGAAGAAAAAAATTATGGTGACTCAAGCCCAGGTTTGTAAAACACTGTGGTAACATGACATAACGAATTTTCAAGAAAACTAAGAACTCTTGAGGAGGTATTCAACAAAGAGTCAGAATCAGAATTCTGTTGGAGATTTGAATTTTGTATATTTCAAATGGCAATCTTCATTAAGTATCGGGTAAGGATTCTGCTGATAAGGCAGCGACATGTACTTTTTCAGAACAGTGTGATGGCATAGCTCCCTTGGCTATAAGAGGGAGAGGCCTGGCTTAAACCATAAGGTCGTTGCTGGAGCTCAGAGTTTCATCAACACTAATGAAAATAAAATTAACTAAGCAAACATTTACTGACTGCCTACTATGTTTAGGACACAGAATTAAAAAATAAAAAGTCCCCAACATTCTATCAGCTTTGTGCTTCTAGTTTATCACTCATAATGATAAATCCCCAAATTACAGCTCACACCATGACACCACACAATAAAAAGATGATGCGTAAACAGAATATTGAACTGTCAGTGAATTAACAAGAGTCTGAATGAGCAGCCATCTTGGTGTTCCCATGCAGCTGACAGGTACACACAATGCATTCCCAAAACTCTCCGGGGAAGAACCAGTAAGTACCCTTTTAATTTGAAGAGAGTCATCAAACAGTGTAAGAGACTAACTGTCCTGCTAAGACCTCAGAAAGAACTTAACGGAGTATCAGCCAAGGTAAGAAGGTAGGGAGTAAAAAAGAACAGAAGTCACTAGGGCCAAGTAACTGTCTACCAGAAAGCAGACAGCACTTTCAGAAAAGGAGAGCCAGCATCAGGGATCAGGCTGAGGCAAATGGAGGGGAAGGTCAAACAAAGGAGACCAGAAGAAAAGCTTTCCAAGGGAAGACTTCTCACTCCCCTGAAAAAGATACAAACTTTACTTTGTGAAATAATTAAGAAAATGACCAAATCTCCAAACACTCTGGAGTACAGAGAATCATCACAGAAGAAGTATTTGGAGGTTCACAAGTCATAAAAAGGGTTAGCACTTAAAAGCCAAGGTACTCACAATTTTCACTGCAGCACTATTTACAATAGCCAGGACGTGGAAGCAACCTAAATGCCCATCGACAGATGAATGGATAAAGAAGATGTGGTATATATATACAATGGAATATTACTCAGCCATAAAAAGAAACAAAACTGAGTTATCTGCAGTGAGGTGGATGGACCTAGAGTCTGTCATACAGAGTGAAGCAAGTCAGAAAGAGAAAAACAAATACTGTATGCTAACACATATATATGGAATCTTAAAAAAAAAAAAAGGTTCTCATGAACCTAGGGGCAGGACAGGAATAAAGACACAGATGTAGAGAATGGACTTGAGGACACGGGGAGGGGGAAGGGTTATCTGGGACAAAGTGAGAGAGTGGCATGGACATATATACACTACCAAATGTGAAACAGATAGCTAGTGGGAAGCAGCCGCATGGCACAGGGAGATCAGCTTGGTGCTTTGTGACCACCTAGAGGGTTGGGATAGGGAGGGTGGGAGGGAGATGCAAGAGGGAGGGGATACGGGGATATACGTATGCATATAGCTGATTCACTTTGTTATACAGCAGAAACTAACACACCACTGTAAAGCAATTATACTCCAATAAAGATGTTAAAAGATAAATTAAAAAAAAAAAAAAGCCAGGGTACTGACAGGGCATAACTAGGAAGGATCTTACTGAGTATCCACAAATAAAATTACTTCTCCTTGAGTAAGCATCTCCTTCTTACAGCTGCCAAGCCAACACTGGTAATAGGTTCCAGCACATTCTATGTCTAGACATTAATAGAAGAGTGGGTAACATGATAGACCATGCAGACATATTAAAAAAAAAGGCAATTTATTAATACTAACCCACAAACACAAAAGCTAGGTTAAAACATTATTGAAATAAAAATACAGAATATTCTGTTGGCAATTAAAGTGAATTCCTGTAAAGCAGCAGTTCTCAAAGTGTGGTCCAGGGACTCCAAGGGTACCCATGATCCATTCAGGAGGAACGTGAGGTCAACACTATTTTCATAACACTACACTGTTATCTGCTTTCTTGTCTCTTTCTCTCATAACTCTACAGTGGAGTTGTCTGGGGCTACAGGATGTATGGCACTGTGTTGATGGCTACTGGAGTGCATCCTTGTGTACTTCTGTGTTTTAAAATTTTTCTCAGTTTAAATTTTTAATATGGTAAATATCGGCTGATATGACCCTCATAAACAAAAACTCTCTGGGGTTCTCAATATTTTAAGAGTATGAAAGGGTCCTGAGACAAGAAGTTTGAGAACTGCTGCTGGGCCGCAACAGTAAAGAAGTGCTTCTTGAGAAGTACAATCTTGGTTCTACTCTTCAAATGAAATCTCTACTTCCTGATTCTCAAGAACTTACATTATAACTATGACAGATAAACATTGTTCTCTGTGCAGAAATGCTTCCAAAACTCTGGTGGGAAAAGAAAAGCATGACCTTTTAAAAAGCCTACAGGGGATATGAAATATCTCCCATCTTTCCATAGTCAGTGCTATTCTGAACTTACACGAAGTAACGACTCCACAGATATTTATAAAGAAGCTGCTGTGTGTTGAGAGCTAAGGAGAGGAGGATAATTAAGCGATAAACTAGCCTTTTTTGGATCCAGTCTTGTCAGGAAAAAATATAATCAGTGACATAATGAGATAGTACTATAAGAGAAGGTATGAACAAAGTGGAAAAAAGCACGGAAGGGCAAATTCTTGGGAAGAAGATGGGGTGAGAAGGCAGGCAACACTTTTTTTAGTGAAGGCACTCCACAGAGGTGGCATGTGAACTGGCTCTAACAAAGGTGAGGCTTTGCCAATTTGAAAAGAAGTGAAAAGCATCCTTTAGGCAGTGGGAGGAGCATTAGTCCCAGCAGGGAAGCACAGCAGTACGCAGTATGTTCTAGAAACTTTAGGTAATCCACTTAAAGAACACAAACTACAAGTAATTAGAAACTTTTATACAATTTGACAAAGTAATTTGATGTCTTTTGAATTTAATGATGAAAGATTTGGATGTATAATTTGTATGTTTGTTTCTTAATTTCCCATCTGCCAGAGATAGAACCTTCTTAAAAACACAATAAAAGTGATTTACTAAAATAATGAAGCAAAAACAACAAAACAAAAACTCGCCCATCACCACAAATATTTCGAGAAGCTTAGTGGACAGGCTGCAAGATGGCAGGAATGAGGGAGTAGCAATAGCGGGAGATAAAAGCTTCAAGCTAGAAGCTTGCATAGATTGTACTATCAACAATCTCTCTATTAAGTAAATGCAAAAGAGAAAATAAATAGGGTTTGAAAATTACTAGTAGTCTCTAATCTAGAATGGGGAGAGTCTAATTATCTGAATAAAGTGCATAATAAGCTCTACTGTTAGAATCACACCAATTTCAGATGTGCAAACCACAGGCCATGTGGTTGAAGGGCAAATGTACCAAAGAATCAAGGAAAATTATCAGGTTCAACACGGTTAATTTAAGTAAAAAAAGACTACGGTCTGTGTAAGAAGAGAAAGTGAATTGACACTTTAATCAACACATTTTAAAATTATTTTAATTACTTCATTTGAAACCTTTCATGGGAGAGGGAAAAAAACCTTAGTTGACCCAGAGGCTTGGTATAGTGGGAATCTTCCTCCCAGAATAATGTTAGTTATGTCAATTAAGGTATTAAGTAAAAGACTTAGGGAAAATCAATTCTTCAAAGACATCAAATTCAGAAAAATGTTAATTATATGAATGTTTCCCATTGTAATGGTAAATTAGGATTGATTAAAGAAGGTCTGTTATTTTTCTATGGTCATTATGCTACTGGGATCGTTGAATTATTTTGATCAAAGGAGTAACACAGCAAATTGGAGTTTGGGGAAGATCTAGCGCCTGTGAGAGACTGGAGCAAGGACATCAGTATGGAGGCTTAGCAGCATAAGAGCTCCAGATGAGAAAAGAACTCTGAACCAAGATGCTGGTCATGGGAAAGGAAACTAAAGAGTGGGTGGAAGCTATGTCGGAAACTAACGATGCTTCAATTGAGCTGAACACCCAAATTTTCTTGCCCAGGTTGTCCACGAATCCAGGGAAACATCAGTGAGATAGCCAAGTTAGTTTACGGCAATTAACCCCAACCGCAGTGACTCACCCAGATTCTGGATTGATCTTGCTTTCACCAGTACCATGTCCTCATTGAAAACTTTGTATAGAAGTTTAAACACCTTTTTTAAAGTATTATTTCTTAAATTAAAAACCTTACTTTGAGGAGTGTTATATAAAGTTTGGGGAAGACTTTCCATGTTGACAATTAGCCTCACTTCCAACCTGGTAACCCAATCTGTTAGAACTCACCAGCCCACATTTTCATCTCTTCATATAGATACTATATAGGACATAAAAGTTTTAACACTTGAGACATCTGTTGAAACAGTCACCAACAACTTAACTGAACTAGGGAAAATTGTACAAAAAAGCACTCTTCTCAGTGCGAAATCATGAGCTATAACAAAAAAAAACTCCACTTAGAAAATGAGTATATTCAAGTGTTTTAAACTAAACTGATTTATGGTCAATTACCTAATTCTACCCAAGATATTAACTTTTGTATTATCAATATTTATTAAAATTAGCTAATAAACGTTACACACTGAGGTGAACAGAGCACAGAAAGCACATGGAGTCCTCTAAAGTACAATAAAGGGTGATTGTATTTTGTGACTTAGATGGGGTGACTATTTCTTTCAAAAGGGGGAGCTATCAAGTGAGTAAGGGAAATCTTGGTCTAAGATACTAAGAAGCTTTATAAACACTTCATGTTTCATATGGTTTGCAATATTCAATTAATCAAATCCTTTTCCTTTTTTCCTAATCATCCTCTTTGGCCTCTCATTCAGGACATCACTATACCTAAAAATATAACACGACTGGTTTCAAAGTGGAGCTGTATGACAAACAAACTATAGTAAAACCTTATGAAATATATTAGTCCAGAGTCTTCAACTGTACTCTGTCGTATACTAGCTATACGACAGAGTACTGGACTCTGTATCTGAAGGACAGTATCTCTGTCCAAAAGGACTAGATACTCCTTTTGGAGACTGACAGTCCACTGGCTAATGTAAGTTCTAGTGAACAGGTATTATACACTATGATGCAACATCTCCCAAACTTATTTAACCACGGGTTCCTCATTCAAAAGGAAAAGCTGTTTAACAAAACACACTTTCGAAAAAACACACTTAACATATTCACTTTTAAAATCTTGAAATGTTTTAAAATATATGTAAATGATATAGATAATCACTAATAATTCAACTTTAATTGCTTTCAAAGTTGTTCATTGTGTATTCTAAATAATCCATCTTCTATCTGGAAGAAAGATCTAGATTTGATCATTTTTCAAGGACAATTTATTGGCTATGTATATTTACCATCTGGCTATCTACAATTTATTTACCAACTGTTAAAAGTGGTTGGTGCTTACCACAAAACAAGGGTGATGAAAATTAAGAACAACAAACAAGATATAATTATATCTTGCTGGTCACAAGAATATGCATAATTATAATTTTCATTTTAACAGAATTAAAAGTTGACAATTGGGGTTCAATATCAACTATGTTTCAACAAATATAAAAGCAGATTTCAGACTATCAGACATTACCACATAATTATACCTGAATGAAAGAACTTTTAATATTTATAAATAAAAGTTAGGTAGATTTAAAATCTCAATTTAGAGGAAAAAATAATAAGTGATAATGTGAAAAATGACTAGCAACCAATAATTACTAATAGTTTTATAGCATTTTTATTTAATAAGTATAATGTTTTAAAGATTTCCTTGCTGAAATTACAAGAAAGAATAAGCAGAGTAATTAAAATAAGAGAGAAGTAGAATGATTAAAATAAAAACTTCATCACTAGATTTTCTGAACATAATCACAACAGTGAAGGAAAAGGAGTTAGTATTATCACTGTGCCAACCATATTATGCTTACAGGTAGAGGACAATCTGGTTCAAAGTTGCCATCCCCCTTTTGAAACATCAAGGCCCATTAAAACACCATGAATTTAGCATAGTCTATCTGCTATCTCTCTTTCAAACAACTAATTATGAGCACAATAATCAATCACTGTGGCTTTTCCCAGTTTACTTGTAGTTCTTCTGCCCATGCGTGAGCAGCATAAGGTCCAAGAGCTTAAGACATGACCGATTCATTTAGGTTGTAGCTATACCAGAAAACAAGCAAGTTAATCCAAGTAGAATTAGCCACTCACTCATCTCTTTCTGTTGCATTGCCCACCTACTTATGATAATTTAATCAGATTTTTAAATCATTTCTCAGAAATGCTGATACAGTATCATTTGCCCTGTAAGAGGTAACCATTTTATATAATTCAAAAAGTAATCACTGACTTATACTATAATAAGCCCACAATAACCAAATATCCTTCTATTTTTCCTCCAAACAATAATTAACTTTTTTATCTGAAATCAGATTGCTATTTTCGGTTTTCTATTAACTATCCATTTTCCCTTGTTTTTGGTAAAAACAAATTAAGCATCATCAACATAAATGCTATTCTTTCAAACATCTTAATCCCTATCTCCAGAAGTAATCTACACCTGTGAATTCTCAAGAATATTGCTTGTGTTTTTCTCATGGCATTTAACCTCTTTCTGCTGTTTGATTTTATTTACCTATCTATATTTATTCTTTCCCTGTAAGTTCCTTAGCTATGAGAGTGTATCCTATTCACTTAAAAAAACAAACAAACAAAAAACACTGCCTAATGAAGTAATTTGCACAGATAAAGCACAAAATACAAATCTGGTGATTATAAGCTAATTGGTAACTAAGAAAGGACTGTCTGAAATATATTAAAGTCATGATGATTAAGCCTTATGAACTCAGGAAAAATATTCTCACCATCCGTCTCCAAGGATTGAGTCTCTGCTTTCTGAGAAAGGAAACTGAGAAGGCTGTTGAAAAGTAGCTCTGATGCCATTTGGAGTCTTCAGATTCCCCACTCCTCCTTCAATCTAGTGTGTATCTTAAGAAGAGGAAAAAGATAGCTTGGCATCAATTCCAAACCAGATTCTGGAATATCTTTTGTGAAGTTCTGTAAACTTTTCTCAGTATCTTTTCTTGTTCAAGTTCAATACAGAAAGAGTCATTTGACAGAAAAATATGGACTGTTTATGAAATATAAATTGATCACTAAAGGAAAGCAAAAGGTTTTTGGTTTCTAGATAATACATTTACTTGATAAAAGTAGATGCTTCAAGAAAACAAACTGTGAAAAAGGTTTATAGTTGCTAGGATGCACTTATTAACCTTTGTTAATTTCAAATTTCTATCAAACTAATTCAGTTAAGTTACATGTAAAAATTCTAAATCCTCCCAAGGATGTATTTCCAAAATTTTTTTTAAAAGGAAGAAAAAAAATAGCTAGTTTCTTTCATACTAAGCTTTGTCTGTTTCAAAATACTACCTATGTAACCTTCTCAGCACAAAATTCGGTAATAAATATCAAATGTTTTATGTCCATAGAAAGACTTGTACACCAATGTCCAAAGCAGTTTTATTTTTAATAGCCAAAAACTGGAAACAACTCAAATGCCCATCAACAGGTGAATGAATTATGGTATATCCGTACAATGGAATATTTACTATTCAGCAACAAAAAAGGATATATTATTGATATAAACAACAATATGGATGAATTTCAAAACAATTATGCTGAGTGCAAGAACCCAGACAAAAAGGAATACATAGTGTGTGACTCCATTTGCATAAAAATGTAATAAATGCAAATTAATCTACAGGGAGAGTAAACAGATCAGTGGTTGCCTGGGGATAGCAGGGTAGAAAGGTACAAGAAGAAGGGATTACAAAAGAGTATTATCTTAATTGTGGTGCTGATTTCATGGGCATACGTACACACATGTCAAAAGTTATCAAACTGTATGCCTTAAATATATGCAGTTTATTATATGTCAATTACATCTCAATGAAGCAAAAAGAAATCATATTTCTTAAAATGTTGTATACCCCTTGATGTAGCAATTCCAAGTGTAGGATTTATCCTAACTGGAAAAAAAAATAGAGGATATGTACAAATATCTAGCTATAAGCATATCATTATGTACTACATAGCCATTAAAATGTTATATAAGGTAATTAAGTTTCATGGAATAATATACTATATTATATATTAAGTGATAAAAATGGGAAACAACATTATGTTTAGCATAACTGAATTTTTGTTTTAAAATTATACAAAAATAGATATAGTAGTTATTTTTGCAGAACTGATTTTTTCTTTTCCTTTTTCCTGATTTATATTTTCTAGTTTCTTTACAATAAGTGCATATTACTTTTGTAATAAATAAAACAAATTAAAGGATGAAAATAGCAACAGCCTACCACTGTCCACTCCCTAGTATATGTATAAAACAAACACTCCTACGATGTAGTGCACATTACAGATTTCTGGGTTATCATGTCACCCTCACCAGCGACCTAACAAACAATAGCGAGAAAAGGGCAGGTCTGACAGGATGAACTGGAGTCACAATTAGTAAGCTATATGCTTTACCAGTTACAATGCACTTCATGGACAAGACCTCACTGAATCTCCATAACTCAGTGAAACAAGCAGAGAAGGCATTACCCCATTTTATGAAGGAGAAACAAACAGTGTGCAGGGCTGGTTAAGTGTCATGCCCCAAATTATAGATCCTGGACTCAAACTGAACCTTGACTATAAATCCTGATAGGAATTCTGAGAGAGCAGGGAAAAATCACTTCTGATAATCTATAACTACAAGGCAGTACTTTACCCGTGAACTTAAAAATAACCATATTTACAATCAATTTAGTATTTCTATTAGAATGCGCCAGGGGCCTTGGAAATGTCCTAAATTCCCAGTCCCCAATCTCAGAATCTATACCCAAGACAACCCCATCTTGCCCCTTGTCAACATTATAATTGTTCAATTTTTAGTCACATTTCTTTCCTTCTTGAAAAAAACATGTATTACCTTTTGTTTTCAAGCTGGAAAAGAAAGTAACCATAACTATATTTATGGATGATGGGAGGAGTAACCTACAAGTTGATGTCAAAAGGTCTAACTTAATTTACTTTAAAATACCACCTTTTGGGGCTTCCCTGGTGGCGCAGTGGTTGAGAATCTGCCTGCCAATGCAGGGGACACGGGTTCGAGCCATGGTCTGGGAAGATCCCACATGCCGCGGAGCAACTAGGCCTGTGAGCCGCAACTACTGAGCCTGCGCATCTGGAGCCTGTGCTCCGCAACAAGAGAGGCCACGATAGGGAGAGGCCCGCGCACCGCGATGAAGAGTGGCCCCCACTTGCCACAACTAGAGAAATGCCTCGCACAGAAACGAAGACCCAACACAGCCAAATTAATTAATTAATTAAAAAACAAAAAGTTGCAAAATGTAATTTTAAAAAATAAATAAATAATAAAATAAAATACCACCTTTTTGGCTGTATCTTTTTTGGCACATGAGCAGACAAGAAATAGTCTCTAAACAGGCATATTCACCAAAGGAAACGACCAATTCCTGACAAGAGTAAAAGTAAATACCTCCAGAGGAGCTGGTTGGTATCTGCTGACAAAGCCTTGAAGCATAAGGAACCCTTCCTGCTACCACTCTTTACCAGCACTCCCGCAACAGTGAGAAACTTAAACAAAAGGTAATGACAGCTCTCATATACTGGGCAGTTACTATTAACAGACACTGCACTAAACCCTTTATATACAACCCTATGACATGATGATTATAATCCTCATTTTATAGATGAGGAAACTGAGTTTAAGTTACCCCAAATCACAAAACTAGTAAGAACTTAAAGTGGAATTCAAACTCTGGTATATTTTACTTGAAAACAAGACAGGGCCTTGGCAGTTCTCTGGAGCTGACTTTTTTCTAGTACTACTGACTTTTTTCTAGTACTACTGACTTTTTTCTAGTACTACTCACTTACCATAGTCTCAATTTGGGTAGTGCAAAACACCTGGCAATAGTACATAAAGTTCACGAGTCTACATTTTTCCATGTAGAGAGGAAAAAATATTCAGTGCCCACAGTTTATGTCTGATACTTTGCCACATTCTAGAATTGTTTTAATGGTTGGGCTCTATTAAAGCATTATTATAACCCTTTTGAGCTAAACATATGACCACAGGAAGGATAAATTAGAAGAATACTTAAATAAAAATTAGCAAAAGATAATATAAAATAAACCACTATCATAGATTATTAGTAAATGGAAAAATTAGCCTTAAATCCAAATCAATGAAATATGCCAGATGTGTTGTAAATCATGTAGGAAGGAAGCATGTCTATGAATAATAAAACATTCAAATAACTTTCTTATAATTATACTGTGGAATATTATGTAATCATTAAAAGATATGTTTCCAAATAATATTTAATGACATGATACAATGATCAGAATATGACTGCCAAGAAAGCAAGATACTAAACTATGTATTTGATATTAGAACAAATTATAGGGGCAAGGCACTGTGCTAGGTATTGGAATTACAAAGTGAACAGGACAAGTGCAAACCCTAGTGCTGAACTACTTACTCTCCACTTTATTCTCTGTGTGACTTTAAGGCCTCCAGGTTTTTTAGATACCAGTTTTTCCTCATCTCCTCACAGTAGCTTTTCCTCACCATTTTATACAAAGTAGCTGCTTCTTCTCTCTCTCTCTTTTGTTTAAACTCGTTATTTTGTTTTCTGTTTCCTTCCTTTCTTTTTTGTCTGTGTCTATTGAGATAATCATGCAGTTTTGTCCTACATTCTTTTGATAAGGTATATTACATTAGTTGATTGTTTCAAAGTGAAATAATCTTTCCTTTCTGGGACACATGCCTAAAACTGATACCATACTTACTGGTGAAAAAGACTGAATGCTTTCCCCCTCTAACACTGGGAAAAAGGCAAGGATGACCGGCTTTAGCCACTACTATTCAACACTGTACCAGAGATTCTACTCAGTGCAATCAGGCAAGAAACATAAAGACATACAGATTGGAAAAGAAAAAGATAAAAAACTCTTTATTTGCAGGCAACATGATCCTGTACGTAGATTATCCTAAGGAAGCAAATAAAACAAAACAAACAAAAAAGCTATTGAAATTACGTTTTGAAAGATTGTAGAATACAAGATCCATGTATAAAAAGTAATTGCATTTTTATATACTAGCAAAAAACAATCCAAAAATGAAATTTATTTAAAAGTTCCCCTCACTCACAATAGTAGCAAAAAATAAAAGACTTATGAATAAATTTAATTTAAAAATGCAAAAGCCATACACTTAAAATCCAAAACACTGTTAAGAGACATTAAAGGTCTAAATAAACAAAGATCCATTCCACGTTCATGGACTGGAAGACTCAGTATTGTTAAGATGGCAATTCTCCCCAAATTGATCTATCAAAATCCCATCATGCTGTTTTTTGTAGAAATTGATCCTAAAAATATATATGATAGTCTAAAGAACCTAAAATATCCAAACAATATTGAAAAGGCAGATTAAAGTTGCAGGACTTCACCTAATTTCAAAACTTACATAAAGCTCTAATAACCAACACAGTGTGATACTGGCATAGAGATAGACATTTGGATAATGAAACAGAATAGATAGCCCAGAATAAATTCTCACATTCATGGTCATTTGATTTTCAACAAATGTGCTATGGCAATTCAATGGGGAAAAAAGTCTTTTTAATAAATGGTGCAGGAACAGCTGGATATTCACATGCAAAAATAAACTGATAAATAAGTATAAACATTTACCTCACAACATACAAAAACAGTAACCCAAAACAGACCATAGCTCAAACTGTAAGAACTAAAACTACAAAACTTCTAGAAGAAAGCATAAGGGGAAAAAAAAAAAATCTCGTGACCTTAGGTCAGGGAAAGATTTCTTAAATATGACAAGAAAAGCTCAATCAATTATAAAAATGGACTTCATCAAATTCTCTAAAAGACACAATTTAGATAAAAGACAAGTCCCATAATGGGAGAAAATATCTGCAAATATTTTCTCTATATATTCTTTATCATGTATACATGATAAAGAAATGGTATCCAGCATATTAAAAGCCTTAGCCCTCAAGAATAAGATGATAAATCAATTTTAAAAAACAGGCTAAAGATTTGAAGACTCCACCAAAGATACAAGAATGTTTAGTAAATACACAGAAAGATGCTCATCATCATGACCTATCAGAGAAATGCAAATAAACCTACGAGATTTCATTATGCACCCACTAGAATAGATACATATTTTTTTAAAAGACTGAATAATTCAAAGGTTAGGGAGGATAGGGAGAAACTGAAACCTTCACACATTGCTGATAAGACATAAAATAAAATAGCACAGCCTCTTTGGAAAGCAGTTTGGCAGCTCCTTAAAAAGTTAAACATAGAGTTACTATATAACCCAGAATTCTTACTCCTAGGTATAAACAGAAGGGAAAACTTATGTCCACACAAAAACCTATATATGCATGCTTAAACAACATTATTCATAACAGCCAGAAATTAGATGCAACCTATGTGTCTATCAACCAATGAATAACAAAATGGGATAACATTCAATACAACGGAATATTATTCAGCCATAAAAAGGAATGAACTACTGATATATGCTACAATATAGATGAATCTTGCAAATTATTATGCTTAGTGAAAGAAGCCAGTTACAAAAAAACATGCGTTATATGATTCCATCTATGTGAAATGTCCAGAATAGGCGAATTCAGAGACAGGAAGGAGATCAGTAATCACCTAGGGCTGAAGATGGAGGAGGATAGGAGTGACTGCCAATGGGTATGGGGTGCCTTTTAGGTTCATGAAAACGTTCAAAAATTCAATGGTGGTGTTGGCTGCACACCCGTGTGGCTATAAAGAACACTTTAAATGGGTAAATTTTACGGTATGTAAATTATCTCAATAAAGCTGTAAAAAAAACCACGATGATTAGCTAGAAATTATTAAAATATCAAAAGTAATTTCAGAGTAGAAACCTGGACTTCTAATCTGACTTACTTGCTTTTGAGCATGTCTGACATTTCATCTGAACAGGTTTTAGTATTCAATTAATTGTAACTAAATATAAATCACATAAGAAAATCAACTGTGTTTTTACAAACCAGTAACAAACAGAAAATAACATTTAAAAAACATCCAACAAGAAAATGTGTCTAAAGAACAAAAGTAACTTGTAAATATTGCAAATTCTATATGGAGAAAATATTGGAAGACATTATTAAATGCAACCTAAATAAATGGGATGACATACCATGTTCCTGATAGAAAGACTCAATACTATAACGTGGTAATTCTCCTCAAACTGGACCAATACATTGAATGCGATGCCAATCGAAATCCAAAGGTTTTGTAAGATGATTCTAAAGTTTACAACGGGACAGCAAAAGCCCGTAAGAGACAAGCCATCCAACAAGAAAAAGCATACTGTACAGAATGTGCTCTACCTATATGGAGACTTATTTTAAAGCTTTACCCCATTAAGTTAGTGTGCTCCTGGAAAAGAGACAAACTGACCACTGGAGAAGAAACAGACCTTCACACATAAGGAAAATGATATTTAATAAAAGTTGCATTGCAGATCACTGAAGTAAGGAGGAATCATTCAATAGTGGTGAAACAACTGGTTATCCATTCGGGGGGAGAAAAAGAAATTGGATCTCTACTATATACTATATAAAAAATAAATTCCAGAGGAATTCAAGTTTTAAGGAGAGAAATCAAGTCTCTAACATTTTTAAAACAAAATATAAGAGATACCTTTATGAACTCAGAGTAGCAAAGGTTTTCTCAGGACATAGAAAGGGTTAACTATAAATCATATGATTAATAACTTCAACTGCATCATACTTAAAAACTTCCATTCATCAACAAATACAACAAAGAAAAAGATAAACTAAAACACCACAAAGCACGTTGCCAAAAAAGATTTTGGTATCCAGAATGTGTGTGTGTGTGTGTGTGTGTGTGTGTGTGTGTGTGTGTGTGTGTGTGTGTGTGTGTGTGTGTGTGTGTGTGTGTGTGTGTGTGTGTGTGTGTGTGTGTGTGTTATAACATTTTAATTAAAAATGCAAAGGGGCATCCCTAATAAGGGGAGTCAGAGCCCAAGCAGGATGAGGCAAGTGTCCGTGGTGGAGGGAGGGGACAATGTGGCGTGGGAGTCCACACCCAAGCTCTGGAAGGGTGGTTTAGGGTGAGCAGAACCCTGCATAGCAGTGGTCCAATGATGGGTGTCAACGCCTGATCAGGGTGCCCATAAAGAGATTCACGATGCACCGTGCTGTGCAATGTAGGAATCCAAGTGGGGTGAGGAGGGTTTCCACGTAAGTGGCTTTGAAGCTCAAACAGAATTGTGGGGTGGTGGAGGGAGACTGATCAAATAAGTAAGTAAATTTAGAATAACAATAGGCAAGTTTCCCACTGTTAGAGAGGAGGTACAAAAAAGGGAAAAAATGTGGTTTAACTCTATAATATGGGAATGAAATTGGAGGTAGCAGTATGGTCGAGGAATGACATGTCAAAAGGACACAGAAGCCAACTTGAAGGGGATCCCACCGGCTAACTCAGGGTAAGAAGAGCATCAAAATAAATAACAACAGTAATGCATTATAGCTCATTGAATAAAACACAGAATCATGTGCTCACAGTGATACAAATAAATTAATTAATTAAATGAGAGTTTGACCAGGATGGGGATATTTACAGTTCCAAAGCACCTTCACACAAAATAATTACTAATTACAGAGGAAAAATGAGTAATTTCACAGTAGAGAAACCTGGCCAACATCCTCTGAATCAAGTAATCCAAGTGAACTTCAACAGTAATAGGTCAAAATGAAACCAGGTGCCACCTTACAAGATGAGAAGAGAAGACAGTGTAACATCTGTGATATTCCTGCCAAATACTCATAACCTACATCTACTCATAAGGTAACAGCAGACAAACCTAAAGGAAGAGACATTCTATGAAATAACTGGCCTACATAGTCTTCAAAAGTGCCAAGGTCTTGAAAGTCAAACAAAGGCTTAAGAAGGGTTTCAGATTGGAAAAAAAGACTAAAGAGATGTGACAAGTAAAATGCAAGGCGTGATTCTAAATTGGAACCTTTTACTATAAAGGACATTATTGGGACGACTTTTGAAAAGTGAATGAGACCTGAGGATTAGATGGTAGCAATGCGTCAGTGTTAATTTCTTGATTTTAATGGTTTTTATTGTGGTTTTTAGGATAATGTTCTTGTTTGTAGGAAATATACACTCATTTATTTAGGGGCGATGGAGCATCAAATCAAATCTTCAGGGGAAAAAAACGTATCTTTACTGTACTTGCAACTTCTCTGTAAGTGTGTTATTTTAAAATTTTAAATTTAAAAAAATAACTGCATTTAATGTACGATCTTAAGTACATAATGGACAAAAGACATGAACAGCATTTTGTGTAAGAAAAATACCAATGTTGAGTATCACATGAAAAGATGTTCAACCTCATCAGCAATCACAGAAAAACAAATTAAGACCATAATAAGATGCTATTTTGCAGCCTCTAAATAAGCAGAAGTTAAGAAGCCTGACAAGGCTTCTGAGTTTTGGCAATGATCTGGCTCAACAGGGGGTTCTGATACATTGCTATTGGAAGGTAAAATGGTCCAAAGACTTCAGAAAACAATTTGGCATTATTTCATACAGTTGAACATCCTCTATGCTTCTACTCTTAGGTATTTCTCCTCAAGTCTTGCACATGTACACCAGTACACATACAAATGATTGCTGATACACAGACACATCTGTATCAATGTATAGATACAGCAAAATAGATATATCAAAAATGAATAAAACGAGCAAACAAAAACCCAACAATAACCCAGATGTCCACCAATAGGACAGAAAATAAATTCATACAATGGAATATTACTCAGCAGTGAAATAAATGAACTACAATTACATTCAACAATATAAATAAATGTCCAAGAAACACAATGAATGGGAAAAAAAAGTCTCAGAAGACTACACACAGTATGCTACCAATTTTACAAAACTTAAAAAAAAGTAAAATTAAACAGCATATTATTTAAGAAACCATGTGATAATAAAAAGAAAGTAAATGATTAACACAAAACTGAAGAGTAGCTGGGGGTCAGGGAGGGCAGTAAGGGTAAAGGTATAGGCAAGGAGAGGCACAATGCTGACAGATGCAACTGTTATTAGTATAAGTCCTGATCCCATGCTGGTTGGTGGGTTCTCGGGAGATCACTTTGATATTGTGCTTCATAATTTAAATATATTCCTTGTTTATATCATTCATGTTTACATAATAAAAAAGTAAGCTGCTATAAGAGTTTTACTTCGACAAGAATCTTGTTTAGGTAAGCATCTTAATCATTTGCACACATGAACAAATGCTAACTGCTAGGCAATAGATTTTGCAAACTCTCCTTTTTTTAAAAAACAAAAGCAAAGGAGAATATAAAGAAATACACTCTAAAGAACTTGAAAGCAAATTTGTAGATTAAAAACTTATAGCTTGGTCGATCAAAGAATGAGTCTAATTCATATCTACCATCAATTTGGTCGCAAATGAAACTAACATAAGTGCTTGCTTCATTACTGTAAATTTGCAGAACTCTCTCATGAGAGATGGTCATTTTGCAAAAATTACTTAACATGAGAAATAGGTAAACTGAAGTAATTCAGTACACTTCATGTTCTGAACAAACAGATTTCCCCTCTAAATATACACATTTCCCCTCACGGGTCATATAGGCCAAAGGTCATATATTCAGCATGATTGGCCAAAAGTGTGATGAGAAAAGGCTAATCCATTTTAAAGAGCGGTATTTCTTTGCTCAATAAATAATTTCGTGTATTTATTACACAGTACTTTTATCTGACAAAACAATTATAATTTGTTTCCTCAACAACCTCACATTATGGATAGGGCACATTTGATCAAGCGATGCCTACTACTTCATGTCCCGTAATTTTTTTTAAGTTTTTAAATAAATTAGAAATGATAATGTTCTAAATCAAACTTTCTACCTAAATATTTCTTGAGCACCTATAACATGAAAGGTACTTTACAAGGTGCTTCTCAGCATTTTATGTGATGCACGCAGATTGAAAACTGTAGCTAGGTGCGGCATCCTTATTAAATGTAAATAAGTGCAATAATCTGGTTAAAAGACATCTTGGACTAATTCCACTTCAAAAGAAAAGCCATTCTTATGGATAAACTCGCCTAAGGTATACTGTACTGATCTTTCTCCTGACTTGGATCACTACTGAATAATATGCCTGTGCATTAGCTATAGGCTGCACAATACTGAGGAAGTTGGGGTGTGGGAGGATAATCTGGACAGTTAACAGCAGAACGTCTTTAGAAGGATCACTTATTGCATCATGTTCAGAGTAAACAGACATACTCTAAATCCGTATCATTGGTCCTTGTGGTGTATTTCTTTTTTTAATGTGTATTTTTAACATGATTTGGGGCTTCAAAACTGAGGTACTGACTCAAGGAATAAATATATTTAATAGGCAATTTTTGAAACTAAAATATAGTAGGCACTAAATAAATGCTCAGTGTATAGATGTTTCTTTGAATACTCTATTTTAAAATTAGTTCCAGTGTTTCCCTGTATTTGTTCAATGGAACGTAAAATAGTCCTGCCCCCGCATAACACTTTTATTTCCCCCTTTTGTATTCTCTCCTTATTGCTGTTGTTTGAATATATATACATTTTTGAAGCCTTTTCCTGTTATTAATGGCCAAAGTCATCCTTTTAAAAAATATATATTGATCTGTCTTCAAGAAATATATATATAAGTAATTGTTTATTGGACATCTCAAATTTAATATGTCAATAACTGAGTTCTTGTTCTTCCTAATCTCAGATAATATCAACTCCATTCTTCTAACTGTTCAGGCCTCAAACCCTGGCTGCCATCCTAGAGGCCTCTCCTCTTCTCACACCTCACATCCAATTCCTCAGCACATTCTGTGGGCTTTCCATTAGAAATATTCAGAATCCAACTATTTCTTACTGCTCCCATCCTAGTCACCACCATTTCTCCTCGATTATTACAAAAGCTTCCTAGCTGGTTTCCTTGCTTCTGTTTTTAACGCCCCTTTGGTCCATTTAACACAACGGCCAAAGTGATTATGTAAGAATGTTACACTGGATCACTCCTCTGCTCAAAACTGTCTAGTGGCTTCCCCCTCTGACCTCACTTCCTGTGATCCTTCCTTATTCACCCCACTCCAGCCACAGGGCGTTTAACTAGAACACTCTTCTCCCCAGAGAGCTGCATCATCAGCTCCCACGCCAACTCAACCTTTACTCAAGGCATCTTCTGGGTGAGACTTCCCTGGACATAATCTGAAATTGCACGCACACCCCACCCCAGACCTTCCATGTTCCCTTCTCTAATTTTAAGTTAGCACTTGTTAATAAGAGGTCATGAAATTGAATTGCTTTATATTTTTGTCTATCTCACCAATAAAATGTAAGTTCCAAGGGGGCAGCAGTTTTTTCCCCTTCTGTTCACTGCTCTATCCTCAGAGCCTCCCCCTTTCTTACTGGCTGGCAGAACACCTTAGAAGGTGAATATTGATTAGGTCAAGCTGCTTAAGGCAAGTAATGTTTACTCTGCCAAAAAGGCGTTTAGGCACAGGCCTATGATACAATTATGGCCAATGAAGTTTACTAGAAAATGTTTCTCCCCACTTTAAAAAAAAAGTGGCATGGAAAAATAGCTATCTTGCAACCATGAAGAGTGACATTGTCAAAACACTCAAGATGGCAGAGAAGAAATATGGAAAATACCTCGTGGGTCCTTGATAACGTTATTATGACAATTAATTAACGACCAGTAATCTAAACTTCCTGTTGAGTGAGACATAATATACTCCTTGCTGTTTAAGCTATTTTAGTAAGGTCTTCTATTACTTATATCTTAATCAACACAGAAACATTTTTCAAATATTCAGTTTCCCGAAATGTGTTAGGTCGAGCTACAGTGAAGATGGATGTGGGATGTTTTCTCCCTTTTCTATGCTGCATGCCTAGAGAACATGTCATATGACAATAAACAAGATCTCTCAATGTGAATCATATTTCCTCATAGGAATGACTGTATAAACAGTGCGTTTGTTCTTAACTAAGAATTGAAAGTAAACATATAACCAAAGCAAAGGCATTCCGAATACAGAGCTTTAAAATACTTCAAATAATAAAATTATATTCTAAACCACTATATGCCTAGCCAGATTCTGCAAAACTATTAGTGCTCACCCAAAGAAAGGAAGAAACGGAAGGAGAGAGAGAAAATTAGGTGGTAAGAAGGAGGTGAGGAGTTCCCAAGGCCAAATAAAATCAGATGATGAATTAAATAAAATAATTATGCTTCCTTTGTGTGTGAACACACACTGGAAGGCAGCTATGGGACACCTTCATTCATTTGAGATGCACCCCTTCATCCCTGATTGGAAAAGAAGGTGGGTTGACAGTCAGTTACAGTTTGAGTCAAAGGGCTTAGAGTCATCAGGTTTTGCTTTTTAACTCAAAGCCAACCCATCAGTCGTTAACAAAGCCCAAACTACAGCTATTCAAAACTAATAACTCTTCATGTTCTCAGTATAACAACCTACCAAACCTTTTATGCCTCCTCATAAAAGTCTTATCAACTGAAAATTCCTATAAGGTAAAATCCCTATACCATTGAATAACTTACTCTAGACATACTGGGCCCAAAATAGAGGATATAAAAAATTAACTTTATATAGAATACACTTAACTCTATCCTAAATATTATACCTATAATATATGGTAATTATATAATTAGCAATCTTTTATTAGCTGTCATTTTGAAAAATTATTGGATGAATTACAGCTCTAAATAAAATTATTGAAAGCTGTTGAGAAAAGCAGAGATTTCCTTTAAAATCTTCTCACCACATTTTACAACAGTAAACAAAAGCAATACAAATTATTGTGTTGGTGAAACTTCAAAAAGTAGTCATGAATCAACTTAACTGAGGGCTTTAATGCAGAAAGTACATCTGATCATCCTAGGGTTGACTATTACTGACCTCTGGTACAATCTTTGCCTCTTCCTGCTCTACCTCGTTTTTTCTTTGGGTCACTCCACATACAAGAAATGAAACAGGAAGGAAAGCAGATGCACGAATAAAGACTAGATTAAAAGCACAAAGCCATGGAGTGACCACAAAAATGGATGCCGTCGTAGGCCATTCAGGGTGCTATAATAGAATACCATAGGCTGGTATTCTATTATAAAACAACAGAAATTTATTACAGTTTTGGAGGCTGGGAAGTCCAAGAGCAAGGTGAGGGCGGATTGCCTGGGGAGAGCCTGTTTCCTGGTTCACAGACAGCCATCTTCTCACTATACCTCACACGGTAGAAGGGGAAAGGGATTTCTCTTGAGCCTTTTTATAAGCATTAATCCCGTTCATGAGGCCTCTTCCTTCATGACCTAATCACCTCCCAAAGGCCCCACCTCCTAAAACCATCACCTTGGGTGAGTGGGTGGGAGCGCTGTTAGTATTCCAACATATGAATTTTGTGGGAGACACACATTCAGACCGTAGCAGATGCAGTGTAAACATCTATTTTTACAAAACATAAACTAGGTGCCATTTTTACTACAAGAGATTCAGAGCATTGTAGTATTTTATTTTAATGTAAGTCAGCTAAACGTTATACAAATAAAAAAGCATTTACTCCCAAAATTCCAACATTAACCATTCAATCAAAAAGATTAGGAACTATATTTCCCACAAGTACTCAAGGCCGTGTCCAAAAGTTATCTATCTGTGGACTAAAAAGAACAACTAAAAATTACTACAGACCATGTGCCAGGAACTACATTGTGCTTTCTACGGTTTAATTCCTTTAATTTTCAGAACAACCCTATAAAATTATCCCCATTTTACAGATGGGAATGCTGAGCCTTAGGAGGCAAGATTACTAGCCCAAAGCCAACAGTCGCTAAGTACGTGGCAGAGGTAGGATTCACACTTGTTCAAAACCATCACACCCCACAGTGTCTCAATCCTTGTCAAATTCAATCCACTTACCTGTAAATACTGCTTTGACTTGAATATGGTTTTCTGAAGACTTTTTAAAAGCCACAAATATATTTCTATATTTTAATGACTCTCAACATGGAATGCAAGTTTTTAAAACAACTATTTGGAGGGTTAATTCCCAGCTATTATGATGAACTTTTATTAACTAGATGGCAAATAATACCAGTTATTGACAACAGTGTTAAGTCATGTATTATCTCCTTTAATTGTTACCTATAAAATAGATATTATGTAACTTTACAGATGAAGAAACTAAGGCTCAGAACAGTGGAGTGGGTTGCCCAAAGTCATACAGCAGGTGAGGAGTACACCATGATTCCGATTCAGGTCAGTGTGCCTCTACAATGCATTCCACAGACCACTGCCCAATAAAGGCTCCACCATGGCAAACCAGTTGCCTTGGTCAACTTGTCTCCTGATCATTTCACGAAAAACTAATAGTCTATTTTTAGATCACAGTCAAATTTTCTGCACCTAGAGCTATGCTGAAGACACAAATATATATACTAGCCCTTACTGCCCCCACTAGCCTCTTTAAATAAAAATACATTTCTAGGGTAGACTAGTTTCTGGCAATTTCTATTAACAAATTCACCAAAAACCGTTGACCCTTGTTTGGAACTACATGGGTCCACTTACATGTGGATTTTTTCCAATAAATATATTGGACATTTTTTTGAGATTTGTGACAATTTGAAACAGTTTCAGACAAACCACCTAGACTAGAAATATCAAAAACTTAAGAAAAAGGTATGTCATGAATGTATAAAATGTATGTAGATACTAGTCTATCCTTACAGAGGCATAAGGTGAGTGATATTTAACATAAAATTAATAATGTGTTAATTTTCTGTTTTATAACTTTGCCTTCAAAGATTTACATTACTGTACAGCATGCTCCCCGAACATGGTAATACGGTATGCCATAAAAATTTTATAAGGATTCATTCATTAGTGTATAGGCTGGGCTGCCGTGAAACAACTGTATTGATTACACTAGGCTACCATAAAGTGACCACACTGTTCTTCTTCTTTATCAACGTATGAATTGTTATGTCTGCAAATAAGTATGAAATTTTCACATGATCTTTTCATGTTTGATGTCTAACGTTAATAAAGCATACAACATCTACAACGTTTTACATCATATAAGACAATATTGACGTAGGTACTGACAGACAATTCATCTTAACAGATGATGTAAACTTAGCATATGGATGAATACAGCACAGTACTATGCATTTTCTCTTCCTTATGTTAATAACATTTTCTTTTCCCTAGCTTACTTTATTGTAAGAGTACAGTACATAATGCATTTAACTACAAAATACGTGTTAACGGACTATTTTATCGGTAAGGCTTATGGTCAACTGTAGGCCATTAGTAGTTAAGTTTGGGGGGAGTCAAAAGTAATATGCAGATTTTCAAATACACAGGTTGGGGGGCTGGTGACCCAACTCCTGTCTTGTTCAAGGGTCAACTGTACACTGTTTTTGTTACTACCACAGCATAAGCATCCTGAATGTTCCTTCCTGGAATAAAGCCTGTTAAACCTCTTTGCAGGAAAATCTGTATGACTTTTTAAGTAACAAAAAGCTGAGGAAATGTTGATACTTTAAAATAAATCTTGACCCAGTAAGAACTGGCGCTAGGTCTTTTATCTTCTTGCAGTCAGCAAAAGTACAAATCTATAAAAATTCAAATAGTAGTTAAGGGCATGCATTTTGAAGTACTTACACGTGGGGTGAGTTATTTCACAAACTCATACGTACTGAAAAAATGTTTTTAATCTGGATATGTGAGCAGAAATCACTTTTAAAACCTATAAATGCTATACAATGAAAGAAAAAGCAAGTCCATGTGGGGTTTTACCAACTGTTCTTTGGGGGGGAAGTTATTACTGGCTGTTACGCACCTTGCTAAAAATATCGTTCAGATGCATTCAGAAGCTGCTGTTTCTAACCCTGTATTAATCTAGATCTTTGAAAATCAAATGATGGCCAGTTTAATCACCCAGCAAAAACAAGCAACTGTGTATGTGGAGGGCAGGATTAGAGGAAGTGGAGAGAACTGGGTCAGTAGGTGGCAGATGTTAACTGGTTCAAATTTGAAAGGCGTTCAAAAGTATAGACCAGAGTTTGTGAAAACCCTTAAAGTGGAGGAGAAACAAAGAAAGAAAAATGCAAAATGTGTGTAAGAAAAGATCCTAATTTAGAAGGGTGTGCTATTGAGTAAACAGTGGTCATCCAAAAACTTACTTCTTTTGAAAAATATAGAATTAACAACATTGTCAATAACATGTTATCTTTCTAGAACGTTACATTGGTGACAACGAACTTTATTTCCTCATTTACTTTGTGGACTATTCCTGTGATGTAGGTTGTATCCTCCTTTTTCAGATCAGGAAACTGAGGCTCAGGTTAAGCAATTTGCAAGCAGTCCCCATGGAGAGCTACGGCTCAAATATAAATCTTACGATTCTAAGACCAGCATTTTCCTCATCACGTATTGAACTGTGGCCATGATGGTGGCAACTCTTTAAGTGTCTGCGTAAGAGGTAAAAGAGAAATATATCCCTTGGGTTAATTATTGTTTTCAATAAAACAAAGGAAGAAAAGAACTACTTCTGCCTTCTCCCAGGAGAAAATGGGAATCCTATCCCTAATAAATGTTTTCTTTTAAAATACAAGCTTATAAGCTAGTGACTAGTGATCATGTGATAAGCCTATCAGAATAAAAATCTAAATGCCGAAACTTGAATGTCTTAAATAGTTCACATAGATTTATTTCAGACAATTCTGGTGGGAAAAAAAAAAAAGCATGATAATCTTCATTTTACATTAAAGTAACCAGGAGGAAAAGACGTTACATTATTTTGTAGAAGACTTAAGCTAAAATAATAGTATTCTGTGGTCACCAGACTAGGTTTAAATTGGATGTGACTTTGTAACAAATACTGTCATGACGTTTTCACCCTTAATAGAAACTCATGGGAGTACTTAAATAAAATGAAAATGTTATCCATTTCTTATTTCCTGAAATTACCGTGAAAATGGCAGCTTAGCATGAACTCAGTATTAATACAAAACCTCCATGCACATATTTTTAATACACTCGTCAGTGTAACTTTAATAATTTTCACTGTCAGGTTATATCTATTTCTATTAGAATAAACACAGACTTTCTTTCAGAATTTTTGTCTGTAATATAAAGTAAAAGCAAGCCTTAAAACAAAAAACAAAAAAGGCTTAATATTTTCTAAACTTTATACCCTAGGTAATAAAGTAACGGTTCTCTATACTGACTGCCTAAAAGCATCCGGGCGGCCTATAAGGTTAACTTCCCAAGCCTCTTTAGTGGTCCAAAGAATGTTATCCAAACTGCACATCATATTTTCTTACGAGTAAGGAAGACTCAGAAGCCACAATCATTGCCTCCTCCTCCTTACAAACTCAGTTTCTGTTACCACTCTGTGTCACCAATAACATACAGAGAACCATAACAGGCCCACATTTTCAGGGCCTATTTTATGTGTGATGACAGCATTCGTGGTTTAAGATGCTGGTCTTATGAAACTCATCTCCCCCTGAACCTCAACCTACCTCTTCCTTTAAGCTAATTTACAGCTATCATCCAGGTATGCAGGACATTCAGATTTTGTTTTTGAGGGGGAAAAAAATCTCTGAAAGACAGAAACTTCTTCTATTCCAAAATACTGTTCTTAGCACCAGAACTTATCCCCAATCAAATAAAAAGCTTTTCACAAATTCAGTCCTGTTTAAAACCTGCACTAGCCAGGTAAGCTATTTAGTTTTAAATACTCCTAGGAAATAGAACTGACAGGGATGGGGTCACCTTTAAGAAATTTATGGAAATCTGTGAAAAGATGCCCTTCAAAAAATGTATTTAACCCCAATGTAATTCAGTATGAGGAATGAAGGATCAATTTTGGAAAGTTAACAAAACTTTTAAATTCATTCATCTTTGAAACTGTTGCAGTCCAAAAAGGTAACTCATTACTTTCACCAAAGGCATCTGGATTTTTGTTCTTGTTTCAGATGAACAGTAAAGAGATTTATTAGAATATACAGTCAGCTAACATTAAATCAATCTTGCCATCATTCAGGTAAGGAACATTAAAACAACATTTTTTCAACAACAATATTTCACATTAAGTTAAGCCAAAGAAATTTATATACACAACAAAATACAGTTTGGGTATTATCATGAACACTTGTATCAAACTCTGGAACCTACAAATTTCTGACATACACGCTATCATTTCATCTTCACGCAAACCCCATGCAAAAACTACTGCACAATAAGTTTAAATAACTTGCATAATATACAATGAATACAGGATGAATTTTTAAATCCTTTGTTTGTCTCTAAAGCTCCAGGGTATACCCTGGAGTTGTTTTTTTCATCAACACTTCAATTTATCACCCTGTATATGGGAGGCATCAAGCTGTGCTTTGTAAATCACAATTTTATAAAAGATGTGGTCCCTTCCCTTCAGAAGTTTACAATCTTGTTGAAAAGACCAATAAAATAATGTCATGTGAATGGTACTCATCAACTACTGAGAGAGTGCAAGAGGGTATGTGTTCCTTTCTTTAGGGTGATCATACAAATCACAGGATGGGTAGTGTTTTGGTAAAAGAGAACTAGAGACAGAAGAAGATCACAACACATCTGAGATGAAGATGGCAAAAACTGTGGCAGTTTAAGAAGTGTGCAATTAACATGCTCAAGGATTAGGCAAATGGAATATGATGCAGGAGCTGGGTAGAAACAGGACTTGGCCTTTATCTTGTGGGCAAAGGTCTTTGTGTTCAGGGTAATGATTATTTCTTCAGAAAGTTTTATTGTGCTGTAGTGTGTAGAACATATTGGATAATAAAAACTAAAAGGTAAAAGACCAGTTAGAAAGCTACTACAGTAACTGTCTAACAAGTATGAAGTACTAAAGCTTGAATTTAGAAGATGGAAGTGGAAAAAGAAAGAAATCAATCTCATAATTCTTCCTGTTCTAATAAAAATGATTATAGAAATAGTCATATACATGGTCGCCTGCTATCATGTGCTGAATATATAAAGGCATAATATAAAACCAAAACCTTGCAAACAGACTTGCAGGAAAGACTTTACGTAAGTCATCTCATAAAGTTACCTATCCTATAATGGAATAAACATTTATAACATCTGCTTTGAGTGTATTCTAGAGTAGCAAATACCACTTCTTAATACTGCAAGTCTTTGATTACATTTTTATGCTATTTTAAAAACATTTATTGTAGATGACCCCAAACTGAAATTTTCAAAAACTACAATTAGAAAATATCTGTATAAAACGGAACGATAACCTATACTTTACTATATAGAAACCACTTCTTAAAAACCACAAGGTCTGCCTGATTCATACTAATTTTAAGATACCAAAATACAATGAATGTCTCTATATTTTACAGAAACACAGGATATCTCTTATAAACATATTTCTCAAACTGATTACCAATATTTTATGACGAAACGGAAAAATGCACGTATGTATACTCCAAAGATAAATTACCTGACCATAATATTACACTCTATTTGTGGAAAACCTCATGTTTACATATTACTTTTAATAGGGATATACATATCAGTTTGACAAATAAACTACTTTCAACTAATTCAAATTATCAAAATGTATTATTACAAATATAACTGAAGATTTTTGTTTTCTCTTCCTTTAAATATTCCCTGCCCCAGAAAGTCCATAAAGGCAAATTTTCAGGAGTGAAAAATAGTGTATCTTCTTCATATATTCAATAAATATTTAGTCAATAAATACTTATGAGCTACTTCTAGATGTCCAGTGTTCTCTTAAACCACTTTATTGAGGTATGACGTAGATACAAAAAGCTGTACATATTTAAGGTATACAACTGATGGGTTTAGAGTTAAGTATACATTTGTGAAACCATCACCATTATCAATACCATAAACACATACATCACCTTCAAAAGTTTCCTCCCACCCTCTTTTTGTGTGATAGGAACACTTAACATTACTCTTAGCAAATTTTTAAGTATAAAATACACTATTGCTAACTATAGGTAATATGCTGTACAGTAGATCTCTAGGACTTGAGTAATTGGAAGTTTGTACCTTTCGACCAACAGCTCTCTGTTTCCCCCTCCCACACTTCCTGGTAACCACCATTCTACTCTCTACTTCTATGAGTCTGATTCTTTTAGATTCTTCATATAAGTGGGGTCATTGTAGTATTTATTCTTTTGTATCTGGCTTTTTTCTCTTAGGATAATGTCCTCTACGTTCACCCATGTTGTCACAAATGACAGATTTTCTTTTTTTTTTAAGGTTGACTAATATTCCACTTTATGTAGATACATTTTCTTTACCCACTTATATGTGAATGGACATGTGGGCTGCTTCCATGTCTTGGCTATTGTAAATAATGCTGCAAAGAAATAAGAATGCAAATATCTCTTCAAGATCCTGATTTCACTTTCTCTGGATATATACCTAGAAGTAGGATTTCTGGATCATATAGTAGTTTTATTTTTAAATTTCTGAGGAACCTTTATACTGTTTTCCATAGTGGCCATACCAATTGATGCCCAGAATTATTCTAGGTTCTCTCAGATATATCAGTGACAAACACAACAGAAAAAGATTCCTGCTCTCAGAGCACTTTCGTTCTAGAAGGGGAAAACAATCAATAAACAATTAATTTAAAATAGTCATAGTATTTTAAAGGTGACAAGTGCTGTGGAAAATGAAAAGAGAGTGGAGATGCAGCTCCCACTTTGACTGGAGTGGTCACCAGCACTGGCCTCATCAAGAAGATGCCGCGGCCTTATCAGCTAATGCAAGAACTTTAGTTTTACTATAACTGAGGTGAAGGGCTTTTATAAGCAGAGGATTGATTTTCTTTTTTTAAAAAATACCATGTACTATTATAACTGGGTGTCAAAAAGTATAGTTGACTTCATTTAAAAGGGAGGAGGGAGTGCTATTAAAAAACGTGTTGGTGGGAATGGCTATAAAAAAACTACCTTATATCAGGAACCCAAAATAACCACTAACACATGTGATTATGGCCAGTATTGCTTACTGGGCTTTACCGCTTATGACAGCCCGCCACACATGACCATTTTCACAGACTAGTAGTTCCTTATTCACATTCCAAATTCTGAACACTAAAAAGTTTAAAGCAAACCAATCTGGTAGCAAAATCTGACCCAAGTTCACGTGAGACAACTGACAGCTCTTGCTACATCTCACTTGGCAAATATATACATGAAGAAACATTAACTCTCAAAATCTAGGTAAACTTTAAATATCCTCATTGATGAAAAGTCATAGGTACATCTATATGTATACATACAACCTTTCTTTAGCTGCCCTATTTTACTCAGAAGATAGTGGGGTTACATCATATGTCAATTTATCATATTAAAAGTAAACCAGCCATGCTCAAAAAAAAAAAAAAAAAAAAAAAACGAAAAAACAAACTAAAATTCTATCTAGCATATAACCTCGAGGAAGATGGACGATGTTGATCTGTTGTTACAGATTGTGATTTTACAGTTTAAAGATATGTATTTTTCATACAAATGTCCTGTAAACACTGGCTAACTGCTGTATCTCATGTTCAACCAAAACCAAAACAAAAAAAACAATGTTATTTATTCCAACACTGAAGGAAACAGGCTGTTTGAGACCTACTGAAACATACTATATAAGAATCTGCATGGCATCTTTCTATTGAATTTTTTAGGATAATTTTAACTAGATATGAATTAGACTAAAGCACTATCTTTAAAAAAATCCGAGATGTAACTTTATAACCATGCTGTCTGCAAGACACAGGTGGCTACTGAGTACTTTAAAACTGACTAGTCTGAACTGCGATGGGCTGTAAAGTAAAAATACACCCTGAATTTCAAAAACTTAGTATGAAAAAAAAAGAATGTAAAATATCTCATAATTTTATACTAATTAAGCAATGGAATAATAGTTTTCAGATGTTGGGATAAATAAAATATTGTACTAACTTCACTAGTTTCTTTTTCCTTTTTTTCAACATTCCTACTAGAAAACTAAAAATCTGAGCTCACATTATATTTCTATTGAACAGCTCTTCTCTATAATAAAGACTGAGAAAAAGATTAATACAAAATTTCTCAAGTACTTACATTCTAGAATGAATAATTTCACTTTAGATCACCAAACAGAGTAATACAAACACGGATAAAGGTAGCAAGAAACATTCATCAGAAACTCAAATGCATCTACGGTTTTAGATATTCAAAGAGGTATCCAAAAAATTCAACAATAAAGTAAAAGTCTTCATTATATGATATGTCTAATTTGTTTCAAAATCCATTTTCAGTATTTCCTTAGTCATAAGTATGTATAGGAGGGTTCTATGTCCTATTTCCCTTCACTAGAGTTAGGGTAGATCTAAGTTTCATGAACCAAACACATATCATAATGGAATCAGAAAACAGACAACTTAATTTTAACAGATGGGAAAATTTCATAACTCCTAAAAAACAACTTTAGAGTTTATGTAAAGTTGGAGAAAAGTCCATTGCACAATAAGAACCATCATTAGTAAAAGATACACTGATTGACATTTCTGAAATATCCTTAAAAGTGCTCCAAGTACCTATTTACTGAAGTTAGACATATATATACTCCACCACATAGCAGTTCCATTCCTGTGCATAGACTTATCAGAAATGAATGCTTATTTCTATCAAAAGATTAAAAAAAAGGTCATAGCAGCCTTATTTTAACCCCAAACTGGAAAGATATTCAATGTCCATTTACTGTAGAAGGGATAAATGATGGTATAATCATACAATGGAATATATACGACTGGGTGGGGGGAGAGGGAGATGATACACACATGGATGACTCAAAGACATAATGTTAATCAAAAAAATCAGACATAAAGGAGTTCATACTACATGATTCCAACTGTATAAAGTTCAGTAACAGGCAAAACTAATCCAAGATAAAAGATGCCAAAGACTGGTTCTTCTGTTGGGTGAAGGCAGTATTGACCAGGAAAGACACCAACAAAGCTCCCGGGGTAGAGTGTAGTGTAGTTACGCAGGGTACGCTTACGTAAAAAATCTCTGAACTAGCAAGTAAGAGTGCCAATTTAACTACATGAAGTTAGACTTCTGTAAAGTGGTTTTTGTTTTTTTTTTAAATATAAGTAACTTTTTTTTTAAAAAAGGGTCTGACATATCGTGAGTTATTTTCAAAAGAATTACTTAAAATCAATTCTTATTCAGAATTTACACAAGAATTTTTCTACTCAACTCTACAACTAAACTTCATTTCTTTGCCATTTTTTATTAATAAAAACTAGTAATCAGTTCAATTCTATTCAACCTACTCTTAATTTTCAGATTATCTGATAAATTTTCATAAATGGATAATTCCCAATGTCTTTAAAAAGTGTAATAATTTTCTCTATAATAGTTATGAACTATTTGAATGTTTATGTCTTTAATAAAATATGTAATTATAATAGTTAATTCTTAGTTTAAAAAGATAACTTTAAACTACACAAAATTCAGGGTTTCTGATCATATCCTTTCTTTCACTGATAAAGCATACATAAAAATTAAATTTAGTATTTGGGAGTTCACTAGAAGTCCTTTTACAGTCCTAATGTGTTTATTTAGATTTCTTATTTGCTTTTACCCTCCCCCTGACAGGAAGAGGGAGAAAATGCTGTTTTGCTAATAGTGAATAACCTTGAACATACAGAGTTCAATACAATGTTCTACGGAAATATAAAAGACTATATTCATCCAATCCTAGAAACTCATAGTGCTTGACAAGTGATTATTTAAGAAAATTTGTAAAACTGATTTTTGTGTCATTTCATGTGAATATAAATCATGACTATCCAGTTAACAGAGTAATATGTACTCAAAGAACTTGACCTATTCACTACAACTTTAACAAATATATTATCTTATTAAATGTATGTATGCATTCTTCCTTCATCTGTGTCTACTCCAAGCAAGACAGCTGCTAAGTTTTATAAAAGACAAACACAAGACTTGTGGGGAGGTATCAAGGTGGACACCAAGAAGGAAACCCTGGGGCATGGCTGAAGGGAACTGTGTTCACCACTGACCTCAGCCAGATCGGCTGGTGTATCCACACGGGGTCTTGGGGTTGTAAAGGACAGAAACACAAAGCAGGTACGTTTCTCAACTGACAATCTTAATATCCTTCCTGCCTAGTAATACATCACATGTCCTGAGACTCAGGGTCTATGAGCAAATGAATTATTATGCTGCACCAACCTAGACACATGTGATAATGCAGAGGGAACTTAGCAGATGGATGGTCAGAGGCAGAGTCAGGTGACCTGGGTGAATATGTCCGTGGGCCCTATGAAAACACAGATGGCAGCTGGTCCCTACGCTAGAAGGTAGAACTGTCACAGGCAGGAAGAACTTTAAGACTGCCTGAATGCTTAATGTATATTTCACATGGTCTTAGATAAACAGAAACTTTTTATAACTCATTTTCAAATCAAAACATTCTTTAAAATAGTACTATGCTGAAAAGGTAAAACGTAAATATCTCAGATGTTTAAAAAAGGCAAAACTGGTTCCATCTAAACCAGATTCCTTTTACTCACACAAAATTCATAATTTACCAACACTGAAATGTATCCCTCTCCTCTGTTACAAATGTTAAACAACTAGTTTATCAATATCTGAAACTTAAGAAAACGAAACAATTAAATATGGCATAATATTCTTTCTTTCCTGTAACTGAAAAGGCTTAACTACATTTTAAAAAGTGGAGCAGTGAGACAAAATACAATACCTTCTGGATGTGTTTCTCCCAGATGTTAAAATAATGGATCCTGAGGATACAGCTTAAATTGCTCACAATCCAAACACTCTGAAAATTAATAAAAATAAGTGTTACTTCAAGTTGCATCTTATCTCAAAGAATTTCAATAGCACGTTTCACAAACAACCCTTAACTACTGACTGAAAAACAAAATCTGAAAAAATGACAAAAAAAGATGTATTGCAAGTAAAAAAATTCCTAATTATACATGTTTTCCTTGGGCACAGCTGTTGATCACATCTGATCAAAAATACGCATTACAAAATTATTTATACCCAAACACTACTTATCTGTCTTTACACTGCATTAAAGACTATATCACCAATTCTCAAGTGTGTGAGAAGTTAATGTCAATGACCAAGAGGAATTCTGATCAAGGATTCTGGGAGAAAAAGTATTAGAATTATTTGGTAGTCAACACAAGAACTGAAACACCTCATTTTTTTTTTTCTAGACCATTAGAAACAAAAAAATGTTCAACTTGGAATTAGAACCTTCCTAGATACAGAATGACATCGACATGTGGACAGTTTATACTTTTAAGAACAAAAGAGTGGGTGAAAAAGTTTTAGGCCAGCAAGACCCAGAGTCCACACTTTAACACTGTGGTGGCCTTGGAAACTGTATATTGACCAATAGGCCAATGGACAGTGAGACCAGTTGGTGATAAGACAGGTATGGTGCAAACTCCGAGATTCCACCATAGCAGCATTCCACTCGTATCACCCACTGCATTTATGTCTGGTTTACATTTTTAGAATTCTCAATTCCTATCCCACAGCCTATGATTGGTTCTCAAGGATTATAGCTTAGCCTCCAAATAAATCCATAAACCTAAACCTTAAACTCCCCAAATAAAGTATTTTTCATTATCACTTAATTTTACCAGTGCCCTTCAGTCTCCTTAAAACCATATATAGATTACAAATTTCTTTGAGTGATGCTTCCTTAACATCCTAGGGAGGCAGGCTGTTCAACCACTCTGCCTCTGGGTCACTTTCTCTGTATCCTGCTTACTGTTATTCTCCCTGTGACTGTGAGCCTTGCATTCATCTTTGAATCCTCCAGCACCTAGCATGGTGCAAAGCATAGAGCTGATGCTGAGTGAAAGTCTGCTCTATGAATCACCGAATATGAGAGACTTTGTCAACTAATATACCATGCTGAAGTAAAAATAATACCAGCAAAGGGAAGCAGGTAGTTATATGAGCCAACTACAATGAAGAATACTCGCCTTTTTAAAAATTTCATACTTCATAAATGCACACACACTCAATTCTCATTCTCGCTCCCTCTCCGTCTCCCTTCTTTCTCTCAGTTCTTCATTAGCAAGACTCTCCTGGTATCTATGTCAATACTCTCCCAACCCCTACAATCAGCCGGCTGGTGGCAGGGCTCCTTTCTGCCCAGGTGAATTAGGATTCTAGCCCTGCTGTCTGAGGTCCTGCACCAATTGGCATGGTAACTGGACGTTAACACAAACCCTCTAGGCACACCATCAGCAGCTCCTAAGCTACCCTCCATCAGCAGCTGGGAATGTCACTTATATGTGTAAGTCAAAAATACCTAGAATGATAACTAAGGCAGAATATTCCTAGAATTTTATTAGTAGACAGCTGGCATTGCCTTAAAATAGAAAAAACAAACAAACAAACCCTGAAGAGACCTAGTAGTGATTAAAAAAAAAAAAAAAAGCCTTATCATTTCCTATTAGGACACTACTTTTTCAGCAACCAAATAAAAACATTACCAAATCATTTTATGTAATAAAATTTAACCTTACTTTGACCTTCCTCATAAAGCAAACAAACCTCTCGATCCAATAAAGCTCCATCTGAACTATGTAAGATGATAAGCAATACCTTAATTGCATTCATTTACATGACTTTGAAACTATTCTGGGCTGAAGTCACTGACTGCAAGGTCACAGAATACAAAAAAGTAAAATGTGTGCAATTTACCAAGGAGGAGGAATGATGCACTTGGGCAGTGGGGTAGACCTTCTCCCTCCCTCATCAGGAGACACCCAAAGCTTAATGCAATCAACAGGTGCAGCCATCTCTAACATCTCTATCTGAAATATATCATACATATACACACTGATTTTATATACATATAAAATATAATAAGAATATGTACTTGGTAAGTCCACCGTATATTATGGTTTTCTTATTAAAATCAATCTCCCTGAACAGAGGCAAAGGGCAATTCTATGCCTTAACAGCATTTAAAATCAAAATATGAAGTAGGGCTATTACTTTTTCCATTGTTTCATAAAAATTTCTAATAACTAAAATTCAGGTTATAAAGCTGTAACAATTTTTAGGACAAGAACTGCAAACACAGGATGTTAAGTATACTAAGCATTTCTGCTTTCATTTTTCATAACCTAAGCAAATACTCAACTAATTTGCTTAGAGGAGCAGACTTTTACGTCTCAAAGCCAATAATACCACATTAGTAAAAGTAAAGAAATACAACTGACTGACAGAAACTGACTACCATAAATTACGAGGGACAATGTGTATTCCTCAAAACCTCAGAATATATCATAACACACAAAAACAAGTTAATCCTACAAAATATTTCCCGTTAGTAAAATTCTAACACAAACTAGATGTTATTGGCACTTGAATTTACTGGAGAAAAGAAAAGGAAACTAAATGTTAGGATCTAGAGACCTTTAAAAATGTCTGTAATATTAGTACAAATGTAGAGCCTCAAATATTTTTTTCGGTTTAATATAACATCACCAGGAGATTCATTTAAGAAGTTTCTGTCCATTAAATTAGATAAATCTCCCACATTTAATGTACTACCAAAGCATTTCTATACTGCTCAAGCCAAACTTTTGCAATTTAAAAATGATTTAGTGAAAAAGCAGCAATGATATTATAAAATTTATGCTTCTTCACCTTCTCTCCCTACCTAGAAGGGCAAGACTCTTTTCATGTAAATCTGTATTAGATCCCAATCATTTCAATTGATGATACTCCACAAAGAACACAAGGATGAAAATATATTTAAGTACTATATTCTTAAGCAAACTCCAACACCCTGATGCCACTTTGTCCTGTTTAAATGAGAAATAAAATAAAATCTCAATTTCTCTCTATATGTTAAGCCAATTCACTTTGGAATACCTTAGTAGCAAAATAAATGTATACATGTATTTTAAAAAGTCCTAGTTACAATTACGATCCACATATAACTTTCAGTGACCATATCTTCTTTAGATATTTTAATCCTTTCTATAAGAAGTAATTCAGGCTTTAACATGATATAGATAATCTGTATAACTATGTAACATGCAATTCATGGTTCACATATCTTGACAAGGATAAAAGCACTGGAGCCAACCAGCATCCTCTAATATTGCTTCCAGTGTTCTTGGTCACATTTTTATCTGATTTCAGATCTCAGGCTCACTGTAATTTTCTGATAAATATAACTTTTGTTATTTCTCAAACACTTCCCTCTGTCCATCCAAAAGACTGAATGCTTTATGTTCCTAAAGCTCACTAATTATGATCACAATATTTATCTAAAGTTCTATTTCATACACATAAATTATCCTTTCCTTGGATATTAGAATATGTTAAAACAAATTTTTATAATCACAGTCTAGCCTTTGTGTGTTTTTAAATGAGCTACAACTGTGAACTGAAAATGAACTATATTAATGGCATCACTCTTACAGCTCTCGAAGTTGAAGAAAAAAGTCCAAGCTTAGGTTCTGACACACTTCATTTTAACAGCATGCATCAGCCTCAGGTGAGCATAGTAAATCCTGTCCACATAGCAAGTATGCATGTGTGTGCTCCTCTTTCCATTTTCTCTTTTCTTTTCCTTACCTCTCCCTAGGAAGTCAATGAACTAAATATTACACACTGTTTAAATATATACAGTGGTACAGAGATAAATGATCTATCTTGTCCAAAACAGAGGTAACTAAATAAAGAAACTTATCAATTCTCAATGTAAAATTAAATCCTGGACTGACAGGTTGCTCAGATAACACTCAGAAAAGAACAATATGACTCAACCTGTAAGGAACAGACCAAAAACACTCCATAAGATGAAGTGTATCTAAAGGAGTCCATATCTCCATTTGAAACGCTTGCTATGGAATATGTTAACTGACAGTTCCATCTAGGAAATATTTTTCTTCCTCTCTCACCTGTTCCCCCACCCATCTTGCACTCGACTCCATAAACAGCAGTTATCCCCCATTATAAAACAGTTGACGGTTAAAAAACAATGAGCCAACGAAGAAAGTACAATATTCTATAACTGACATTTACTGCATTGGCCTTGGACTTCTAATCTTTACCAGACGGGCACACAAATCAATCCATCAGCTCATAAAGGTGTGCTTTTTTAACCTCTAAAACAGATGGGATTGGCCAGAAGTGTCTGGCATGTCAAACTGCTAATCACTGCTGCCCTTTGCACAAAATAACCCTCTTAAGTTGAGGCAAGGTTGCACGGGAACCGACATTAGTCTGTGGGAAACCCATTTAGCTGTCACACACTCCCTGCCACTCCTGCTCTCCCTTAATTAAGCCTAATGCCTTATGCTTTGACCTTTTGTTCTAGCCTATTAACCCTATCTAGTACAAGTTCAATTATGTTAAACTAAAAACTTTGCTGTAAAATATTAAATGCCAAGCTCAAAAAATCATGAGGGACATCCTCACAGCCCTTAGTTCTATGCACCCTGTTACTCCATGCATGTGACAGTAAAACCTCACTTTTGAAGTGATACTGATGCTGACAGTCTAGAAGAACCACATGATCATTCTTGTTCACCCCCTTATTTTACAAACTGAGGCCAGAAAACATTAAATGACTCACCCATTTCACAGCTTCAGTTGAACCACGCTGAAACCTATCTAATCTCTAGCTCTGATCCTTTATTCTCCATTGTGTCTCTGATTTATAGTCAAACCACCCAGGAGTGTGTTAAGGATACTAGTATTTTCAACACATTATTACTTTTCACCACCCACTAAAATTCACTACTACACAAATAGGCCTAAAGCAAAACAAATGAGCACGTCCACAGAGTTTTGAGGTAATATTTCCTTTCCTCCCCACACCAAAATTTTCTATCCGCTCATGACTTTTCTTCTTTTTAAAAGGAACAATGGCCATCCGAGACCTGCTAAATTCTGCAACACTCCCAAGGCAATAGGTGCAAGTACAAATTTCTTTCTTCACTGATATTTCATTTAAGTATTCAATAGAACAAATGACTGAAGCTACAGAAAGCAACTACAACTTGCTACTTATCCTCAAATGGAAAAAGCTGGTTATCTTTAAAATACCTTTTTTACACTTATATGTAAATTGATTGCTCTTCAACATTTACCAGAATCCCAAAAAATAAAATCAAAAAAGTTTAAAATTCACTGTAAAGTAAAATCAAACATAGTCCAAACTAACATGCTATCATCACAGGGGAATTTTAGTTATAGTATATAGTAATAAGTGCTATTCCCCTTTCCACTTACTTCATACAACTAGAAAAAACTGTTTTACCACTCTCACTATGACACGTGAAAACAAACATTAATAACATCAAACAAAATTTGGATTTCTACCTGTGACTCATGTGAGGAAATGCACATTAATTTCAGATTTTTGAAAGATTTAAAGTCAGATTTTAATTTTATCCTCTTATTGACTGCCCAAAGACCCATTTTTATCTACTTTCAGTATTAACCAATACTGTCATTTTTGCCTTTAGCAATCTGGAACCTTACAGGTTAAGATAATATGCCATTAAGTGGAACATATAGCAATTTTCAAAAGAAACAGTGATGAACAACTTCAATGACAGAATTTACTACTTTTTAAGGGATAAAAGTAGAATGTGTACAAAAGTAAAACTCAAAGTGAATGTGCTTATGTTATTAGAATGGTACTTTCTTGGCATCATCAGAAGGAATATACACAAGAATTTACAATATGAAACATAACACAGGTGGATGAGCAGTCAAATGGAAAACAAACACTGACAGCAAGAACAACTAGCAGCAAACTAATGATTCAGAGTGTCAGTCACCTTTTTTTCCTGCAAAGGATATGTTTTTTTTACACACACACACACACACACACACACACACACACACACACACACTTTCTTTTTTATATTCTTTTCCATTATGGTTTATCCCAGGACATTGAATATAGTTCCCTATGCCATACAGTAGGACTTTCTTGTCCATGATATTGTTAGTTTAAATGAGATATCATACCTTAATTATAAGAGTCAGCTCATAAAAATAGAAATTAAGTTTGGGTCTCAGACACTGAGGAATTTAACAGTGGGAAAGTTATACTAGTGCATAGAATCCACATACTCTACAACATATTGACTGACACAAAGAAACAACTGAGAGGAAAGAGCAGCTCAGCACTGATGCAAACACAAAGTAGAATATACCACATTAATAGTGAATGTGCTCATTTTTCTACTCTTTTACTTTGGACAGTAGTCCATTAGCCTGTATATCTTCTTTTACTATGATTTATGTGATTCACTGCTATTTACTTGTGAATAGAAAAATATGTGAGCCCTGAGAGGTGTTTTTTCTGTTTACAAAAAGCATCTATTTCTAAGCGTGCATAAAGTTTAGTAAAAACTTTTGTTTTCACAAGCAAGAAACTGGGTTAAAGTCATTTTAAGAGCATCTGTTAAATCTCAGTGCTGTATATGTATGTCCCAGATAATCTACACATTTTCTTTAGCATTTGAAAATTAATTGCTGGTCTATAAATTTCTGAGCTCTATTTTAAAATAATTTTCTTTTCCAACTTAGCATTATTAATCAAGTTGAACGTGATAATGCTCTAACAGTCAGAAAATTCACCTCTAGTGAAGAGCAAATCCTAATTTTAAAAAATAACAAAAGGGCTTCATATACTACTTAAGGCCTATAATTTACTAGGTTTTGAATCATCAAGTCCTTCCTGATTCTAACTTTTAAGATTACTGAACGCCAAAATTAATGCTAAACATGAGATTCTGAGATGCCTCCAGTGTCCCAAGCAGTCAAATGCAATGCAATTAAATGTGCTGAGCTGGTGGATCCTTATAACTACTGCAAGTAAGGCCAAGGAAATTGCCCATAAGGCTCTAGAAATATTGTTTCATTTCTTTAAAAAAATTAAATGTTGCTCCCCCCAATTTCTCTGAACATGCATTCTAATATGTTATAAATTGTGTATTTTATTTTTTACTTTTTATTTTTTTTGCGGTACGCGGGCCTCTCACTGTTGTGGCCTCTCCCGTTGCGGAGCACAGGCTCCGGATGAGCAGGCTCAGCGGCCATGGCTCACGGGCCCAGCCGCTCCGCGGCATGTGGGATCTTCCCGGACCGGGGCACGAACCCGTGTCCCCTGCATCGGCAGGTGGACTCTCAACCACTGCGCCACCAGGGAAGCCCTAAACTGTGTATTTTTGAAGAAACTTAGTATTACAGAACAATGTCAAGTAATTATAATGTCACCAACAGATAGTTTCACTTTTCCCTTCATAATAAATATGCCTGGAAAGAAGATGATAAATTTCAAGGAAGAAATATTATTTCTTATAGACGTTCTAATTTAAATAGACCAAAGAAAAAATGTAGAACAGCAGCTATTATGCATAAGTTAGTCATAATATTTAGCAGTTTTTAATGTATAAATACACAAAGGCCCCATTCGTAACCCCCAAAAAAGCCAGATTTCACCAATAGTTGGGATTGGTACAGTTCAATTCAACAAATGTTTTAACAACCTTCTGTATGCCAGGCACCTACAGCACCAACAATACACTGATGAATACGCTCCTATTCATGGAACTTACCCTCTCTTGAGGAGGACAGACATTAAACAAGTGTGAGACTACCACAATCAGGGGTACAAGGAATTGTGAGAGACAAATCTGATCTTGTTAGAGGTTTGGAGACTGTACTGAGCACCTACACTCTCTTGTCCACTGTCCCATGAGTGAGAATATTCCTTTCCAATTTGCTTCACCAAGGTGAGGAATGTGGTCAGTCTGTGGCCCACATCAATGGCTACCATTAGGTTTCTTCTCTCTTGCTCTCTTTCTAGAGGGGTGGACCTCAGTGCACTTGGTTCAGGGCACTGATCACCCCTGGTCTACACAGTGCCCTCGCATCCGATATGCTACCTTCTCAAAGGAGAATACAGGGTGGGGCCCATAACCTTTGTATTATGTTCCCAACTGAACCAACAGACCCAACCACCCCCACTAATGGTTTTAGAATATTACTCTTCGGTAGTAAGCGCAGCTGGCCTGTGATCGTTCTGGTCACACTAGTCAACTAAAGTCACCTGGCTCTGTTAATCGACAAATAAAAGTTTCCCTACTGAATTTTAAATAGAACTCAAAAATGTATATGACACGTAGAGACAAAGCTAATGCATGAACAGATGCGCACCTGTACTGTAAAGCTTCTCTTCTTAAATTCTCACCCTAGAAAACACACCCCAAGTTCTAGACTATCAAATGAATCACAAGACTGTCCTGAACACCATATTTTAATAGCATGAGAAGGAAACAGGCTACAAAAAACAAGGCTGAGGGCTTCCCTGGTGGCGCAGTGGTGGAGAGTCCGCCTGCCGATGCAGGGGACACGGGTTCGTGCCCCGGTCCGGGAAGATCCCACATGCCGCGGAGCGGCTGGGCCCGTGAGCCACGGCCGCTGAGCCTGCGCGTCCGGTGCCTGTGCTCGCAACGGGAGAGGCCACAACAGTGAGAGGCCCGCGTACCACAAAAAAAAAAAAAACAAGGATACGGTCGGTCCGGCTCACTCCACTCCTTAAGACCCAGTCCTGATTATCAGAGGTTCTCCCTTGGGGTTAGCTTAGCTTTAGTATACTGCTGGATCCATCACCAAAGGTTATTAACTATTCCTTAACACCTGGTACAGAAAGCCCCTCTTTCTGAGATTGCTTTAGCAAAAATAAACAAACACACAAAAGAGTGTGAAATAAATCAAGACTTGATTTCTCACCCTGGGTTTAGCCAGTTGCCAGCTGTTGGTTTTAAATTCTTAGGTGCTCAGTGTGTCCTCCTCCGTAAGATGCAGACAAAAAATGTTTTGGAAATTTTAAATTAACAACAATGTCAAAAATGTTGGAAGATGAGCAATCATGTACCCTACTGTGTCACATGGATACCTAGCCGTTAAAAAGAAAAGAACAAGTGAGAAATTAAGAGAACAAAAGGGAAAACAGGGGAAAAAGGAAACAAAAATAGAGGAGGATCAAGAGAAAAGAGAAAGGTGTGTAAGTGAAATAGTAGCACTTATCACTATTTGATTCACAGTCCACACCAATTACCTATCCTATGTGCTCTTCTGTTAAGTAAGATGCCTCTATACACCGACTTGTTTGAAAATGAGGAAGTAGGACAAGGTACCTCTAAAACAAGCACACTTAAACCCAGAAATTCCATAGCTTCTATCAAATTTCCTTCCAACCTGATATCTAAGGATTCTATGAAAGTACTTCAGTTTGTGAAAGCCCAAGCAAAAGAAGAAGCAGAAAAATAAAAAAACAAAAACAGAAGAAAACATAACGTTGATTCAGGTCAGTCAAGGATTACCAAGACAGGTAAGAGTAGCATTTTACTAACAGACTGAACAATGCATTGCTTTGAGTTCTGCCTCAATAATACCAAACATCCAGATATTGGGAAAGAACCAGGTGGTGAATAATAAACACCTTCCATCTTCCATCCTTGACCTCATGCAGATTCAGTCTATTTCAATTAACTTTTTTAAAAGGCATGGATGTATTAGGGAAATAATATAAATACATATCTGAACTCCAGAAAAATTTTTTTACCCAGATTGTTCACTTACACAGTTTCTCTCTTATTTGGCCAGATACAATATAGTTTCTTAATAAAAGAATGTTCCTTTGCAGCTTTTATACAAACCCTTTTGTTTATCCAACATTTATTTGGCATTTCAAAATCCAAAGCACACTAGAAAATACTATGTATATGAGCATTATTACTCATCCTTGGGTCTCCAATACGGTTTCAACCTGACTACCTTTTAGTGTAGAGGGAACTACTCAGCTTGAGTCTTTTGGTTCAAAGTTCCATAAATTTTAAATGAGGAAAGTAAAAAGAGGTGGAGAGGTTTATAACTCCAGTTCTCACGCTCCAACAATAAAAGAATATGCCTGATGTGTACTTTAAAATACATGATGTGCTGCAAACCTCCCTAACTCCAAAATTTCTTTCCTGACCATGGTCTACTCCCAAAATGAAGCCAAATCTCTTGATTTCTGCATACTTCTGATAAATTCACAAATGCATTGTCAATTTCCTCTTCGTATTACAGAGACTAGTTCATTAGCATAGCACAGTCTTTAAAATAAAATTACTGGGGGTGAACATAGGACAATAAAAATAAAAATCATGTTAAGAACCGTAACAGTCAAGAGATTTAACTTTTCAACCAGGAAAAGCTATGGCTCTGAATTTGCTACAACTGCTCCTTGAAGTGCACAAACATAATTTGCCTTGGGAACACTTGGATTAAGACCATGACAAGCTTTTTAAATGAATTATATCAAGAAACACAGTTGCTTTCTCTGCCTCAAAGAACACTGTAGCAATTCTGAGGTCCACTTCACAGGAGCTAGGAGCCTTCATGGCTGCCCTTGGTGACTACATCTTCCTTATGCAAGCGCAGGAGCAGGACATCAGCTCTCTGAGAACTCACAACAACTGCAGCAGAAACATCGCTTGGAAACAGGGTGCCTTCCCAGTGGGAACTGATCTTTGAGAAGCCAGGCTGGGTGAATGCTGCTTGAGTCCTGTGGCTCTCAGGTTGGGAGCAGGGTTTTGTTTTTTTTTTTTAATCATTTTCTAAAAATCAGAGAGAGACTGGTTTTCTCTTCAAAAGATGGCATGTTCTCGTGGAAAAGCAAATTATCATCAATGAAATTAGCTGTGTGACCTCAGGCAAGTTACTCAGGCATCTCTCAGACCAGGTCTATGTAAAGTAGAGAAAATGATACCTATATGTCACAGGGGAACTGTAAAGCAGCCAGCACCATGTCTGGCACAAAGCAGGTATCCCCAAATCCTCTTCCTTTCCCTACTCCTCCCCGCAATAAAAAAGGAAAAGGCAAAAGACAGGTAACTAAATAACCTTTTTATATTTCAAGTTTTGACCCATCATCTCTACTCCTTTCAAAACTATAACCTTGAAATCTTTACTGTTTACTGTCAACAACAGCATATATTGATATAGTCAGAATTTCAGAATTTAGAAATGAAATCTAACCTCCCTGTTCTACAGATTCTACACATGCTGCCCAGAGACATAAAAGGCCTTTCTTTCATCAGTATCATACATTGATTTAGTAGCAGAACCTAAGCTAGAAAAATATGTGTGGAATAACAAAACAGAAACACTTTTTTAAAATATGCTTTTCAAAAATCAGACCTGAGCCTATATGACCCATTGTGTAAATATTCCCTTTAGGGGAAAAACTGCAATTGTGATTAGTTTCATTTTGAGGGTATTTCTTATATCTCATTTGTAAGTGTTTCACATGTTTTCAAATACTTTTTCTTGCTGTTCTCCACCTTCTTCTGTCCTCCTTCTTTCCCTTAATTTGTTTCTTTTCCAGGGTATAAATCTACCACTCTATTGTAGATTACTATAAATTCATAAATTCGGGAATCAAAAAAGAATTCTTAAAAAGTATGCTTTTTAAAAACCAGCTATAATCCCTTAAACATTTCATATCTCTCTATTTCTAGGTAAATTCCTTAAGACAGAAGTCTCTTTTAAACTTCTAATCCTCAAACTTTGATTGCGTTCTGCTATATGTCAGGCTCTCTTAACCACATTATGTCATTAAATCTCCACAATTATAGTAATATTCTAATTCTAAGATTGCTTATAAACATAATTTCCTTTCTTACTATTGCAATGCTAAATTATCATCTTTTTTTAACGCAGTAACATATTTAACATGTTCACATGTATGTACAATACAGGCAAATTCAACAATTGAAAACACACAACTACAAGAAGCTAGCTTAGCCGCTACATGGCTTAGCTTTTCTCTTACCTAAAGCTAATCACCTTACTTTTACCTAGTACCCTCACATAGCTGGTAAAGAAGGTAGAAGTAAAATAATCAAAGCAGACTGCAAAAAAACCCACAAGTTCCAAACTCCTTAGCTCCTGAGCTATCCTCAATCCATCAGCAAATTACAGATCTGAAAACAAGGAGTAGCCCTATCATTTAACAGGAGACTGAAAAACGACTTTCTTAATTAGAAGTCCAAGGCTGAGAGACTCCTTTCCACCAAAGCTCTGAATAAACACCAACATCAGGTCAATCAGAGCTGTCCTGGTCCCAGTGGGATCTTAAGCTGATGACTCAAATTCCCAGCGAGCTTCTAGTTTAATTTCTTGAAACTCTAGGCTTAGTCACACAGTGACCTGGAATTTAAGGCAAATAAGGGTCTCTTCCATCCTTAAAGATATTTTTGCTGAATGACACAAAGTTAAAGAGGGAAGACGGGTTTAGAGCTTTTTAGAGTTTTTACTCCCCGAGGTGTACCAAGTTAAAAAACTGGGGACAGTGACCCATGCTAGCTTTGAATTTCAAACACAACTATTAACCCTGTCAGAGAAGCAAGTCCATTTCCAAGTTTTAACAAAATGCCTTTTTTTTTAACCCCCCACACTATTTATTGAAAGAGGAAGGAAAGAAGAATGAAAGGGAGGGAGGGAGGTGGGGAGGGAGGGAGGGAGGGGGAGGGGGAGGGGGAGGTGGGGAGGTGGGGAGGTGGGGAGGGAGGGGGAGGGGGAGGGAGGGGGAGGGGGAGGGGGAGGGAGGTGGGGAGGGGGAGGGAGGTGGGGGGGGAGGGAGGGAGGGAGGTGGAGAGGTGGGGAGGTGGGGAGGTGGGGAGGATGGATGGATGTCACAAGCACCTTCCTAGACAAAGTTTCAACATATTCTGGAGTTCTTCTTGAATTCATTTCAATCAAAAAACATATAAATTATAATTTCTTTAATAGGTAATTATCCATACATTATCTTCAATAACTATCTTGTTTAGCTTTAAAAAAAATCTTAGTACTACTAAGTAAATACAGTGGAGTCCTTTTTTTCCATAACTTCAAAGAGTAATTTTTTTCTACATTTCTGAGTTGCCAGTCTTCTAAATTCTTCAAATCCACTTCTCATTATATTACTCCTAGAGTTCTAGGCTAAATGTTAGCTCTAGCTTGGTTCAAGGTGCTAATTTTAACAAAATCCAATGGTAACAAAATAACAATGGTAAACTGTATCATCTTTACTTTTTCCTCATTCTTGTTCTCAATGTTTTATGAATTTAAGAAAAATTATCTGTTTCAGGTGTAATGATATCTTAAAATGCCATGTTTTATTTGTAGTATTTGCAAGGTAGTGTAGGGATCAATTTGAATTTTAAGGTTCATAATGCAGAGTATGTAATATAACAGTGACAACAATTAGTGTATCAGCCTACTTATCTCAATACCTATACTTATTATGAAAAATTAAAATTACTCTTCATACCTGTAGCAAAACAATAGGAAATTTCTATTGTAAATAAACTCTAATTTTTAGAATCCTAAATATTCAATTTGAACATTAAATTTCAAGGAACAAAAAACAACAGATGGGTATCTGTATTACAGTTTGCAAAAAATCCCTGCTAAGATTTCAGAGGTCTCTTTGGTCCCAATTTTCCCCCTACCCTTGAATCACAAGGTAATGTGCTTAAAGAAAGCATTCTTTCTGGGGTTATTTACATGAAGTTATCTTTATGAGAAATCTTATGAAAGAGTTCTCCAGTTCACCACCCAAACCTCAGCACTCTGTTTTCCATGTTCGATAAGACCCTTGGAAAACACCACATCTCAAAAGAATAAAGAAAAGGTGGTCTATTTTTAATTCATTTCCTTCCAAATAAACTATTACTCCCTAACTCCTGGTTCTATGCTGGTACCCAATTTTGACCTTCCAGTTTAGATATATTTAAGAGACATTCAAAAACAGTGTACACATGTACAAGTGGGGAACCTGTCATTTCTCCCCCTCAAACCACCACTATTTTTATAATATTGATGACCTCATAAAAGGAACTCCATTACCATCAGCAATTCATGTCCCTGCTTCAGCACCAGATGCAACCAGGATATGGAAACAAGATCTCTCTCCTCCATTTACTTTTTATTCATTCCAACCCCTGGATATAACCCTCAGTTCCATTCCACTGGCCTGCTTCACCATCTGACACGCTTGATTTTTACCTTCTCAAGTCTTAGCGACCATCCTGGTGTCATATTTCCCTAATTGTTGTGTTAATCTAAATATTACAGAATGAGTTTGCTCATTTTCCCCCAAGACAGTCCCCTCAAAAAACTGCAACTTAAGGAAATGCATCTTGAACAATTTAATTCTCAGATTCAAACTCATTATCCTGAAAGCCCCCCACCCCTCCCTGCCCCATATTCTGTTCAGAGTGTTTCTTTGACTTTTCAATAGTAATCAAAAGTTGCTTTTCATAAAAACATTTCTCTAGTTGGAAGACGGGTACAAAGGGTTTTGTTAGAACAGTAAATGCTATTTTCTCTAGTCTTCATCCATGTTAACAGTAAATCACTATGAAACCAACCAAAACAAAACCCACCCTCACTGTGTGTAGCCACATGAAGGGGCATATGGAAAAAGCTTAAGAGTAAAGAACCTTCATCCCAGCACAGCCAAGAAGGGAAGCTACAAATGAAGGCAGCTTTCATGGAAGAAAACATCCACAGATGTAGAAGCTACTTATTTTAGAAAAGGGGACAAGACAGCAAGAGAGCAATAAGGAGAGAGAGAGGTGGGGTATAGACAAACAAACTGGAATGCCTCTTCTCTGTTCACCTACACTTTAAAACCTGACTGTATCTGGCAATCTAAAGTTTGAAAAGCAAAACTAAACCTATCACAATTTAAAGTGAACAATTTTCTCTTGATAAAAATTAGCTGTTTTGAACTTATTTGGGGCAGAATTATTTTTTTTAACCTTATACACAAAGCTATCATTGCTTTTTCAAAACACTTAAAAATGACCTGTTAAGTTTCTTGCAATCGTAAAATTTTAAAACTGAAAACCTAATCCCTTTAACATCATATATCCTAAGCCACTCTGATGTAAAATTACTTCTATGCCACTGTCTTCTAGTACTGGTTTGCAATGGAATCTGTACAATTAATAATAACCTTCTTCCTTCTCATCTTTCTAGAAAGCCAAGAATGACATATCTCCTTATCTCCCTATTTGTGCCATTAGATTGACATATTTTGCCTCACCTGTCACCTTCCATAAAACTCTGCTTTCAGATGAGTTAATTCATTTTTTAGTTGTCCTCAATGTTCTAAAATAGTGATGTTTGACAGAATTAATACAGTGCTCTAGTTCTCTCTGTTCAACTGGTATTTAATTAAAGATCTTGGAGGCATCTTTGTCTCCAGTTACACTGCTTAAAGAAGGAATGTTACTTCCTACCCGGACAATGTGCTAAACCACATGGCAACAGAGCTGCCTTCCTAAGGTCTCCCATTTAACAGATTGTTTTACCGTGTTTAAGCTACTAGCAAGACAGATTACCACTTTATTTAATGTTGATTTTACTTTTCACATCTCTGAACCACAACTCTACTACAGCCTACATTCTCTCTTACCTTTAAAGTGGCCAGCATTTCTGAACTTGTAATGCTCCCTTATATTTTTATTTGATCATTGCTTTTGTTTTACCTGGACCTCAAAAAGTCCTAATGGTATTTAATTTGTAAGATTTCTTGAATCTCTGGTAACCATGCAGAGAATCTTTAAGCAATGAGAGCTACCTGGAGCACAAGCAGAAACTTTCTTGTTTCAAATTCTTTTGATTTAAGCAGTGACAGCTACCTAGAGCACAAGCAGCAAATTTCTTGTTTTAGACTCTTTTGAATTAATATCTTTTGGCGAATAGCCCACTCAACATGTCATAATTTTCCACTGTAAAGGTAGCATGGATAATTTAAATTGGCACTTGCTATTTATTACACAAATAACTGTTCTCTTGGAATGCGTTTTGAAAGCTAGCATTTCTCAATAATTCTTTGGCTATATCAGAACCACAAGAGACATGTCAATTTAAGCAAACTTCAGGAGCAATAAACTAACAAACAAGACTCTAGGTGGTGGTATAGGTTATTTTTTTATCATGATGTTTTGCTCTTAAAACACTGCAAGAGTCAGAGGAGCCTTTAGCCTCTTTTACAGACACCTTTTTATTGTAACCTTACAATATTTTAGGGTGTTAAATTAGTAAAAGTTTAGAGACACATTCAGGAAATGGGTCCAGACATTAAAACTCGTTTTCAACTACCTCAAAGGCACTGTAGAGAGCGCACTGGAGTAAAACCAACAATGAGTAGTCCTCTTTTTTGTTTGTTTTTAATACGTATTTTCCTCATCCTCCTAGGGCACTTTCAGGGCTAAGTATGCAAAGAGGTCTTTCCCCACCAGAGTGTACGAAACAGGCTAAAGTAACAATCCTACAGCCTGCAGGATAGGGGCTTGCTCCATTGACTGAAACTTCTTTGTCTCTAGGAACTAATTCCAGGCAGAAAAAAGTTAGCACTGGTGATGAAGCCACCACTCTCTGAACCAGCTAAACTCAAACCACATAACCAAACTGCTGGGCAAAACCAGAGCAACTTACTTCGAAACTGAAAAGCACTTCAAAATACTCCAGGTAGCAACCCACACTTAGGTGCCAGGCAGATGAAGCAGCATTTGTTTAAAAAGTCCACTTATTTCAGTGTCTCTTCAACAAAGGTGCCAAACTAGTGATTAAACATTGAATAATCACATCAGGAAGATGCCACCCACTTGCTAAACCCATGATTCACTAACAAGCAGGTTCAATGCAATTCATAACTTTAAAGAATGAACTACCAAAGCTCTTTGCTTCACAAATACCACTCTCCACCCCCCCAAATGTAAACAGCAATCATCATCTATAAACGGACAACCATTTTCACTTTGAACACCTATGGATGGTCTCTCTTCCTCTAGAAACAGTTTTTCCCGCACAATCTCACATTTAATCATTTACATTACCGGAGACAAACTCCAACTCAGTTCCACCAACTGAGTGAAAAATCCTTGTGGCTAAGAACGTCTTAATTCTTTTCCGAAATAAAAATGCTTTATTAAACAATTTAAAACGCAAAACTACTTATCATTCTGTTCTTCTACTATCTTCAAAACCCAATTGCAATCCCTAACGAGATAGAAGGTAGAAACTCCTGTATTGCTTCAGAGATCAACATGTGTCACAGACTCCCAGCTTGTTCGCCTCTAAGACACAGTTGATTCCTTTGTTCCTTCAGACTGAACACCAACTCTTGATTAAAATTTGGAAACTACTTTGGAAAGGATATGACGGTTTGTAGAATATTTCCAGGCAAACCCTTCATAAAACAACAACATGCACTAGTAGTATTAGAGGACACAGATATAAGAGTGAAAAACAAGCCTCCAGAAGCCTCCCAGGACCTGCACGGAGCTCACCCTAGATGTGAGCCCGGTTTCTGGCTCAGGGGTAAAGTGATGGTTGAGGCCTCGGGTCGAAGAGGCCTCTCCCTCGGGAGGGGAAGGACAAGTACCGACGGGCTGGGCTGGACGCGGGGGTCCTCCGGGGGTCGGGAGCGCGGTCCCTTTTCTTACCCACTTTCCCCGGCCCGGGATCCGCGAGCACAGAGCTGGGAGGCACCCGAGTGAGAGGCGGGGAGCTGCGTCCGGCGCCGCCCAGGACGCCCCGGGCAGCAGGAGCGGCGCGGCGAGAAGCGCCCGGGGCTCGGGGCCGAGGGGACAGACGAGCGGGGCGCGACTCCGGCCCACGCCCCCCCCCGCCCCGGCCCGGCTCAGGGGCCACCCGGAGGCCGCCCCCCGGCCCAGGACTGGCACGGACGCGCCAGTGAGCCGGGGGCCAACTCCACAACTTGGCGGCCCCGCTGCCCGGGCCCCCCGAGTTCCCGGGGAGATTCGGACCCAGCAGGAGAGGCGGAATTTCCCCGGAAACCACCCCCCCCGACACCATCTCGTCCCGCCACCGAGTCCACCCCGCCGTCTGCGTCTGCCCGCGGCGCCGGCCCCGCCGCCCCGACGCCCCCGAGGCCCTACCGGCCATCGCCAACGCCGCCGCGGGCCGCGCTTCCCGGCCGTTTCCGGCGGCGTGGGCGGCCGCTCCTCCGAGCCCCCCAGCCGCGGCCGCCACTCACCCGAGGCCGCCGCGGCTCCGAGCCCAGGGCTCCGGCAGGCTCACTCCGCGAAGGCGCCCCGCCGCCCCGTCCTCCCTCGGCGCCCCAGCGAGCTCTTGCCTCCGACCGGCACTGCCGAGCGCAGCGGCTGACGCGAGGCCACGGGCGGGCGTGCGGGCGCGCGGGCGGGCGTGGGGCCGGGTCGTCCCTCCGCCTCGGCCACCGCCTCCTCCTCCGCCGCCGCCGCCGCCTCCCGAGTTCGGGGCTCTGCTGCAATGTCTGCGAGGCTGACTTTGAGCGCCTCGCTCGCCGCCCGCCCGCAGCCGCGCTCCTCCCTCCGCCGCTGAGTCCGCCGCGGCCCAGTCCCTCCCCTCGCCGCTCCACGCCATTCAGCTCTTCAGCCAAGTTTCTTAACCCTTTTTTCCCCTTCCTTCCCATTGTCACCGGGGCGGGAGGAAGGCGCCCGGGTCCCGGAGGCTCGCGGGAGCTGAGGGGCCCCCTCGGTTGGCTGGTTTTCCTTCTCGCCCGCCCTCCGGTCGGCCGGGCGGGGACTGCGGGGCCCCGAGGCGGCGGGAGGATCGCGGCGGCGGGGAGAGGTGGGTGCTCCACGCGCCCGCGCCGTCCCCCGCGGCTCCCGGCTCTGTCCAGCCGCCGCCACGGCCGAAGGCGCCCGGACAGCTCCTCCCGGGGCCCCGGGGGGACCGATCTCGAGACACAGGCCAAAGGCTTGTGTTGGGGGCACAGACTGGGGGCCGGGACTCCCCGGGTCCCCTCCTGGGTGCCGGCGCCCTAGGCGTCCCCCTCCTCCCATTTCGCCCACGACACGCGTCCCCTTGGCTCCTTCTCGCCCACCCCCAACTTGCACCACCTTGTAATCTGTGTGTCTTGCTTTGATCTTGGGGGGCACGGGCACTAACTGCGGGTCACTTTGACCCCACGCCCAGCACGTAGGAGGCAGCCAGGGATAAATGCGGAGTGAGTCCGAGAGGAAAACTGGGAAGGAGACCTGAGGAGCGCCCCATTCAGCTCCTCGGACGGCGGAGGACCCGGGAGCAGGGTTTATCTTCAGCTGCTTTGTCACTGCGAAGTCTCCAGCGGAGTCAGTTCTCGAATCTACACCATCCCCAGGAAGAATGTGACCCTACAAGACAAGGCAGAAGGCACCGGGCCGCCACTTCTCGGGCAGCTCTCCGCGGTTCAGGCTCCGAGTAAGAAATAACAATTACATCACGAGGCCGGGGCGGCAGCGCCGAGGAGCCTCCCGGTTTCCTGCAGCTTGATCTCGCTGAACCCGCCTCTAAACTGGGGGGCATACGGATTGGTGAAGAGAGAAAGTGGAGGGAGGAGAGAGTCATCCGAAACCATCATTTCCCCCTTCTCCCTGTATTTGCTGTTTTAAAATCTTGTCCTTAACGCTCCCCAAACATCTAACTAGAACTATTAACACCCCCTCAACACCTCCGCAGATGTCAGGTTTCTTTTTGACTCTAGCATCTAGCATTTAGTAACTCGCCATGAAAAGAAAAAAAAAAAAAATTACCAGGGGAAATGAGGACCGTTGCTGAAATTGTTTTTGCTTGCTGCGAAAACGCTAAAGTACAGCTTAGCCTCACTGTGAACTCCGAAATGGCATGCCTGTGTTCAAAAACTTATTACACAAAACAAGTGAGTGGATGAGACACTCCATTCTTACGTGTAGGTTTTCAGACCCTTAAGAATTCGATAGCATTTGAAAATAGAGTTGCTAGTGCACTTAAAAAAAGAAAAAAGAACTATCCAAGTCGTAAAAAGTATTCTATGCCTGTTATGTAATGGCTGTGTTGTGCGTGTAAAATGTCATTTAACCTTTAAAAACATGAATAAGAGTTTGGGGTTACCTTCACAATCTTAAAAAAGAAAGCATTTTTTCAAATTAATGCTTAATAATCCAGCCCCTAGCACAGTGCTGGGCACATGGTAGGAAGATTTTGCTTCATGGTGATAGTGCATTTTAGAACAATTATTTTACATCACCCTAGTGATTCAACTGTGCAATCTGTTGCCATCTTATATAGTTTAAACCTCATATGATAGCTTATTATTTGTATGTAGCACCGTTTTAAATTTGTTTCAGGCAACTTAGTAAAGTCAGCTATTCTGTAGCGCAACATATATCCAGGATTGATGCAAAGCAACTGTTCCAGTTAAGTGATGGTCAGCATAATTGGAGCGTGGCCCTTTAAGGAGTCAAACTTCTTTTTCTAAAATCGTTTTTAACTGTTGTTAAAGATTTTCTGAAATGTATTATAAATATTTCTGTTTTCTTAAGCAGTTTGTTTGGCTTTTTCTGGAGAATTCAGGGTTAATTTTATTTAAAGTATTCATTATAGTAGGTGTTAGTGGATTTAACAAATACATCAAGTTCCTGTTCTCTATCAGGCTTCTTCCTAGGTGTTAGGGATGCTCCCAGGAGGTGTATAAGCCATAAATCGCTGCCCTGAAGGACTCCAGGATACTATGACTGATTATCTCTGCCTTTTGTAGTCTCTCTCTCTCCCCCTTCCCTAACTGACAATCTGTTGACTTTTCTGTCTTTTGCCAGCGAGCCTGTCTCCAACATTCTCCTCCTCTTCTGATTGGCAGCTTCTAGTCTGGTGCAGACTGAGAATCCAGATAGCCTCACTTGTCACAATTCAGTCTAAAGTAAAACTAAATAGGTCCCGTGTAAGGAACTGATGTGCTTACCAAGGAGAAAGGCACATGAACTTTAGTGCATAGACTTTGTGACAGATATTTGGACTACTCAAATGTTGCTTTGAAAAGCATTCTTTTTGCTTCTTAGGTGGGTTTTAGATCATTGTGGTTGGTAGATAAACAACCTCCAAGTAAGTAAGATTACACAATTAATACAACAAGCCGAATACTGGTCCTGCCCCTTTTAGCACTAGTGTTAAAAGGTCTACTGCAGTATGTTAGATGACTTAATAAAGCTGCTCACCTCGTTATTCATCTGTCTTCTCAACCCCACAGAAATCCAGTCATTGGAATCCTGAACTCTTTTTGATAGTACATTAGTGTTAAGTAAGTTGCACACCTTTCGTGGGATTCATTTTTACTTAATCATTCTAATTGTGTTGGGGCTATTTTGTTGTTGTTTGTTTTTAAAAAATCAGTACCTCAGTTTCCTGGCTAAGAGAGTCATTGCAAGGATACTGGGGCATATATGTAATATAAGAATACCTATTCAGTAATTGTATTTTGAAGACAACTCTCATTTTAACTGATTGTGATGTGAAAAAAGATGCCCTTGAGCTTTTATACTTAAACACAAAAGTATTTTTATGAACTCAGGTTCCTATGGGATCAGATATGTATAGTTCAGGCTCAATATGTTTATCCACCACAAAGAAGTAGTCTGGGAGAGGCATGCTTATGATGTACTCCCTGAATCTCTCCCGTTATAGCATTTTTCACACCAGTTGGTGACTGGGTGTTTACTTATCTATATCCCATTCTAAATGCAGGCACTCTGGGCACAGGGTCTGTATCCCTCTGGTTCACATATGGACACTTCCAGCACCTATCCCCGTGCACAGCAAACAGTAGACGGTAGATATCCAATAGATATTGGGCAAGATACTGTCATGAGTCCCGAGAAGAGTCTTTGTTTCTACTTGGGGTACAGGTGTGGGGTAAGGGAGCTCAGAGAAAATTTTACAGAGAAAAGAATGCTTCAGCTGTCTATTAAACAGCTAGAATTTACCAAGTAGCCAAGTGGGAAACAGGTTCTCAGGAGAGGGAAAAGACTGTTTAACAGTGGTGAGGTGTGAAGAAAACAAAAATATACATTGAGAAGTATTGAACTCACCTTATACACTATGAACTAGTGACTAATGAACTATGACAGCTGACAAATATATACAGATGGAATTCCAGTGTAGTTACGCTGTTATAGTCCCTCAGCCTCTAGAGAAGCACTGTCCAATAAAAATATAACGCAAGCCACAAATGTGATCTACAGATGTACTTTTAAATTTTCTAGTAGCCACATTTTAGAAATACAAAGAAGCAGGTAAAATTAATTTTAGTAATATATTTAACTCAATGTATCAAAAATATTTCAATGTATACACAACATAAAAAATATTCAATAAATATTTTACATTCTGTCATTCACACTAAGTTTTCAAAATCCAGTGTGGTTTTTACACTAGGTTTTTTTACTCCTAGTGTAAAAACTCCTAGGTTTTTACACTAGCCATGTGTAGCTAGTGGCTACCGTATGGGGCAATGCAGCTCTCTAGAGGGCAAATGAAATCTTTAATAGTACAGTCAAATGAAATTTTCTTAAGATGAAAATCTGAATCTTATGAAGTCTATAATTTTGTGCTGATTACTGGTGTTTAGCTCTGCTATGTTATAGAGACCACTTTCTTCTGTCTAGGCTTTTGTGCCAATTAGAGAATCAGTGAAGTTTACATTTTATGTACTGTGTCTCCATTAACCATACTGTGGTTACAATTACTTTTATTTCTGTTAACTCTGGTGGTGGACTGTAAATGTAAACTGGCCATACAGCATTAAAAAACACTATAAATTTGGGGTTGAATAAACTTTTTGTAAAAAGTCTTCCTTAGATCACAGAACTACTTCTATGCTAGTTACTGTCAAGCATCTTCCTGGCTATAGAAGCCCACAGTTTTGCTCTCCAGTTCTTCCATGCCCACTTACTTAGGGAGTATAAAATCCACCCTAGCCTTTGTTTGAGGCAGTCACCCGTCTGAAGCTGCAGCAGTAAGCATGTGCTATAGCACCCTGAGTACCGAGAAAGGTCTGAAGAGCTAAGATGAAGATGTTTAGACACCCTGTCTGCAGGTTACTGTGCAGTTTTCCCTAATGAGATCGGAGCCCTTTTACTTTCTGTGGAGCATGAGTGCCAAAGACTGGCAAAACCAGGGCACTCAATTTATTCACTAAAATGAATCCTGAAAACTGGATCTTAAAAACAAAAAACAAAAACAACCCGAAAATGTTTGCATAGAAGCAGCTGAAAGTGTGCAAGGAAAAGGCAGATACTTTAATGAAAGGCAAATGTGGACGATGCCTTCTCATTCTCCAAAAAAGAAAATGTCTAGTATAGTTAAGGTGTCCAAAAAGCCAAGAAATCCCAATGAAGCTAAGGAAAACCTGTCAGTTTTGATGATATGTCAGCTTAATATGTACGTGTAAATATTACATGGAATCCTATCCTTTTATGTAGAAATGGGTCATGTAGATCTCATTAAGCAGCCTGTCATAAGTGACTACAACATTTCAGGATTTCACAAACATACATCTGTATAATAAATCAACTGGGTAAAACATGATCCTATTAATTTTTAGAGATTTTACTCAGATAACCTTCAACTAAAGCCAAGTACATACAGTCAGCCCTCCATATCTGCAGATTTCACATCCACAGATTTAATCAACCATGGATGGAAAATATTCTTAAAAAAAAAAAATCCAGAAAGTTTCAAAAAGCAAAACTTCAACTTGCCGCTTGCCCACAACTATTTACACAGCATTTAACATTGTGTTTACAACTATTTACATAGTATTTACATTGTATTATCTGTTGTAAGTAATCTAGAGATTATCTAAAGTATAAGAGAGGATGTTCCTAGGTTATATGTAAACACTACTGCCATTTTATGTAAGAGACTTGAGCATCTGAGGATTTTGGTTTTGGGGGGGGGTTCCTGGAACCAATCCCCTGCAGATACCAAGGGATGACTGTATCTGTTTTCCTAAATTATTAAGGATTCTGTGGGGAAGAAAGCTATAAAGAAAACATGATGTATGCTTGCCATTTGTGCAATTGTTTGACTCTCAAAAGACATAGACGTAGACTCTGACAAATATGTTTCAGATTTGTTTAGTTTAGGAAACATAAAATTCTTATATAGTTTATCTTTCCACAAAACCAAATTAAAATTACCTTCGCCCTCAAACACACACACACACACACACATACACCCCCCCCAAGATTTCACACAATGCAATGGGGAAAGAATAGTCTTTTTAATAAGTGTGGCTGGGACACTGGATGTCAACATAGAAGAAAAGGAAATCTGACCATTTCTTTGAACCATACACAAAAATTAACTCAAAATGGATCATAGACCTAAATATAAGAACTAAACTATAAAACTCTAAGAAGGAAATATAGCAATAAATCTTCACAACATTGGTTAGGCAAAGCCTTCTTAGGCATGACACCAAAAGCACAAGTGACAAAAGGAAAAAGAAGTATATTAGACTTAAAATCTTTTGTGCTTCAATGTACACTATCAAGAAAATTCAGGGGCAACCCACAGAATAGGCAAAAAATTTGCAAATCATATATATATCTGATAAGAGACTTCTATCTAGAATATGTAAATAACTTACAACTCAACAATAAAAAGACTAGTACCCATATTTTTTAATGAGCAAAGGATATGAATAGACATTTCTCCAAAGAAGATATACATTAAGGACATGGGAAGATGCTCCATTTCATTAACCATCAGGGAAATGCAAATCAAAACCACAATTCAATACCTCTTCACACTCACTAAGAATAGCTATAATCAAAGAAAACAAAAAACAAAATAGTTAAGAACAAGCATTGACGAGGATACAGAATAATTGGAACCCTCGGACACTACTGGTGAACACATTAAATGTTGCAACCACTTTGGAAGAAAGTCTGGCCATTCCTCAAAAGGTCAAACATAGAGTTGCCTATGATCCAGCAATTCTACTCCTAATTATATACCCTTGAGTATTGAAAATTTCTCCACACAAAAACTTGTACATTAATGTTTACACCAGTGCCCTTCATAATATCAAGAAAAGGGAAAAAACCCAAATATCTATCAATTAATGAATGCATAAACAAAATGTGGTATAGCCTTATAATGAAATACTACTCAGGAATAAAAAGGGAATGAACTGCTGATACATGTTACAAGATGAATGAACTTGAAAAGATTATGCTGAGTAACAAAAGACCACATGCCGTATGTTTCCATTTATATGAAATATCCATAATATGCAAACTTATAGAGTACAGTAGTGATTACCTAGGGCTGGGGAGGGGTTTGGAAAGAAATGGGGATTAACTGCTAATAGGATTTCTCTTTGGAGTGATAAAAGTGTTCTAAAATTGATTGTGATGATGTTTGCATAACTGTGTGGATACACTAAAAACCACTGAATTTTACACTTTAAATGTATAAGCTGTATGGTATGTGAATTATATCTAAATAAAGTTGTTATGTATTTTTTAAAAAACAAAATAAACAATAAAAAACCTTTCTACCTTCTCCTTTTGAAAAAAAAAAAGAACTTTGACCTGTATCAATATATAAAGTCTGTAAATGTTTTAAAATATGCTACAATTCAATTATTTTTGCTCAATAATATATACATATACACGTATATATGTGTGTATGTGTATATATATCCAGAAAATTACATGTTGGATATTAACTTTGGCTGCTTTATAATTCTTAAATGACACAGTACAGTAAGGATGAAGGATAGTTTTGTCAGGACGGCCCAAGTGTCAGTAATTTAGTGTACACACCGTACTAAGAGACAGAGAGAGAGAGAGAGAGAGAGAGAGACTGTGTGTGTGTGTGTGTGTGTGTGTGTGTGGTCTTCCATCAATGCCAATATAGAATTCCAGAGGTGACCTAGGAAAAGAATTCTGGATAAAAAGCATATACCACTCATGTCCCAGAAAGGCTTATACCAGATACAAAGCTCAATAATTTACAGTAGTAACTACTCCTACAAAGCTAAATGATTTATCCTGTTAGGTAGTTCAGTGTATTATATTTCCTAAAAGCCACATATCGAAGAAATCTAATTCCAATTTCCATCAGTTAGTAACTGCTTTTGGTTGCTAGTAACAGAAATAAGAACTAAAATTGACCTAACCAGTGTAGAAGTTGATTTTTCTCCAATGTAAAAAAAGGTCACAAATGCATTTTGGGATCTGTTTTGATGATACCATCATTATTAGAATGATTGCACCCAGATTGCTTCTATTCTCTCATTGTTAGCTCTTAGCTTTCATCCTAACGTTTGCCTCATGATGTTAGTTGCCTACTGGAGTTCCAGTCATCAAATCTGCATTCCAGGCAGGAAGAATGTCGGTGGCCTACCACCTTTTAAAGGAGTTTTCCTGAAAGGAGCATCCAACAACTCCTGCTGACATCTAATTGGATGTAACCAGAGGGAGTGTGAGGTATATAGTATTTTAGCTAAAAATAATACTCAAATAAAATCAGGATTTGGTTTCTAAGGAAGAAGATGAGACTAGATATTGAGTGCGTATATTAGTTGTCTCATGCTAAATAACAAATCATCACAAAAATTAATAGCTTAAAACAAGAAACACTATAATCTCAAAAGTTTCTGGTAGGTAAAGAATTCAGAAAGAGCTTAGCTGGATTGTTTTGACACAAGGTCTCTCCCGTGGTTGCAGTCAGGATATTGGCAGAGTCTGCAGTCATCTGAAGGCTCGCCTGGAAGTGGAGGACCCAATTTCAAGAAGACTCCCTCACAAGGCTGTTGGCAGGAGACTTCAGGTCCTCACACGGCTATTGGCTGGAGGCCTCAGGTCCTTGCCACACAAACCTCTCCACAAGCAGCTTGAGTATCCTGATGATATGGCTGCTACCTACCCCCAGAGCGAGCTATCCAGGAGAAAGCAATGATGAGGTCACAGTGTCCTTTATGACCTGGTTTCCTAATTGACACAGGATACTTTCACTTTTTTCTATTAATTAGAAGTGAGTCACTAAGTTAATTCCACCTGTAAGGGGAAAGTCATCTTAAAGGGAAACATATCAAATGATTTGTGGATGTAGTTTAGAACCTCCAGGTTAGGCTATTAACCATTTTCTGGCATGGTTTGCCTCTTTGGTTTTCCAAACCAACATGCACACCTTTGTTTTCAAAAATAAATAGTCTCACTGCCTCTCCAATGGATCAAGACCTAAGTCTCTTTCTGTTACTGTTGTTTCGGTAACTGATATGCAGCCCTCTCTAAGAGGGCCAGATGGGGCTCTTGTAGGCTGGTAACCAATTAACTAAGGCACGTTTTCAGCTACCAGCACACATAAGATTTCAGTGATGGAGAAGAAATGGATCATTGCAATAAGCCTGTCCATTTGGTGACATTAGTTACCATTCCATTATAATTATCAAAACCTACTGAGCAGGAATAACCAGGACCCTCTGCCTCAGCATTTCAGGAAGTTCCTTTGTTGGCCAAACTGGAAACTCCTGGTTCTTTCTCTTGAATGTTCTCCTTCATACCTTGTCCTCTATTGCTCCTGGATCTGCCCCTGGGAGGTTCATCCTTGTCAATTTTCCTCAACAAATATATCCGAGGTGGGCACGATGAGAAGGATGCCCTTTTTGGAGACTTCATGAAATTTGAAATATTGGGGCACAGGAATTGTTTTAAAGTTTTAACAATCACAGACTGCTGCAGACCAAGTCTGGGGTTTCTTTGGGAAAATAATTCCTTCAAACACTTAGCAGACTTGATTTGTTTCGATTCTATTCCATGTACAAATTACCATAGCCAAAAGACTTGCCCAGACATGGTTTTGAACCTGCAAATTCTCATCTTTTATTTACTGGGCTCTGTTCTCTGCCCATTCCCCTGGCCCTTAAATTAATGGTGGTTACCTTGAGAGCATCTGAAATAATAGGCTTAGATGGGGAAGCAATACAGTTCATCATCTCTTGCCAGCAATATCACTTCTGCTTTATGACAAACTAAGAGCCTTACCTCCTGCTAAGACTGTAGTTTCAGGTCTACAGCTTAAAACTTCTTCAAGTTCAGATACAAAAGCAGATGAGTTGTTCAACATTGCAAGTTCTAAATCACTGGACTCTCCATCAGTGTAGTTAGTGGGCATGGGCAGAGAATGCCTCTCTTAGCAAATCTTTGCTTCTTTCCACCTCTACTGAGTTCATCTAGTTCTTAAGATTTTGCTAAAGATAAATGAACCACCACCTACCAATACTATGAATTTGTTCTACTATTTCCCTGAACATTATAGCCTCAGTCAGCAAACATCCTGCTTTTTAAGGTAAGCAAGTGACAGATCAACCAAATATTTGGCCACCACATTAAAATTAGACCCTCACCACATACTCCCAACTGCTTCTACTAAATCAGTATTACTTGTACTTTTCAGCATCTCATTTCTGGTACCAATTACTACATAGGTCATGGTCCCTGGTTTCAGGAGACAATGAAATTTTGCCAGGTTAAGCAAAAAAAGGTTTATTATAATGTAATAGATAATTTACAACATCTTTTCTGGGCCCCAGGAACCAGGTTTAGAGGATACATAGGAGAAATGTCCAGGTGTACAATGGGATGGCCAAATGGAAACTCCACTCATCATCTGTCACTTAACACTAATGAAGATACAGACTAAATCCTAGATCCTCCATCATAGTTCTGTAGAAGAACCAAACTCCTCAACCCCCTTACTTGCCAGAACAGCCCCATAGATTCTGTCTCATGATGTTCATATCTACCTTTCTTGTCTTATACAGGTGCATCTGGTTGGTGGAAACCAAGTCATATGTGAAACTCTGGCTTCACCTGAGTCTGAGAAATGTCTATAACATTCACCTTTCTGGTCTCTAGTAACCAGAAAGTCATGCTAGAAAGAGAGAGAGTGGTGTTTAGTGTGTTATTCTGCAGTATTTACTAGAGGTGGAAGGATTATTTCTGAGTTTTAATTATAGTTTAATTAATAAACAAATTTGAGGAAAATTGTAACAGTATATATAATAAAATTAATAAACAGCATGAATTAAGTTGACCCAGTATGCTTCCCATTTGCTCTAAGGTTCTTTTCTTGTTTTGTTGTTGTATGTTGGCCTACCTTTCTATTTTAAAGCCAGTAATAACATTTCAAAAATGTTTGATATATATGTCCTTATACAGATGAATCAGTAACTGCTCAGTTCCACTCCCACCCTCTTTCATTCTAATCATGTGGACTTCTTGGTTCCAAGTGGGGCACTAGCAAAGCTTATATGAATGCCTGAGGAACAGGACTGTTTGGTTGTAAGAAAAAAAGTTATCTGGAGCTGAAAGTGGGTCAAAATCAAGAGAGAATGTGAAGTCAAGTATCCAGCAGAGTGCAAGACCCAAAGTTTCTGAAGCACATGAAGTGTCTTAGGTTGTAACATGAACAATAATTCATCCAAGGATCATTATATTTGGGTAAATTTTGCATTAATCATATTTCATAGTATTCTAGCTCTTGGAAAGTTGGTCAACCACATTAGCCAGTATACAATATCATGATCATGTTGGGATACAGAAAATGTGCTTACTCTTGGAAAAAGTGTTTTTGGTTTTAAGGAAGAAAAGCCTATTCAATTAACTTGAGAAAAAAGGAAATTCCAAGGGGTAACGTATATGGAATCCAAGAAAATGTTGTCCCACTAGTTCTCAGGAGACCATTGCCCTTGATCCTGGTGCTCCACCAAAAATGTGCCTTCGTTATCCACTTGTTCAGACTGTCTGTTGGTTCAGTTCTCCAAAGAGAAAGGTTGATTACCTATAGACCAGCCAGTGGACCACTCCTTTCATGGACAAGTCTATCAGCCCTGGTCTATCAGCCGGAGCCAATGAATGGAGGTGAGGGAAAGTTCACTTAGTACAAAGGATTGCCTTTCCCAAGACTGTGAATAGGGCTGATAAAACTAGAAGGGTAAGATGGGGTGTAGTAGATCAATAAACTAATGTTTCTAGCAAGGTCATTATCTTTTACACTGTGAAAATTGACTTCTAATATTGTAACAGCATGTTAATCTTATTTGCAAACTGCTTACAAATTAATGTGTGTGATTCTTACATACAAAATATATTAAACATACTCATACTTTCACCAATAATTTACTGATTGCCTACTAGGTACCCTGTGTTACACTATATCAAGTTCCCTTGATACCAAATGAACAAACCAGGGTTACTAGTTTTGTGACATCCATAGAAGGAGACAGCTAATATTTAGTTTGATACATTCTTTAATAAAGATATGGTTAAGATACGTGTTATGGAGGAAGGAGGTGTTGGTTCATATGTTGGGTGTTCAAGGAAAGGCTTCTTCCTTTGAGAAGTCACTATTGAACTCGATTGTGAGTGATGAATTTACCAGCATACTTTTTCTTTTCCTATATGGTCATCCCTGATTCGCTTTGATAAAGCTGCTTTACTCTAACGTCCTGCCATCAAGTCATTTTTTACAGATGTTATTACCCTTCCAGGAAGCTTCACTGATTGTCAATGTGTCAGTATTTAGGGCTAGAATGGTACTTGATCAATTAGAAGCAGATTCAGATTCCTCCCATGGGGTAAAATTTATTTTTCTAATGCCAGACGGCTTTCATGCACCTCAGAACTTTTCAGGTCTCTTTGTAGTAGTAGTTGTTGTTGTTTCCATGATCTCTTCCTTGGTATCAAGGCCAGCCTTAAACAAAGCTGTAACATGTGTCAACCTTACCTTTGTTACCAATAAACGCCCTTTTTCTAACTCATTTTAGTACAACTTCATAGTTACATTGTATATTTATGTACCAACTTTCTTTCTCACACACCATCAACTGTAGTATGTACTACTAAGAAAGAAGACTGCAATCAGATAATGACATAACGCTTTCTTATAACATGGAATTTTAATCTTATATTTTTTTTGAAGAACCGTTATAAACTTGTTTATACATAGATTTAAAAAATCTTTTATTACTCTTATGTATAGATAAAAGTGAAATATAAGTAAAATACATTCTTTAAGATATTCCTAAATTGTTTTCACATTGAATCTGTCTCCAAAGAATCACTTTTTGACTCAGTCATCGATGTCTATGTGTTGTATTTTTAAAATGCAGTTTAGTCGTTTTTGTCATCAGGAAGCCTTGGAGATGCAGCATTTCTTAAAAGAGTGCTCCACTACTATCTCTGATTTTTTTTTTCCAAATTGCTGACCTCCATTGGGCATATTTTGATGTAGATACACCGGCAAATGACACCCACAGACAGTGACTGTGAGATACATCCCAATGTCAAAGATGTTAAAACGTCAAATGATGACTCAATAGTATGTGGCATAGAATCAAAGACAGATGATGTTACTTGATAACTTCCAAAGTGTTATTGATTACATCTGTCTCTTGAAGATCATCATAATTATGTAAGTTAAGTCAGGTAGGCATTACTTCACATTTTACAAGTGAAGTACTGGATGTCCCTAAAATTTAAATAACCTGCCCCAATGACAGAAGACTAATAAGGAGTAGAGTTGGTAATATGTTCGGTAGAACTGAGACATTTTATTCATAAACCAAGTCTCTTTTCACCACTTCATGCTACTTATCATCATGCTTCTTGGATATTCATAGACCTACCCCCTGATTCTCAACCTGCTACCTGTCACTTATCTCTAACCATCAAAAATTTAATCCAATGGTTTACAAACTATGCTCTAGAAAAATACTGATGTATCAAGACTTTCTGCTTTTCAAAATCAAATAAAGATCATCTTTTCTGAACTTGCATGGGAAAAAATCAGCTGTCAGGTCATTCTCTAAATAAAATTTTTCTGATTTTTTTTTTGTTGTTAAACCTAGTTTCTGCTACCAGTTAACCATACTCGAATCTTGTTTCATAGGGTATTGAATTTGCACAAAACATATAGCCATTTTTAGTTTACTGTAGCAACATTTCAGGTTGTTATGAAAAAAGCTTTGCCACGATGTTTCATTTCTTGAACAAATATGAAAACCTTTGATTTCATTCATTCTCCTAGAAGCCTGCTCTCTTCCAGGGACATAGATATGCCAATGGCTCAGATACACTAATCCCTGTTAATAAGTTGGCTGGTTATTATGTTGAACTCCTTAGAGGAGCTTTTAGAAAATTCACAAGGAATGAATTGAAGAGTGGGAATTTGAGACACTTCATAGGCCAATGAAGGTTTTTTGGTTCTTTTGTGTTTTTTTTGTGTTTTTTTGCTAGTTCAGGCATTTTCAAATGTCTTCAGTTACATGATGTGAACAAGACATTCTAATTTTTAGGATAGACTTACCTGTGATCAACACTTTTCTTCCAGCCCCTTTGGAGGAGAGTAGCTCAATCCTGCATCAAAGAACCAAATTTACAGGTTCTTTCTGCCCAGGAAAAAGCTGCTGCACTTAATTAATCTTTCCAGGAAGCCAGGCTGACTCTCACTACTTCAACGCATTGTATGTTTAAAGCATGTAGAATTTAATCCTGTTTGAATGATGTGTGAAAGAGAATTGACATAAAATAGCGAGAAATCTCTGAAGTGAACCGAGCTACATAATTTGGGCAGGTGCATTCTTAATATCACTTTTAAAGGAACTTGAAATATATTCGATGGTGGAAGAAATTTTAGTATAGGTTTGAAAACTATCAAACAGCATCTGTTGCCTTCTCCATTTTGATTAAAACATGCTCGCAGGGAAAATAGTGGTTTGTCTGTTAAGTCAAACAGTAATGAAACATTTGCTACAATAATCTCTTTAATTTGGACGACATTTGGCAATAAAGTGCACTCATTGGATCATTAGCCTGTATTTTGATCCTTCAGAGTTAACTGAGCCCAGCTAAGTCTAATACGGTAATGGGCTCTTTGTTAAAACCTAGGCATATGCATTTCTCATGCTCTATTGTGTTCTACTCTGGTAAAGAGAAATAAGAAATGTTATTGTGATGGCATTAAAGGTTTCTCATGGACATATCTGGACACCATGAGCCTGAACTGTCTCATTTAGTCATGTCCTGTTTCCACATATCATATGGATCAACGGCACCATGATTATAAAGCTCAGGTGAGTAATGAGGATTATAGGTATTAATCAAGTCATCACAAAAAGAGTTGGTAATTAATATTCAAATACAGTGTATACGCATTTTGAATTAGCCTATGGTAGTGAAAATGAAAACACGAAACATCTTGCATGTGAAACAAAATAAATCCAGTAACAAATACCAGTAGAAATAATTCATATTATCACTGTATACAATTATTTTATAGAAATTAGACTAATTGTTTTAGAATGCACATTAGCTCTTATTTCTAAATCATTGTTTTAAATGTAATGTGTGTGTGTTTGTCTATTCATATTCACACACATCATCCCCCAATACACACGCACACAAAAACATATTATGATGGATTTTGTGTTAACATCTACCACTTGCAGTAAATTAGGCACGTAACAAAAACAAAACAATAAGCTATCCTTTCAGCTTCTTCTAGCCCCCTGCAAAACCAGAAGGGTCATTCACACAGGTATACTTGAAAGAACTGACCTGTCTATGCCCTTCCAGAAGTTATAAGTGGCTGGATCATCGTGTTGAAAGTCGTCATTGGTTTTGGGGTTTTGTACTATTAAAAGAACAGCGAAGTGATGACCTTTTTAGTGGCTTATGCAATTACCGTAGGCTGAGATGGTCTTTCTTTTATATTTTCTATCAAAAGACAGAGTCAGCTCAAATACCACACTATACGTAAAATTTTTCCATCTCTATAAGGTACTTCTTATACTTCTTTGTTAGTACTTACTTCATCCAGGCTTGGATATGGTCGAATTTCCAAATGCCCCATACCCTGTTAGACTGTGAGCTCCTGGAGCTCAGGGAGGAGCTGTGAGCAGATCTGGGAGCAGCTAGAAACAATGTCAGTGGGGACAGCATTGGAGTTGGTGTAATGGAGATGACATGACACATGGCAGGGGTGACAGGAGCCGAGACAGAGGAAACGTTGCCAGCAGCCGTGACAGTGGTCAGTGGTGAGGAAGCAGAGAAGATGTAATAGAAGTGGAACCAGAGGAGAGGTCAGTGAGATTGGCCTCAGCTATGTCCATCAGGAACACACTCAGATGCTGGAATATTATTTCCATGCCTCTTCCCACATCATGGCTCTTCCCACCTAGAATTACATTTTTGATAACAGCGTGTGATTGCATATTTTCAGAACACATTCTTTTATGTTGTAGAGGTGTTACTAAACTTCATCACTTAACATTGTTTCTCTGGATGAACGCTTTATCATCTCTAACTGGATGCCAGAAACATAGCTTCCCAAGGATCTTCTAGGCAGAGGGTCAGCGAATGGAGCAGATTGGTGTCAGACAATTAACTTGTCAGAGATGATCCTATACACCAGTTAGTTGTTAAGAATCTATTTCTTCTTGGCCAAGTATTCCCAGGGATTAGCACAGTGCCTGACACATATTTAGACCTTGATAAATATTTGTTAAATGAGTGACTAATAATAAATCTGGGGTTTATGGGTGTCAGACATGGTGCAAAATACTCCACAAATATTGTGTCCTTTATAGTAGATCCTATTATTTCTACTTTATAGATGAGTAAACTGAAACTTGAGAGATTAAATAACTTGTTCAAAGTTACACAGCTACCAAGTGGTGAAATTGGGATTTGAACCAAAGAAACCTATACCCAATATAACACACTACTTCCCTATGCCTAGAGCATGTGCAAATGAATCATTGAATGTTCCACATAAGAGACCATCGTTATTCTCTAGGTTAATGGTGCTCCAAGAGTACAAAATTGCTTAATGCAAGTGCAAAGGCTCAGGGCACTGCCCATCCTTATAAAAAGTTTGCTTATGAAACCACAACTAATTTTTGCTTATTTTTTACATGAAATTAGATGGAATGCTCTATCAAAATTTTCCAACTTTATTTTTAAACTTAACACATCTACATGATAAAAAGAAACTTAAGACGACAACTACTTCAGCAAAGAATTGATAAGCGAAAGACCAGATGCTACATATTTTTCAACTGCAAAAATATCACGGGAAGCCAGCTGTATCTTCTAAAATTTCATGATGTCATCATATGGCTTCGGGATCTATTTAGGTGGTTCATAATCTTATTAGCTTATCTCTGTTTCCAGTCATGATCTAGGCTTTAATTGCATAGGTTTGTTTATAACATTGTTAGAATTAGAGTTCTGGTCTCATATTTCATGCAAGAAGCATCTGCCAGGATGGTGCACAAAAATTGCCACCCTGCATAGTACCTAGTGACCCACTGCAAACTGATGTCACTGTCCCATTTTTCTGAAGTGGTCTTTGCTTCCTGGCATCGAGCTATCACACAAGTGACTCAGAGTTTTGACCTTGTTCAACTTTACCAGAAGTCCAAGTCTAGGATGATGATTTCAAAGTGTGATGGAAGAAAAGTGTTTCAGTTCAGCAACTTTCAATGTCACAGTGAAATTTACCTTGTTTTCCAGGCATCAGTTACACTGCCAGATTCAGGGAGATTTCAGTTATATTAGGGATGGAAATAACTTTGCATTTACCACACTTCTACTCTAAATTTCACTATCCCATCTTCCCATCCCCCCAACTTTATTCACTTTTTTATTCAGTCTCAAAACCACATTTTTTCACAGGTCAATATTTTTCTATTAAAAAATTTTAGGTAAGCCAGTGCCAGATATTTCCTGAGATTCCACACTGGGGTGGAATTTTCAAAATTTTTGAATGTAAAAATACTAGCATTTATTATCACACATTAGAAGAGTCTGCTCCTCATGGACCCACCAGAGCTGGGTTGTCTTCCTAGGGAATGTATGGGCAAGTTAGCTCTACAAGACATGATCCCTACCTGTACATACTGGTTAGTCAAACAATGAGACCATCTTTCTCTCCCTCAGTAAATTATATGAGTAAAACATATTATTTAGGACTCTTTTCTGTACAATGAAAACTCAATTCAAAACTTCTGTAAAGGAGAAGGAACTCGAATTGATTAGCTCATGTAACTGAAAAGTCCAGGAGTAGGAATGGGTTCAGGTGGGGTTGGTTTATGCAAGACCCAATGCCCTGTGGGTCTTGATTTCTCTCAGTCCTCTTGGCAGGATGCAACCATCCAGCCCCAGTGTGTCTGCTTCATTCTCATCTTCATTCACAGACATAAGGTGGTGAAAATATCTCTTGACTTTCAATTCCCCAAATTCCTAGTCCAGTAGAAAGGGACAAATACAATTCCTCAAAAGAACAATATAAATTGTCTCAAATCAGTGTTTCTGGCTTTGATTGACCCGACCTGGGCCATGGGATCACTGGGAACAAATTACTGCTGCCAGGAAAATGTGATGCTTTGATTGGCCAGTCCTGGATCACTTGCCACATCTGGAGTCGAGGTAGCATTTTCCCCTCAGGGACCTTAATAACTGAGACTGGAGAGGAACAGAGCCCCAAAAAGATAAACTGAAAACAGTTATCAAAATAGGATGAACGGATATTGGGCACCTACTAAACCATATGTGTCCACTATGGTACCATTGCAGTTATCCATTCTACTTCTTCCTATCTTTGCATATTTTTCATTTCTCTTTCCTCTCCCAGTTCTTTAAGCAAGCATATTAAACAGTCGGTCTCTGGTTTTGGGGGAATTGTTTGCTTCTGAGCAATCATCTTACATCTGGGCTTTCTGTATTCATTCTTGAGTCATGCACACACCGCTTGACTTTGTTTTATGTATTACGACGTTTTGTTGTTGTTGTTTTCTTCGGTTTCTATTCTGATTCATCGCATGTCAATACCTGCTACCGTATTTGTTTCTTCACTTTTTATTCCTCAGATTTGGGGATAAGCGTTGGAATGTTGAATGAGTGGCCAGTAAGCATCCAAGTGGTCTTTTATGCAGATAATATAATTTTGGTAGCAAAAGAAAAAGAACAGTGCTTTGTCATCATTAGAGTTCATAAATGTGAAAGAATTAAAGGTAAAAAGAAAAAATAAATTGAAATGGTTGAAATATCTCATTTTAATCATTAAACTCAACATTTTCCTCCTAAAACCTTTCATATGTACAATTAACAATAACAAATAAATTTATTGGAATTTTGCCTCCCCTTTATGACAATGCCCACTGGAGCTGTTAATGAGCAGGAAAATGATTAAGAGGCAGGTGGCAGAGGAGTTAAGGACATGAATCAAATAGCACAGGCTCAACAGTGAGTGCTAAATAGTTGATACCTGGGTAGAGACAATACACAAACAGAGGACACGGATATACAGAGCAGAATACTATTGTTACTAATGGTCTCAGGGTACCAGCTACCAGACAGCAAGAATGACTTTTTATATTCAGTTCTTACAATGATACAATACATGTTTTTGAGGCAGCAGATTCTTAAATGAATTCTCCTGGAGGCCCTTGTATATATCTTTTTCATTCAGTGAAATAGCCATGAGATAATGATAGAATGGGTACTAAAGTGTGTCACATCTTTACTTCAACAAAACCATCATATATTCCTATTGACTTATTAGTAGGCTGCAATGTTTAAAGCTGATAATATCTGTGTAAGGAACTAAATTCAAAAGATAGACAAAGTATACAGGAAAAGTAAGTTTCTCTCCATCCCTCAACTCTCCAGTTCCTCTCCAGTAAAACCCACTATTACCAGTTTCTTCTGTATTCTACTACAGACAATTTAAGCATCTGCAAACACAGGTACCACTACAAACATAAATGTATTATTATACATGCATTTATAAACACATTATTATGCACCTTACCTTTTCACTTATTAATATATGTTAAAATTTTCGAATGGTTCAATTACTTACAAAGATGTTGAAGACCAAGTTTCTAATATGAATTCTACTATTTAGAAAAATAGTATTATACCTGCCATGATAGTAGGCATGAAATAACTAGACCAAAATACCTTGACCAATAAACGTATGGAAAGAAATGCAAAATAAGAATCAAATGGGAAAATTCTTTTTCCTATTAAATAAGCAAATAACAATAACAACCATAAAATAGTAATAATAAAACCTATAATGGCTACAGTCAATTGCTGAAGCCAGGAACCTGGGAATACTTTCTGATTTCTTTCTCTACTTCAACCACATTTAATCTTTCACTGAGGCCTGCCTTATCCTCTAAGATAAACATATTAAACCTCTTCAGAGGATATAGCCAAGTTGTAAACAGATTCCTGACCCATAGAAACCATAAGATAATAAATATTTGTTGTTTTAAACCACTATGGATTGGGGGTAATTTGTTCCACATAGATATATAACGAATATACATCTAATAGCATCTTGTTTTTATAGTCATGGCACTTTTTAAACTTTGTAGTTGATTATTGTGATATTTATTTAATGTTTATTCTCCCCCTTTTAAATGGCATAACCAGAAGAAGAAGGTCCTTGTTTGTTTGTTCCCCAAAGTATCTGTAGCATTTATCACAGTTCATGAAATTTATTTGTTGAATAAAAGAATGAATAAATGCACTGGTATTCCACCATGTGGTTGATGGGAGAGCATAAACTGGTATATGCTTGTCTTCTGTAGGAACGTTTACCACTTTATATCAAAGGTCTTAACTATGAAAACTCTTTGACCCTGTGTTCTAATGTTAGGAATTTATCCTGGAATATAAATGTTTCTAATAGCAAAATAGTGTAAATAACACTAATAGCAAATAGTGTTTCTAATAGCAAAATAGTGTAAATAGTAAAATAGTGTTTCTAATAGCAAAATAGTGTAAATAACTTGTGTCTAACAATAGAGGATTAAATTATGACACATCCTCTATATCCATTAAAAATCACATGTAGAAAAATATTTTTCAACATGGAGCATATTCACTATATGTTACCAAGCGATGTAAACAAGTTACAAATCAGATATATAACAATAGCTCATGTTTACTGAGTGTTTAGAGTGTGCCAGTCACTGTGATACACACCTTTCATGTATGATCTCATATGGGCATATATATATGTAGAATTAGTGTTGTGTGTGTATGTGTGTGTGTAATAGACCTGGAAAACATCTGGAAGGGTATACCACTAAAATGCTTACAGTGATTATCTCTGAAAGAAAAGGTGGGATCCTTACTTTTGCTTTTTGTTTCTTTTCTTCATTTCTCTATAATGAGAAGGAAGTTAAGGCCAAAAACGCCAAAGCGACAATTGCCAAATGATAAGGGTCACAGATACCAAAGGTAGAAAATGGAGCCAGATAGACAAAGAGCGGAGCAATAGATCAGGGTTTAGGCTGGGATCCAGGACATGCCTAAAATAAGGAGCAATTGTTATTAGCACTGCTGGGATATGCTGTCACTTTCCTAGGATAATAAGGATCTTGTAAAGTTTGGGAAAGACCTTGGGTAGTACCTTGGTTAGGCTCTGACACGATCAAGCATCTGTGTTCTGTCCAGACTGAACCGTCTTGGTCCGTTGCAGTTTGGTCTGGATGGGCAGAAAGTTCCCAGGTCAGAGGGGTTTTCAGTGAGGAGTCTGTTCTACTAATTCTGCTGGATTGTGTGACCTGGTATCTGCTTGGTGCCAACTGCCCAAGACATTTAGACATTGTTCAGGTTGAAGCATTTAAAAACATAGCCCATGTCACCTATCTACTCTGGTTGCCTCGGCTTTTCTAGGCTGCCGTGTTTAGATGCCTTGTCATCACTGGCCTGGAGAACTGCCTCAAATTTGGCATCCATTGGCAGAATTTTCTGTCCCATATGCAGTGTTGATTTCAGGCAGGACCAGGTTTCTAGAGATGTGGGCATTGAGATTTCACTTGCCGGGATACTCTTGTAGCATTAGCTGCACTGATGGTGGAAGGTTAGGTGGTGTTAGGATAAGGGTCAGAGCTTTCAACTGTTGGAATGCTGAAGGCTCAGCCATGGGCCAGATCCCCCATTTCAGCTCCTGAGGAGGTCTTTAGTTGGATGTTCAGAGTGAAAACGTGGGGCATGCACCACTGTTTATGTCTGGAAAATCACAGGAACTAGTGGACATTCTTGATTGTCCTTTCCTTCCATGATTAGTGATATTTGTGTTGTTCTAAGAATTCTACTTCCAAACTTCTCAGTATGCTACCGGTATTAGTGCAGACATGGTATTGTTCACATTACGTTTAGAACATTCTTAATCAGGAGCTGGTGGGAAGGATCTCAATGATATATATCAAGACGTCAACACTTATAATTTGGTTTGGCCCAGAATCCATAGAATCAACTGTTGGTACACTTAGTGGGAATCACAGTGCCTTCAAAAGGTTAGAAAACTCTCTTCCATTTGCCATCCTCCCACGTCAAGGATTCAGCTTGCAGACTTTGGAGTCAGATGATGTCAGATGACCAAACTCCACAGAGCTGGTTTAAGTATAGGTAAGGATCCCAAAATGAAGTCTCATTAAGGCTATGGCAGATGTTGGTGTATGAGTGGAAACCCCAGACTTCTTTTCCAAAGGGGGTGCCATGGGGTTTAATGAGCCTTAAATACATGTCTCTATCTACGTGACTTTGAATATATACCAAGTGAAGATACTTGCTGAGCAGAAATTTGCATGATGGGCAGAAGCAGCTGCACAGAATTGTCTCTCCCATGGCTAGTTTGTGCTACCAGATTTCCCAACTTGGAGTCCCCATGGCACTGCCTAGTCACATGGGAATAGATTTGTTTTAGAGATTGCTGGTCCACTGGATCAGTGTGTAGAAAAAGCAGCTTTTTGATGTCTCTGAGTCTATCAAGGATCAGAATTGGATGTGGCTCCCTTCTAGCTTTAATTCCAAGAGTTACAGAACATTTGCCTCCCGTCTTTATGTATGGTGTGATGAGGGTATGAAACAAGACCTGGCCTGCTTCCATCTTCAGTGGGTTGGGTGACACTGGGATTGGGCACCTGCACACAAATTTGCCCATTATCACAGTTTTACCCCTTCCTGCCTAGGCAGTAAGTGCAGCCTACAGGCACTCTTTAACTTTTAAATTCTGTCCTCTAGTGCCACAGTCCCTAAGGACCAGGCATGAAGATTGGCTCCAACTTCAAGTAGCTTGCTTGGAAAATGGGAAGGAGAGGGAAAGGGTAGGTCAGCAAGGTTCCCTGGGTCTTGAAGAGACTGGGTGCTGATGCTCATACAGGACTGGCAGAGATATTTAACCAAATTGTCCATTTAAGGATTTTTTATATCAACAAAGGGGTTGCTTGTTAAGCCATTCAGTAAGAATGGCTTGTTAAGCTTGCTAAGATTTGTTAAGTCTTTCAACCCATTCAGGAGAAAATATCGTTCATTTAGTCCATACGTGCCATTTACACTGGTCAACAGATGTTCTGGATTATTTATTTTAATATGCGCACAAACTGGAAGCAAAGAACCATATATAAAAGCAAATCTTTTTTTAGTAAATGTACTTTTTTTCATAAACACAGTTGGTAGCTAGAAATTTTATTTGTGAAGCAATTAAAAATTAAATGATTGTTCCATAGTAGATCAGTGTATCAGAATTAGACCTGAAACTAAATCTCCAAATACTTAATACTGAGACTTCTACCTGGCTAGATTGTTCACCACCATATAGCGTAAATTTGTTTTATTGATCTAAGTAAGATGAAAAGAGATGAGATTTCCTGGGAAAAGTATGGGCTATTTCTTTAGTATTAATATTTATATTTGACACCTGTCAAGTCAAACCCACACCTGTTTTTAGTCATTCCAAATTACTAAAAACCATTGTTTTATGTTATCATTTTGGAATGCAAAACCATCGATCTTTCTGGAAAAATTACAATAAAGCATGTTTGCTCACCCTTCCTCATGACCCAGCTCTATTCATCTTGGGGGAAAAAGTTCTCTATAAAAAAGATCTAGGTCATTATCAAGAAAAATGTTTCTTCAAAGCTCTATTGATTGCCAAAAAAACTATTACTGTGAAAAGAGAAATCTTCAACTACTCCTAAAATAATTGACTGGACATGTGTTATGTGTGACCCAATGGCACTAAGAAGAATTTCATTTAATCAACAAAATAGATCTTTCACATAAAAATTGGCCTCCTATAATGACATACAATAATCACCAATTTTATAGTGGACTCCATTATTAAAAAAGCCATTCTGAAAGCAATTGGATTTTAAGTGGTCTCTTTTTTTTACATCATCAGATTCACCTGCTGTCCAGACTAAATTGTCTTGGTCAGCTGCAATATGGGCTGGATGGGCAGAAGGTCCCCAGGTCAGAGGAGCTCTCAGAGAGGCATCTGTTCCACTAAGCCCTGCTGGTTTGTGTGACGTGGCACTGCTTGGTGCCGACTGCCCAGGATTAAGACAGGGTGCAACTTGAACAAAAAGGATGACCGCATGCAACTATTTGGAAGAGATTTTTAAAAAAATAGATTGAGATTTAGAACCTTTGGCTACAATCCAAGCAGGTCACTTTTTTTTTTTTTTGCCCTTGTTTTCTTATCTAAAAAAATGAGGAGGGAATTAAATTGGATAATGTCTAACTCCCTTTTCACCCCTAAGATGCTACGATTTTGGTAATGCACGTTAATGCCTGTTAATGTCAGTGGATGACAATGTGTTTATGTGTGTCCATCTGTGGAGACATTTTTATTTTCCACCAAGGTGAGATTCCTTTTTCAGCCTGTTTCATTTTATGAATAACTCTTTCCGCTCGGTCTTAGCTTAGTCTTTCACTTCAAGTTATCAGAAATTGAAATTTTGTGAGCAAAACTTATTTCAACAGCAATAAAAGTAAAGGAATGTAGGACAATCAGTCCTCTCCTGTTCAGAGGACACTCTTTGAGAACATGGCAGTACTGACCCAGCTGAGATTTCTTGTGGTTTGGGAAGAAAGGAAGAAAGGAGGGATGCTATATGCTCTGAAGGGACTGGCAGTCTACAGCCACTCAGAAGTGAAAAAATGAAATTGAAACCACAAAAGCTGGCAGAATGAGTACTATGAAAACACATTGTCTGCCATCAATCATTAGAAATAGTCAGTTGAAAATAATTAGAATAATTGCTGTATCGAAAAATCAGGATTATCCATTATTGTTCCCAAGCATATTTGAATGTTTACAAAGCATGCGTTTACCTTGATTTTATCATTATCTTGACCCTGAAATTGCTTCTGTGTTTATACGTGGTTATTAGATCAATTACTTTTACTTTCATCTCTTTTGTTCCCCATCTTGATGATTCAGGTTTGTTCAGTTGATCATGTTGGTAACTTATTCAACCTGATTCAGTGAAAAGATCATTGGAGTCATGAAATCAACCTGTTTTATTGTACAAAGAGGTCTTCCTTCATACAAACCCAGGACAAAGGTTCACTTTGCCTCTTTTCATCTAAATTTATCAAAATTTCTCTGGCTTTCATGACAGAAGACCATGGAACTCTCAGGTAAGCTGGTTTCTTCACAGATTGCCAAAGGAATGCAAAATTGCCTTTACTATTGAATTAAGTTCGACCTATATCTAACTTCACTTCTTTCTTACACACACACACACACACACACACACACTATATAAAGAAATACTTGCACAACGTTCTAGAAAATTTGGGAAAATTAAAGAAAACCAAAATTAACCGTAATCCTATTACTCCAAAACCATAAACATTTTTGTTTGCTTTTTATCCTAGTCCTGTTTCTAAGACAAACATGAACACTCACACATACAAACACAAACAAAATGGGTCCTATCTCTTATCTATCTATCCATCTATGTCTATCTCTTTACAATTGAGGATATGTATGTACATACATATGGATCATACTATATACGCAGCTTATCATTTTTCCTTTTCTATTCCTTTTCAAAAATTTCAACAATGTGTAAAGGGCATGTCCCTGTATTTATCAATATTAAGTGGTCTTCAAAAACATGATTTTATAGCCTCAAAATATTTCATCAAAATATTGACCGTATTTTATTTACATATTTATTTATTATTGAACTTAACATTTTAATTCCGAATTTATTTCATTCTTTAGGACTGCTCCAGATTTGCATTTCTGATAAGTCAGCTGCCCTAACCAGCTACTTCTGTCCTGATCTTCATATTTATTATGTCTATGGCTCTATTGTCTTCACCATAGTCATCTGGTCAGGACCAGAGTCAAGGGGCTTCCTATATCATTTCATTTTGATGACACTACATATCAGTAAGAAAACAACTCTTTTAAACAAGTAGTTCCTTTCTCTTTGGTGTTCAACTTACTATCTTCAACTGTCTAAAAGAGAAGAAATCTGATTGATCCAAAAAAGGGAAAAAGAATTAGCAGTTTCCTTTGACTCTTCCCTGGCTTATAGAAGGAACTACACAAATTCAAGACTGTGGTTATCTCTGAGGAGGGAGGGAGGGAGGGAAGGGAATAAATAGAATGAGGGGTGGTATAAAGGGACTTCAATATATCTGTAACATTCTAGCTCTTGAAAAAAAACAATACTGGAAGCACATTCAGCAAAATATCACTATCTGTTATATTTGAGTGGTGAGCAGAAGAGTATTTGATATATAAACCTCCGTGCTTTTCTGTATGTTTCAAATGTTCCATAATTTTATTTTATTTTATTATTATTTTTTTTTGCAGTACGTGGGCCTCTCACTGCTGTGGCCTCTCCCATCGCGGAGCACAGGCTCCGGACGCGCAGGCTCAGCGGCTCACGGTCCCAGCTGCTCCGTGGCATGTGGGATCTTCCCGGACCGGGGCATGAACCCGTGTCCTCTGCATCAGCAGGTGAACTCTCAATCACTGCGCCACCAGGGAAGCCCTGCTCCATAATTTTAACACTCCTTAAAAATATTTTGTGAAGTTCTGTTGTAAAATGTCATCCAGGGGAGACGGAAGTGCTTGCTTTGGGATGGAGGTGGGTTGGGAGGTGAGGCCTGAGAAGCCTTGGCTAGTGGATGCTGGGGGAGGTGGGGAAGTCTGACTGATGGTCACAGGAAAGTACCCTTGAAGAGAGGGGGCAACTGCCCAGGAGGACTGAGTAGGTGGCTAGCCACCGATGCTGGGAGGGTACTGTTTGAGTGTCTAGCCTCTGGCAGTGCAGTACTCCCTTGAAGGAGAACTTCCTGTTGTCTGGTCACACCGTATGACAAGTGTTCCTCTTCTCAGGACTGGAGAGGACTTATGCTCTGACACTCCACTTGTCACAAGCCAGGTGTGAATCACAGAGACTTTACTTGGTCCTGTATGATTATGCCAGATGGACATCTCCCACAGTGGCCCAGGATAGCCAGAAATAGAAGGGCCTGTCACTGAATGCAAATATGGTTGGAAAGTATATACATCCACCCCATTCCCCAGTTCCCCCCCATTCCTTCCCCAACTCCCTTTGCACTGTAACGTACTATTCTTAAACCTGTTACCACTGAGACACATGTCCTCCAAAGGTAGCAAAGAATCAAATACAAGAGCTATTTGTTGGCAAAAAGAAGTTGTTTATCTTACGCACAGTGTTGGCAATGATAGCGAAACTGGAATTTTTCTCACTCTTAGTGGGATTGCAAATGGGAGCTATTTGCCAATATGTGTCATGAGCCTTAAAAGCACTATACCTTCTGGACTTCCCTGGTGGCACAGTGGTTAAGAAACCACCTGCCAATGCAGGGGACATGGGTTTGAGCCCTGGTCCGGGGAAGATCCCACATGCCGCGGAGCAACTAAGCCCATGTGCCACAACTACTGAGCCTGCACTCTAGAGCCTGCGAGCCACAACTATTGAGCCTGCGTGCCACAGCTACTGAAGCCCCCACAGCTACTGAAGCCCGCACACCTAGTGCTCTGCAACAAGAGAAGCCACTGCAATGAGAAGTCTGTGCACCGCAAGGAAGAGTAACCCCCACTCGCCATAACTAGAGAAAGCCCGTGCACAGCAATGAAGACCCAATGCAGCCAAAAATAACTTAATTAATTAATTAATTTTTAAAAAGGTATTATACTTTCTGACCTAGTGATTCTTCACCCTAAAAAAAAATCAGAAATGTGAACAAGTTGTTTCAAGCAGTGCTATTCATAATACAAACTGTTAGAAACTGCTTAAATGTCTAATAATAGTGAAATGGACAAATTAGTGTCATTAGATTCATACAATGGGACATTCTACAACCATTAAAAATAATAGAATAAAAATCATTCACTAAAAATGATTTAAAATCATAGTAAGGAAGCATATTTGTTTGCAAGAGAAAAATATTCATAATATATTTTGTTCAAGGAAAAGAACAGGATACAATATGGTATATACACATTAGTTCTAATTTTATAAAATATGTATGCATTTTATATATACAAATGACAGAGGAAATATGTTAAAATGTTATTACCTAATGATTTTAACTCATTCTTCATTCATTTCTATTTTGCAAATGTCCTACAATAAACACATTTTAATTTCTATAATAAGGAATAAACTTTAGAAAAAAATTTTGGAAACTAAAATCAGAAAGATATTCTGCATTCTTCAATTCACTTTTATAATAGTCATTTCATGTAGGGAGAGAATTGGTCTAGGAGTCAAAAGACTAGAACTTATCTTTCTTGTAACATTTGCTTCATGTGTCTCTCTGGTCCCCAGATTTGCCACCTGCAAAACTGGGTGATAAAACAAATCTCAGCTAGTGAGTTTGTATGCTGAGTTGATGCTCAGCATTTGAGGCCTCAAAATCTGTCCTCTTTTTTTGTTTTTAGTTTTCTTTCCTTTCGGTCCCTCATAGCAGCCTGTTGGTTCACTCCTCTCCTGTGAACCTCACTAATGCTCCCATCCCCGAAAACCCTCCTCTCATTCCATGTAAAATGCACTGCCTCCTCTTCCTGCACTTACCCCGTGCACTTACCCTTACTGTTGTTCCCATCATCCCCTAGACTGTGAGCACCTTGAGGTTAGTTCTAATGTATTCACCTTTATCTCATTAGTGCTCAGCACAAAGCCTGACACATGTCAATAAGTATGCGTCTAGTGAATGAATAAAGGAAACTATGTATTGTGAAGCAATCTGCAAACTGCAAAGCGCCCTACTTCATACATGCAAAGGTCTTAACATTAAGTGTCCATTAGCAAAACAATACAATATGTGGGAATTGAATAACTAACTCAAGATTATAATGACCATTTGTATATTCGACTCAATATTCTGGAGGTTTTAAAAAGAATGAGAAATTTTTCTAGCCTAAACCACAAGGAAAAGACAAAACAAATTTGATATTTTTGAGCTGCAACTTAAAAAGAAACCCACTAGGAACCACTAGGAAGAACATATCATGGGAAGCACTTAGAAAAAATGAGCAATATCGATACTTAGTGAGAAAAGCTTAGCTGATGCTACTCTCATAATATCATGGCCGTTAAATACGCTCACAATTCAGGAGTGCAAATTAGAGTAAGCCACAGAGTGGGGTCACTGGTGGCAGTCTAGTGTTATGAAAGCTAATATAACATGGGGATGTGCTGGCATTTACCACTAAGCCTAAAACGCTGTGGTGGTCAGCAAACCATCTAGAAGCTCAGACCAAGCCGGGCCCACAGAAGGCTTTGTTCCATTTGGGGCTTTATATTTTCCAAGTGATTGGGAAAGTTGGAAATGAACCAGAGAAGAGCAACAAAAATAATTAGTGTTGGCAAATGGACCTACGGGGAACAAAAGGGAAAAGAACTTGGAATTATTTGAGCTGGAGAAAAAATTGCTGCAGGGTGACCTCATAATCATTTTCAACTGATGAAAGGGTGTTATAAGGATAATAGGTGTTGGGAATGGAGGGTACCAGTGAATTATCCTCCTCTTCACTTCTGGTTTCCAAATTTCCATAACCAAATTGAGAACAGACACAGCAATCAGGTGAGAATTCAAGGATAGAATGAGCTTTACTACTCTAAACTGTCATGGTTTTTTGTATTGGAGGATGTAGCTTGGGCCCGAGACCCAAGTAAAGTGTTCTAACACTTTGTTGACCACTCAACTTCCACAACCTAACTTCACAAATCTAAACTCAAGACACAATCAAGGACCGAGCTGGGACTAAAAGCAAGACAATTAACCCACAGGTTCATGGGTGCCTATAGTCTATCTCACATACAGTTCAAGGGAAAGAGAGAACCAAGAGAATAGGTTACATAAGAGTGGTGATTTTGGCCCAATTTCACCAAGAAGAAAAGCTGTATCAAAGACAGAGATAGGAAATGTCTTCCTCTAGTGCTTTTTCCCAGGAGGAGAGCTCAAGTGTTCTTCACCTTAGAAAGAGTGAGGAGTTGAGTAACAAGCATTATCTTTCCCCCTCAACAATAGGACCCAGGGATTTTTTCCCATTTTTTCATAGAGACCCACTTACCAAAAGGAAGTTTTCTCTTAAAATCAAGAAGATTGCTGAATGTTTCTGAAAGAATGACAGAGCTCTCTGAAGGACAGTTTAAAAGTTTCTCTGGAGATCTTCTGGCTGTTGTAACCATTTGATCAACATTATTCAAAGTGTGTTTCTTGGTAACAGTGGTTTCATGGGGTGTTAACAGGGAGGGATTACATGGAAAATGTTCTGTGATCAAATCCATTTGAGAAACACTAGGTTAAACCAAGTTAAATCATATTTTTTACTGAAGGTCCTAATAAAGCTTTTAGCTTTTAATAGTATAATATTTGTGGTGAATCTCCCGTTTTCCAGAATCTTTCTTCATCTCCTTTTTTCTTTTCTTTTTTTTCTTTTGGCAGAGTACATAGCTTGGCTTGTGTTTCATGAAATGTGCTTTGGAAAATGTAGCCGTAGATGGTTTCACTGACTTAACCTGGAGACAGACAAAAAAGTTGGACCTCGTCTACCAGCCTCTTCGAGCTCTACTATTTCATGACTAAGTTTGGTGCAGTGATTCATCTTATTGCAAACTGTAATCACAACATTTCGCCATGTGTAAACCTAGCAGTGAGTGGTGCAACTTTTTAATGGAGACGAGACTTGGACTAGACCAGGCTGACTACCTCTCCTTGGTAGACAATACGGCTTTGGATCAACACTGTATATGGACAAAAGCATGGAGACACACAGCACCCCGATTCAGTTGCAAATGTTTTCTTTGTTTATCTGTATTTAGCAGCAATGAGATGTTGCTCAGATGGTTGCAGTAGGGTGCAGTAGGGTGCTGGACAGTGTGACTTTATTTCATTGCCATTGACAGTTGTATTAGGGGGAACTTCCCTGGCAGTCCAGTGGTTAAGACTTCGCCTTCCAATGCAGGGGGAGTGGGTTCGATCCCTGGTTGGAGAGCAGCCAAAAGGCCAAAATATAAAACAGAAGCAATATTGTAACAAATTCAATAAAGACTTTAAAAATGGTCCACATCAAAAAAAAAAAATCTAAAAAAACCCAAAAAACAACAAAAAACAATTGTATTAGGCCTTGATTTAGGAGGGACCCAGCAAGAGCTCGGCTAGAACAGGGAAAATTCTTGGTTGCTTCTGCACAGCAAATCATGGTGTGCCTCTCCCTATAGTAACATCATACCACTCTAGAGAAGAAAAAAAACTTCCCCTCCCAAGGAAAGGGTATGATTAACCCCAAAGGGCCTGTGGGATCTTTTGTTTTTTTACACATAAGAGCCTTGTGACAATTTTGAGATTCTGAAAATGTTCCCATGAAAGTTTTCTGTTCTTCTGGATAATGAAGTAGCATCTGAAACAACATACTCCATTCAGTTTGGTGCTTTGGCAGGAAGTGGCTGACAGAAATTGCTTCCATAGGCAGGAAAACCCGCTGAGGCTGCACGACCGTGGTGGAAGGAGGGCTCTCTCAGCTGCTTTCAGGGTTTTGCAGCTCTGTTGGTTAGTCCAGAGGATGGTAATTAAATGATCCCTTCAAGGGAAAGAAGTGCTTCAAGAAAAGCAAGATTTATGAGTAAATTAGGAGAGCTCCACAATTCGGGGGCCACATGCTACGTGTCACCCGGAGTGCAGACTGTTCCCTGACTCAGAGGCATACCTGAGCCCGTCCGAGAAAACTCAGTCTTATTTTATTTCTTGAGCAGAGCTCCAAGTTTCTGACAAGTTGCTCCACTGTCAGCATATGTGTGTACCACCTTTTATAAGAGCTCACTGAGAATGAGAGGGCAGATTATATTTCCAGCTCTGATGTACTTGTCCTGGCTATATTGTTTGGAGCTGCCATTTAGACAGAAGATTTATCAACCACTTTGTCAGTTCTGTTAGTAAGGAACTGTATATGAGGACTGTCTTGGATGAAGTGATGAGAATGAGGCATCTGATAGACAAATGAAAACTCAGATATGATCCCAAAGATAGGTAAAAGCTGGCCACACATTGCTAGGAGCCAAGATAGCCAGATCTGCACTCAGAAGTTTGCCGGAACAAACAGAGCTAAATATACACATATTTCTGTTTTCTATTAACCCTCAAGCCTTCATCTACTTTACTGAGAACCCTCATGCTTTCAAACAAAGCTATAGTCCTGAAGCATAACCCATGTCTATGTAAATACTAGACCTTCTACACAACTAGAATTCATCTGGTTACCAATGACGTGGAATAAATGAAAGGAACTGGGTCGTGCAATGTCTTCTTCGCACGACATTTGCAAATAGCGGCAACGAAGACCACCAGCCCAGGCTGGGAATATTTCAAGGAAGTATTTATAGCTTATTCTAGGACTTTAGGGAAAGAAATGATTTTTTTTAATGTGGTACTATAAATAGATAAATAAAAACAATCACAAATAATCCTTTTCTTCATCTAAAGACTTATAATCTATTCATGACAATTGGTACATAACAATATTCTCCAAAGCCAAGGAGCACATAAATCATTTTCACCCAAAGAAGTTGTCCCAGTAGGAGGGTTTTCAAGACTCTCAGAGAAAGTAAACATGGTTAAAGAGACAGCAGTTGGCCAACTCTGCCATATGTAAGGAGAGATGAGAAAACAGGGTAACGTCAGGAAGGACAAACATGCGTATCACAGTATCATTTGGGCTCTTCAAATAACCATCGCTGTGATTTTTAACGGTTATATAAAATAAAGACAGCCTAGAGAAAAATGGGCAAAGGGAATGAGTAGGCATTTTACACCTAAGTGGCCAGTAAATACAGGGAAAAGTATATGTTTTGTCAACCTAAGTCGTTACCAGGGAAATGGCAAATAAATTAACAATGAGCTATCACTACTTGCGATTGTCTTATGTCCAGTTGCCTGTTGGGTTGTAGGGAAAAGGACATCCTGACACATTGCTGTAGACATGTGCACTGTCCGTGCTATCTTGGGACGCACTTTGGCAATATCTATTAACATCAAACATATGTCTGTGTATACTTACCCATTTACTCTTATGGATCAACAATCCTACCCTGAGACACTAGTCTATAAAAGTAAAAACACCAGTATATAAAGGTGTCTATTGCATCATTGTCTGTGATAGCAACAAAACTGGAAACAAACTGAATACTCATAAGTAGGGCTATGATTGGATAACTTGTGGTATGTTTTTAGTAGGGTTTTATTGCATAACCATTAAGAAGAAATGCGTTAATTTTATCCCAGTTGCCTTTGAAAGATTTCAACAATATGTGGCTAGGTGGGAAAAGCAACATGTGGAAAAGTATATGGAATATAAATTCACTTGGCATATGATTGATTAGGAGAAACGTGGATGGAAGGAGGAAAGAAAAAGAAAAAGAGTAGAGGTAAATAATGTATAAAACTAAAGTTGTTGATGGAATTTTAAAAAATCATATTACAATGATCATTTTAAAATGATATCATATAGTAGTTATTTATAAACAGAGACATTAAATGATGGTCACTGAAATGTTAATGAGCTTCTGAGAGCTAGAACTTCAGGTAAATTTTAGTCTTTTCCTTACACATTTCTGTACTTTTTTTTAACAATGAGTGTGTATTATTTTTATCAGAAGAATAAATATATGTTTTCAATTAGATAAAAACTTTAACATAAAACCTCACTATTGTTTCTATAAAATGTTTCATACAGATTAGCATGAATTCTGCAAGTGACTAATATAGGCAGTGGGAGAGAAACGTGGAGAAAGAAGCATTTGAGCCAAAATGTGCATTCTTTTTATTTCCTGCACTCTGGATCTATTCAAATCTCATCTCCTGCCGAGGGATTCAGTGCAGAACTAAAATATGATGACTTACTTGGCAACAGCAAAAAAAAGAGCATTTACTCAAATGCAATAAAGATAAGCAATAAGTTTCAGTGATGCATATAGTATGTTCTCTGCTCGCCTGCTTGTTCTTTCTCCTCTCAGCAGAAGTTCAACTGAAAATAAGCTCAAACAGCAATTTGCCAAATTAGCTAGTCACCTCACTTGTGACCAAATCGCATCCTACAGAGAGATGCTGAACCACAAGCTTTCGCTTCCTGCAATATATGTGATTTGAAGAGATATCATGTAGCAAGTGAAGGGGTAGCCTAAATGGTTTGAATATTTGGAAATGAGATGCAGGAATATTTGTGCATGATATTCACACATAATTCCCAAATTAGCTCTCCTTAAACTACCCACCTCCCAAAGATGCCAGTGCAAAAATTATACATTTTCTCTTTCTCTTGTCCTTTCCCAACCTCAAAAGAAGGTAACTGCTTAGTGAAAACCTAAAAAGCCACCTATGGAAAGAAAAACAAAGAAGAGACTACAAGTTTGATAAAGCAGTGGTGGGAACATCAAGAATTGGATGTTTTTATGTGAGTAAGTCAATCTTTATCCAGAGAGGCTAGGGTTACTTATCGTTTGGTTTCCTCTCTTCCTGATTGGCCCCTGCCTTTAGGACCGTGAACAACTCTGAACCAATCTTTAGGCACAGAAGGTGTGTGGTGTGTGGTCTGGGGTATCCTGATTGGCTAATATAAAGCAAGAGCCAACCCTCTGGAGGAAGAGATAGTGTGGGGTGAACTGACCCATTGGGAAGATGGGCAGTTATACAAAAGAAAAAAATGCTAGGCAAACCAAAAGTATCAGCTGTTCACTATGTTGAGATGCTCTTGAGCAGGAATATCCCAGGTGCCATCCTGGGACACTTTTTTTCTACTCTGTCTTTTAACATATATGACCAGTTTAAGCAGTATGTAAATTCGAAAGAATTGATTCTCTTCATAGGGATCCAGAGTGAAGATTTTACCTCCAAAACTTATTTTGAAAAATTCTTTCTTTTTCCTTTTTTTTTAAATCAGTGTACTTGTTTTATTTTTTTTAATTTTAAAAAAATTTATTTAGTTTTTGGCTGTTGGGTCTTCGTTGCTGCATGTGGGCTTTCCCTAGTTTTGGTGAGCGGGGCTACTCTTCGTTGCGGTGCCCGGGCTTCTCATTGTGGTGGCTTCTCTTTTGTGGAGCATGGGCTTCTAGGCACGTGGACTTCAGTAGTTGTGGCACGTGGGCTCAGTAGTTGTGGCTCTTGGGCTCTAGAGTGCCACAGGCTCAGTAGTTGTGGTGCATGGGCTTAGTTGCTCTGTGGCATGTGGGATCTTCCCAGACCAGGGCTTGAACCCATGTCCCCTGCATTGGCAGGTGGATTCTTAACCACTGCACCACTAGGGAAGTCCCAAAACATTATTTCTAGAAGTAACTTCTTTTTGTTTTTCTTGTGGCACAAACTATCTACCTTGAGAAAAGTTGACACTTGATTCTTTACAGTAAATCATTTTTGTATGCTATTAGGAAAATCAAAACGTTACCCTTTAGTACTTCAAATTATTGATTAAAATTCTCCCACAAGATTTCTCGCCAAGCAAATGCAGAAATGTCCTTTATTTGGGAAATACACCCTAACAATTAGAACAGGAATCCTTTCTGGAAGTTAAGCCAGTCCTTAGACTGCCTGTATTAGTGTTCTATTGCAGTGGAAAAAATTACCACAATCTTAACAGCTTCTAACAACACCCACTTATTATCTCAGAGTAGTCAAGGTCAGCAGACCAGGTAGACTCAGCTGGGCTCCCTGTTCAGAGTCTCCCAAGACTGAAATCAAGGTGTTGGCCTGGCTGGGTTGTATTATGGAGACTCTGGGGAAGAATGCACTTCCAAGCTTATTCAAGTTGTCGGCAGAATCTAGTTCCTGTGGTTGGAGGACTGAGCTCACCATTTCTTTGCTAGCTGTCAGCAGGGAGCTGCTCTTACTGCTTAGAGATCACCCTGCATTCCACCTTGGGTGGCCCCCTCCATCTCAGAGCCAGCAATGGGGCACTGAGTTCTTCTCGTGCTATGAATCTTTCCGGTCTCCTCTTCTGCCACCAGTTGGAGAAAGCTCTCTGCTTTCAGGGGCTCATGTGATTCAATCAGGCCCACCTGGATAATCACCCATTCCTGGAGTCTATTGTACCATATAACATAACATAATCTTGGGAGTGATATTTCATCAAATCCATAGATCCTGGGGATTAATGATTAAGGCAAGACATCTTTGGGGATCATTTTAGAAATTCTACCTACAACCTTGTCACCTCCTCCCCTCCTCTTCCTGCCTTCCTCTCCCCCTCCCCCTAACCAACATTTTATTCAGTGCTTGTTATGTGCCTGACAGTTGCTGTGCCACACACTTTATATGAGTTATTTTGTTTAACATTTACAATATCTCTATGAGGTGGGTACTATAGTCAGCTCCATGTTTGGATAAGGAAATGAACTTAGGTAGCCAGGTTCCTTGCTCAAGGCTGCAAGCCAGCAAGTGGTGGTACTAGCATATGACCCAGGCCTGACTCTAGGGACTTCATTCTTCAGCTGTCTCTATAGTTTGTCTATATATCTGATCTCCCAATCGTAATCTTTTAAAATAACAAATTACAAACTTACCTAAAAATATCAAAGTTTCAAAATTTTATTTAGTTAACATTTTTATATGTTATGAATTATGTCATGTGGATAATATATACTAGACTCATGTTGTAAACAAAACAAATCAGTTTAATTTTCAAAAGTAAGTATAATTTACCATATTTTAAATGTAAAAGAGGAGTTTCTGTCATTTTCGTGACCTGCACTTTGAATTGTGTTGCTAGTGGAAATGGGTATTTGGACACAGCCAAGGGCACAACTGGCAGATTATCTGTGTGTGTATATTATTAACGGCGCCACTTCTGACCTCTGGGTAGAAAGTTCAGAGAAAAGGGGCCGCTCTGGGCGGATGAATTGGAAAAAGGCACCCTATCTTCTGGGCTGACACTTGTGTAGTGAAATGTGGATTACCTTTCACCACCACCCACACCCTTGGCAGGCTGCTCCAGGCACATACAGCTTGAACAAACATAGGCTGAGGCCCAGTCGGAGATGGGCACAATCTCCAAGCCCCACCTTGCAAAGAGCAGCATTCATTTACAAAACTTCTGCATGCATTATGCAATCTCTTGCTGTGGGCCTAAATTCCTGGCCTGTGCAGGATCAAATATCTGTCCAGCTCCTTCCATTACATCAAATACTGAGGAGACTGGCCCAAGATACCAATGGACATGTTCTACAAATTACACTGAAGCTAATGAAATGAATTTATGGCTATCAGTTTAAAAAGGCTTTGGCACTGTACCTTTGATTAGACTATTCACATTAATCTTTTCCATTTTATGATTTAGCTATAGAAACACAGAAAAGGGGAAAAAAGTCAGAAAAATATCTTTTGGGTATCTCTAAATTGACCAGTCTACAATTTATAACTAAGTCTAAGAGTTAAAACCCAAAAGACAGGAATAAAGGATTTATTGTGTATACAAGTCAACAATTATAAACACTGTCATTCAAAAGCTGGCCTGTTTTCTCGCATTTAATGTAGAATTTATGAATACCCATAAACTGTTCATATTTCACTTAGCACGCTTTTGAGTTTTTAGTACTAAGACATTTGTGTTAATGCGGCACGACAGTGTCAGGATTTCCAAAGTGAGAGGCTGAATTACTCATTGTCTTGAAAGGAACTATTTTTTTCCCCCACTTTTATGGCATAAGCAGTAATGAACACCACCAACAAAAAAACCTTAAAAAAGTTATTGCATCAGAAAAAACGTTTCTTCAACACTCACAGTATGTGATTTTCATTTACAGTGCTTTGCTTCTAATCTCTCACTTTAATATAACAGTCAAACGTTTGGAATATGAGTCCCCAGGGGCCTGGGTCAAAGTCCAGCCCAACAGATTGGTACTTTTGCCCACAGGGCAGCAATAAAAACTCAGTGACTTGTCATAACATCCAGTACTTAAACCTATTTAAAGGTCTGATGTATCTGTTTGAGTTAAAGTTTTTTCCAAATTAAACTTCCAGTGACACAAAAATTTCCAATTTGATTTTTAAATTCTGTTCATTTTGGAATTCCTGTTTAGAAGCAAGTGGTTCATTATTTCTCTTTTGATTAAATAATAAAAAAAAATACCATAGCGCTCACCGTAGATGACACTGTCAGCCAAAGCTATTTCAATGCTTAATCATGAAACAGATCCAACATTTAAACAATACCAAAGATTCATTCACTGAAACAGAGGCCATACAACCTAGTATTCTAGGGTGAAAAAGCACAATGTTGATTAATCAGCCACCTTTGTTGGGAGGAATTTGTATCTTACACTTGAAAAATAAACTCTCATCATGGGTTTATGTTTTAAGCTCCTCCACTGAAGGATGTAAGTCATATACTGTGATTAGTCCATCGTCAGATTCATTTTCTGCACCTTCTTCATTTGCTGCATTGGGTGCTCAATAAATACTGATGCACAGAATACTGATGCAGAAACACTGCCAGCTAAGCACCATCAAAGAAAGGCTCAAGGATCCATGAGTCCAGAGAGTAACATGGAATAACCCATTATATTGGCATCTCACTTGATAAAGGGGTCTAATTCTTTGATTGTTTTCCTTTCAACCAGGTGAAGTGAAGATAGTGCGAATTTCCGGATGATGAACATCTTGACCAAAAGTCACTGGATTCATCTAGATTATATATCTGTCCTGATTTAATTCATCAGCTAAATACCAAATATCCATATGGTACCATAAGTCCTCTTAGCCTGGCCTTTAGGTTTAAGATACATTCCTTTGTCCATTCAGTGGCCTCTAAGAGGTAAAAGGTAGAGGAAAGGGGGCATGATACAATTTTCCTTTCCTTAACATGGCTTTTCCTTTCCTGTTTTTATCCTGGCAGGTGTTTTCGTAAACTTTCTCCAGTTTATACACTACATTTTCTAAAGCTAAAGAGAAAGGCTCATTCTGTTTCTCGACAGTTTTTGGTTTTCATACTACACTGGCAAAAAGATGTGTGAGACATGACTGTACAACCCAAGAGGAGGAGCCCTCTAGTATCTGGGTAACTCAAGAGTGAGTACTGAATCCAGAGAGGAATTATGTAATCTCTTATGTTTTTTAACGCTGTGAACTTGGGTTCACACAGCATTATACAAGGTTATCATTGTTCTTATGAATCTGTTTTTTGTCTATTGTTGCCTTTTGGGATAATTTAGAAAATCCACAGATTGATTTATTTCATGACATTAAAAAAGTTAAACTCTAAAAAGAAAATCAGCAACCTGGCATGAAAATCTCAGGGGAAAAAGCGTGATACAAAATTGAGTTGTAACTTGAAAAAGTGTTAGGTAGCATGCACTGACGGTAATTAATGTACCAACAGATACACCCAGTTCTAAAATGAACGATGAGTGGTTTTTAAACAGCAAAAAAAAAATATGTTGAGTAGAAAACTGTTTGGGTTTGAGTAGATAGCTATTTTTCTTTAATAGAGACAGTAGAACACCAAAGGAAAAAAAAAAAAAGACATAAGTGGCAGCAAGAGGGTTATGGACACTGAAATTTTTATTGAAAATTTAACTTAGATAATATGTGGTGATTTAGATAACATAAAGGAATTTATTGCAAAAAAGGGAAAATAGCATTCATGGTTTCTAGTTTTTGAAACTAAATCATTTTATTTTCAGGAGACATCTCACTATAAACTATTATTCTATTTTATCATGTAGCATACCAGTGACCAGAGTAAAATAAAAAAAAAAAAGTATTGGAAGTTTATGGTAATACAAGATGCAGGTTTGGAGTTTGTTTTGACAGTCTACAAGTTGAAAACCAGTTTTCTCAATGTTAGTCCAGGAATGGAGATGTACCTGGTAGGGAGGAAACTTAACTAGAGGCAACACGCCAAGCTGCCTGCTTTGATGACACGAAAATCTGCAATATGAAAAATAGCACGTAAAAGAAATTCCTATGTCAATTATCAATCCTGAAGGCTAGAAATTGTTCATTCTATCTAGTGTTTAGAGAAATGTTGAGAAATCTGAAAAATGTGGCAGAGCTCTTTTTGCATACTACTCTGCCACTTTCGTTTTTTTTCCTGTTGTCATTGGGATTGTGAGTGTACAGTGGTGACACCATCACTGACTCTGACAAGTAGAACACAGCCTATTTATCGGGGATGACTCCTTCTCACTAAGGAACATTCATATCAGGGATAGATAATGGTCAGTAGGAAAGGAGACCACATTACCCCACAGATGGTGGAGGAGATAAGAGCTCAGGCTTAAACCTGCCCACTAAGCTGGGCAGCTCTGTGATTTTGGGAAGTTGATAAAACGTTGCCTTAGTTTGCTCATCTCTGAAGTGGGAATAAAATAGTACATGCCCATAGGGTTAATGAGAGGATTAAATACATTAAGATATGAGAAGCACTTAGAAAAATGCCTGAATCACAGCACGTGCTATACCTGTTACCTGTTATTATTGTTGTTGTTGTCATTATAAGGTAATTTGAAGAAGCCACCAGGTTTCACTTTAAACTATGGATAATTGAATAACTTTGTATACCAGCTCCCTACAATGCAGTGAGAGCAAAACTAATTATGGATGAATTTCAACAAAACTAAGGACTCCAAACCAATGCAAATATAATTCTCCCTAATTTAGAAATTCCTCCTTCACATGGTGTTGATATCAGCTATATCTCACTCATTTATTCGCTCAACAAATATTTATTGACCACCTAATATACGCCAGGCATTAGTCTAAATGTGGAGGATATCATAGTGAACAAATATTACCGGAAAGAATAGACCTTTTTGTCTGATGATAGGTCAATTTTTACCATGGAACACATGGTTCAAGGGGACACGTCTGTCTAGATTTCTATAATGCGGGTCTTAGGGAAATGTAAAGGTCCAAGTGTCTGAAAACCAAAAACTAAAGGTACCAAAAGGCAGGAAGGGATGCCACAAGGGAAGTGGGAGGGGGCCAAAGGCGAGTTTGGTCATTTCAAAAATGGGCTCAGGTCTGTACCGTGGAGGGGAATAAACTTTTCCTCTTCCATCCTCTCTTCCTCTCCCTTTCTTATTCATCCTTGGACCCATCTGTCCATTTGGAGAAATCAGTCCACTTGGACTATGATTTCCATGCTTCTGGACTAAATAAACATTCACAGAATGACTGAGGGTCCTAACTATGAGGTAGAACATTATTTCTATTTTAAGCGTTAATGGTCTAAACAACCTATTTGGAAATAAAAGGTTTGGGAGAACATTGGTCTGTTGGAGTCTGTATTTTTACTATTGTGATAATTTTCTGGTTCTGATAATGAGTGTCATGAATGTAGGAGAACAAATGTTGATGTTTTCATTTTCTTTATGTGTCCTATGTACAGTTATTACATAGGTTAAAGATATTAACTTTATTCTCAATAGTGAATTCCAAAATGACTCAAGGAAGAACAAAAGGGACAGATGGGTGGTTTATAAAAGAGATTAATTTACTTGAATAGTACATGGTTTCAAATTGGCGTGAAGAAATTTGCATATAAACTAAACGAGAGAATAAAAGAGAGAAACCTAGTCTATTCCTGTCTCCATAATTTGCTCCCACTCTGGGTCAGTACATGGCAATAAATTTCACAGGTACTCCTTTTCTCATTTAAAAGAAAAATGTCAAGTGAGAAATGAAACACAAAAGGCAATTTGTTATTCTGGGAGAAAAAGTTTTGTGTAAAATTCTAATTAGCAAAATTGTTTGGATTTTTTTTCTTTTCCATGTTAATCAACTGTTATTATTCCAAAGTTGGACATTAGCTGGTTCTACCAGAGTCTAAAGTGATGATTCAAGTAACTGACAATAAAAATGTTGTGTCATTTTCATAAACACATCAAATAAACATCACAAAATGCTCAATTTATGATGTTAAAATGATGCTGTCTGAGAAAGCAATAGTACATAATGATCACTGTCATCTAGTTACTCCAAACCACGAAGGAAATAAAAATCAAGTTTTCTTACATAAGAACTTATTTTAGAAATATTTCCTTGCCCAGTATTTCCCTATGGTTTTTGCCACTAGCGTTCTCCTATGTAGCTCTGAACTAATTTTGTGAAAGAGACCAATGTCTCAAACATGTCTTTTTGTGTGCTTCCTTCCAGAGCACACATATGTTAGCATTGCAAAATTTTGGATATCCAGATGTCTCTTACACTTTTCGTGTGATTTATAACTTAAAGGTTGGAAAACTTTCATAAATAAGCTGTCATGTTCTCAAGCCAATCCCTCTTCTTCTGGTGTCTGATGGGGGAGACCTGGCAATGATGAGAGGGATTAGACAACCCACTCCTCTGTTCAAAATTCTCTTGTCTTCCCTGTTTTCGAGATTTATGCTTGTTCATTACTTTAATCAATGTAGTCAGATTCTTTGCTCCTACGGGTTGACCTGAACAGTGAGCAAATGAGATCTGGGGGAAAAGATGTTGGAAAAGGAAGGAGGGACAATTGTGTGTGTGTGTGTGTGTGTGTGTGTGTGTGTGTGTGTGTGTGTGTGTGCTTGCCACACTGGAGGGTATTTAGTAGCTAGAAAACAGTATGAAGGAATGAGATCATTTGAGTTGAGAGAAGGTAGGTTCCTGAAAATAGGGGATGGACTGAGAAAAGGAGGTGTCAGAGTGTCACTGGCCAGGTGTCTCCTTGATGTTTCATCTGGGCCCTGGAGGCAGTAACAACTTTAAAAGCCGCTGAACACCAGGCATGTCCTCATTATTAGAATTTGTTCTAACATGTTTTGTTGGGAAAATACCCCAGAGGATGGAGACTAGGGATGGAGATGTTATTTTACCAATGCCAAAGAAAATAGTCAAAATGTTCTTCTTGATTAGATGAAAATAATTGAATAAGCACATTTGATTGGTTCTAGATGAACTGAGTGTTTTGCAGGGTGTGCATTAATATTTATACCCTTTATGGTATTAGACATCTGTATAAAATGTGATGAGCTACTTATTAGCTATGGACTGACTTTCTCCATGATATCATCTTCATATTCAGACTGAAATTCCCCAGCTGTGACTTACAGAAATCCTTGCTCATGTGCTGTGTCATTCTCATTCCTAATTTCAACAAATATTGACTAAGCACCTACAGCATTTTAAAGAATATATCAAGTACTGAAGACATAGTAGCAAACTTGGTGCCTTTTGAAAATTTATAGTCTGGGGAAGGCAGGTATTAAACACTATGCTACACTAATGGAGTTATTTAAGAGCCATTGTGCTAGGCCCAAAGAAGAAATATAAAGTGTCACAAGAACATATAACAGTGGGAAACAAACCTAGTCTGGGGACCTAAGGAAGACTTTCCTGGCAGGAATCAAATGGTTAAGGGTCCAAGGATCAAAGGCAGGGCACTAATGGTCCCAGCAAAGGAAAAACACAGGTGAGGATCCTGATGAATTTTTTTAAAACTTTAAACTTTAAAATTATAAGTATAGACCCACGGGAAGTTGCAAAAGGAATATGTAGAGTACTGTGAACCTTCTGCTAGTCTCCTCCAATGGTAATCTTTTGTATGACTGTAGTTTAATATCAAAACCAAAAAATTGATCTTGGTCTAATGGTATAATAGTAGTAACTAGACTACAGTTCTTACTCAGTTGTCACCAGTTTTTGTACACACTCGTTCGTGTGTGAGCGCATTTGTGTGTGTAGTTTTAGACAGCTTGACCCTATGTAAATATTTGTGTTATCACGGCCACAATCAGGGTACATAAGTGTTCCATCACCACAAAGGCCCTCCCTCTTGTTTTTTCTTTGGAGTTTCATCAATGCCTCATCTCAGTCTCTATTCCCTGGGAACCATTCATCTGTCCTCTGTCTCTATAATCTTCTCAGTTAGAAAATGTTGTATAAATGTATACAGTACACAACCTTTTGGATATTGGCTTTTTTCACTAATCATGATGCCCTTGAGACCTATCCAAGGTTTTGAATGTATCAATAGTTTGTTCCTTTTTATTGCTGAGTAGTATTCCACTGTATGGATATACCAGGGTTTATTAACTCACTGAAGGACATCTGGGTTACTCTCAGTTTGGGGCTATTACAAATAAAGGCATGATGAACATTTGTGTATCCTAATGCACCTTGAGGAGTGAGAAAAGGGCTATTGTTGTTCAGCACAAAATGAGGCTTGTTGGGGGCCCAATTTTGCAAAGCACAAATCCTTTCTGAACATAGACTATAGAAGTACAAAAATGAATGAATAAATAAGTAAGAGGAAACTCATGTAAACACAGAGTGTTTTAAGGACTCTGACTTTTGGTGTTACATCAGAGATCCAGATGGTTGCCTTTTATTTTTCATTTTTGATCTAACTGTTTGCACATAATGAGGTGGTCAGACTCGAATACTAGTTTACAGATGGATGGGGGGGTATTCTATACTTGAGACAGCTAATTAAGACATAATCTCTAAAAACAGGCTTATAAAAACTTTTCTTCCCTCTGTTCACTGAGAAAAAACTTATATTTAGCTAAAGAATTTTATTGGAAGCATCAAATTGAAAACTGTCAGCTCAGATTCTGTAGCCTAAGGAAGATTCTGCCTAGTGGTGTGTTGAATAAGAATGCAGAAAAACAAGTTGGGAAATCATGAGTGTACTGGGTTTTCTTTAAATCAGCAGGCAAAACAGGCTATGAGAATCCCAATCCAACCAAACGTCTGCAGAGAACAGGTGATCTCCTACCAGAGGAAACATAATTTTGAAAATTAAAAATTTTTACCTACTTCGTCGACATTCACTTTCTTGATCACGTGTAATTCAATAATTTTGAGGCGGGAGGTTAGTGCCACTCAAAAGGTGTGAGTTCCATTTTCAGTGAGATGAAAAGAGAAAATCACCAAGGAGATTTTAGAATCAAACCAGCCCTAATTTAATCCAATTGATCAAAACAGTTATTCCTAAAGGGTGTTTTGCTCACTTGAACTTCTGGGTTTTTGTGCTTTTCCTGTTTATAAAATGCAGCCTCACCTCCTCTTTGCCGATCTGCATTTTACCAATCCTTCTATGATGCTTTCTGTCACAGTGATATCTTCTTTCACTGATTTCCCGTTATAATTATAGGATCATGCAGGTTTAGACTTAATGGTTGTCAGATTGTTACATGTGTTAGTCATATATGCCCAACCAAATTTAATTCACTTAAATATAAAGGTAAAAAACCAAAATATAAAGTTAGAAAAATGGGGGAGGAGAGTGTAGTGGGGATATCCGTAGTACCATTGCCCATACTTCCTGTTTCAAAAATCTTTCAGTGTAATGATAATGCTGAATATTGGAGGAGTGAGGTGAAATGCACACGCTAATACGCTCTTGGTAGGTGTTTTCATTGGGACTAGTCTTTCAGTAAAGCCGTGTGGACTCCTAAAATTTTATATATTTGGACCCAATACACCCACTTCTATGAATTTTTACCAAGGTAATCATTAGAGATACAGACAAAAAGTTACATATAAGTTGTTCTTTGCAGTGTTATTTATGATATAGAAAAATAAAATAATCTGAAAAGGAATTGAATAAATTAATAAATTTCTTTGTAGACATTAAAATTAAGTTTTCAAAGAATATTTAATGACATAAGAAAATGCTTATGTTGTGATAAAACAGAAATACAGAGGACACACAGCTGCATGTACCCTGTTCAAATCAAACCCAATCCAGGCTCCTTTTTTATTCTCCTCTTCCCTTTCTTCTTTCAGCAGTTTTGCACTAAATCCTTTGCATCTGGGAAAATTGGGAACTGCTTTGGAAATTCATATTCTGGTTTCCATTCTAACACACATCTATGGTTAATTTCAAATAATTGGAACAAAGTACATTCAACACTAAACACATAAATCTAAAACTATAGAGAACAGAAGTTAATCTTTTTTCAGTTATTCATTGTAAATGTCAACTATTATTGTACTCATTAGAAGAGATTTCCACGAATAAAATGACAGATCAACCAGATTTATTGTACCATGATCTACATTATAGTGTATATAAAGCCACATTATACTTACATATTGCCTTGGAAATAATATTGTTCCTGTCGTTGAGTCCTGTTATAACTCTTGTTCTGTCTGGATGTAGTTGTGTGAAACTCTTGTTCTGTCTGGATGTAGTTGTGTGAAATTGGAAAGTCTTTTTTCTTTCTAGATCTCAGTCTCCTTTTCTATGAAATGAGCATAAATGGTTGGTCATATTCCCAAGGTTACTTATGTGTGTGTGTGTACGTGTACCTGCACATGTGTGTTTGTCCGAAGTTAGTAAGATGTCAATTTTCAATAATAGATGAGAAATTTGAAGCATATCACTTCTAATAACTCTTCAAGATGCAAGTTTTGACTGTGTGATTTCATGACATATATTTTGTCTCCTGTTATATTGCTTATGTCTTTGTAACTCGGGGTGTGTCTTCTACTGAATTGTCTTCAGGTACATTAATGAGCACAAATGTTTGTGGATTAAACAAGGTTATTATATTATCAACAGTTTAAAAGTTTGAGAATACACAGTGTTGTAAAAGATGTGAGGAAACAGGCATTGTCAAACACTGTTGGTGGGAATGTAGATTGATTTTGGAAGACAATTGGGAAAATTCTACCTAAATTTAAAATGCATATGCCCTCTATTTAGCCATGTTTAGCTAAGAATATCCTATAATTACTCTTGTAAGTGTGGAAAGATTTATGTACAAGGATGTTCTTTGAAACATTCTTTCTAAGAGAAAAATACATACAACTCAAAATGAGTACTGGATACATAAATTATGGTTCAGCCATGCAAAGGAAAACTATTTAGCTATTCAAAAGAGTGAGTTGGGTCTGTATGTACTGAAATGGAAAGATGTCTAAGATATCACAGTGTGAAAATAGCAAATTGAAGAACAATTTGTCTGGTGTAAACTTTTGCTAAAAGAAATATGTGTTCACATGCATTTGAATAGAAAAATTTTGGAAGGTTGGAAAGGAGTTGTTGGGAGCAGTTGCCTCTAGGGAACGGAACAGGGGGTGGGTATGTTTTGTTCTTACATATTGTTTAAATTGTTTACCATGAATATGTATGGTTCTTATAGTAATAAAAGACTAATTTTCACTTATAAGATTAGAACAAATAAATAAATTAACAAAGTTGTAATGATCATTTTTGTGCTAGATACAGTTCTCTTTTTTGCACTATTTTACTTGGGGAGATTCCCAGAAATGTGTTGTTCGGTCATTGGATATAAAACGTTATACATCAGATTTTTCCAAAGAGTTGTACCATTTCAAGATATTACCAGCACTGTATGAGAGTAACGGAGTAATAGTTTTACTAGTATTATTTCTAGGATTGTTTTTGTTAAGTTATAATGCAAATGTACAACTTAATCACTGTTTTTATTTTATTAGCATTTGTACTGCCCCATTTCCCATTTATTTCATGTTGACAATTTATGCTAAGGAAAAATCCTAAACACAAACAACAACAACAAAGAAATTTTATGACAAAGATTTTTATTCTAGAAATATCTACAATAGTAGAAATTTAAAATATGAGAAACAGTTAATTATGGTATTATATATCCACTCTACACCAAGGGATTATTTGGTTATTATTTAGTTATTAAATGTATATGCCAATAATATAATAATGTAGAAGTAGGTTGTACTTACTAGGCTGAGTAAACCAAAAAAAGTTAACATATATAATTACTAAGTTATTGGAACTACATAAGAATTATACAATCATTCATAGAAAAACAATGGAAGGAAATCATTAAAATGGTAAAGTAGAAGAAATTTATTAAAATGGCAACATTTCCCCCTCTATTCAATATTTGCAGAGTTAGAATTAAATTAAATAAAGGCTATGTAAGTATCTATTGGTACAAGGTCAAGGTCAGTGCTCAGTAAAGATTAGTGTCCCTTCTATAGTTAGTATAAAATAGAGAATTATAAATCCCATACTCTGCCTCTTTGTATGTTGGGAAAACCAAAATTTTCTGTCATAAAAGTGAAAATATACTTCTTTATCTCTTTCCTAATCTGTTTCTTAGTCATGCTTGATAGGATTGTGGATCCCCAGATGGTAATTCTATACAAAATTACAATAAAATATAAAATAAACCAAAAAATCTCCAAAGAATGCAGAAAAATGTAAGGTAGAGTCTGTGTTGCTCCAGAAAATTGTAAAGGTGTAGAAAGGGAAGTTTCTGTTGAGAGTTCCACCATATTTGAGGAGAAAAGCAGTGATATGGATGCCTAATATTTTGATGGATAATTGAAAACACTATTTCCCTTTCCTCTATAGAAAGCCATGACTGGTGAGGTTTGAATGAATGCCACATACTGACTCATGGAATTGAGAATTGTACTAAAAACTGTTAAGAACAAACTAGCTTCACATTTTCATTTATTTATCAAAATTGGCAAGAAGAAACTTTTAGGAGTTTAATGATCTAGTTTTGGGACTATTTTGCCTCAGAAATTTACAGTTCTTTTTCCTAAAACATGTGAGACTGTCAAAGGGAAGCAAAACATTGTATTTGAAGGTAGAACTGGGAATGGAAAAACTGAGGAAGGGGAAGTTTATTTTTTTTTAAATAAATTTATTTATTTTATTTTTGGCTGCGTTGGGTCTTCGCTGCAGTGTGCGGGCTTCTTACTGTGGTGGCTTCTCTTCTCGTGGTGCATGGGCTCAGTTGCTCCGCGGTACGTGGGATCCTCCTGGATCAGGGCTCGAACCCACGTCCCCTGCATTGGCAGGCGGATTCCTAACCGCTGTGCCACCAGGGAAGCCCAAATAGAGAAATCCCCTCCCATATATGTACGACAGTCAAAGAAAAAGCTAAGCAATGGGTTAAAGAATCAATTCCTAGAGTCTGAAGTTAAAAATTTACAATTATTTATGTAGGAAAAAATCAAGTTACCACTTGAATACATGCATATTCTGTTTGTTGAAAAGTTGATGTACAAAATGTGAAATTTCCTATTATGTTTTGAAGGATGATTGAGCTCCAGAAAGATGTACCACAGCGTGAACTGCATATGTCATGTGCATTTTCTTTAATATATTAGCAGTAAACTTTGTGGCATAATCACTTCTTCCTGTATTCCAAATACCCACACTGCTTTCTTTACTTTGTTTCCTATCATATTGTATACAATATGCAAATATACTAAAATTGATGTATAACATAACAATTTGTAACATTGTAAAACCATAAAACATAAAATATGACCACTAAATATTTTGGTTTAACGGGCCTGGTGTTCTACTACATATTTATTTTAACTCACTCTTAAAATGTCAAATGAAGCTCACAAATCTGTTTTAGTTCCGAATGTAAAACTATTAATTTTATGGCCTAATATCTGATTAAACTTAACTATGCTTCTAAGACTGTATAGATTCCAAGCATTAGATGGGCTGACTGTTGAATTCCATCATTTTAAGTGGAACTGAACCCCATCTTGCCAAATATGATAATATCCTGAGGGAGGGAGACAGGGGAGAAATGAAACAACAGAGGTGTTTGAAGGCTCTGTGAATTCATGTCCTCTGCTTGGGAGCCTAACCAAAACATTTTAATAACCCCAGTACCCACATTCTGGGTAACATAATACAAAAGTGAAAAGAAGGAGTTTTCAGTGATTTCTCTTGTATTGATAAATCTATTATCAGTATCAATAGACATAGATAAAACAGCTAACCAACAAGGACCTACTGTATATAGCACAGGGAACTCTGCTCAGTACTCTGTAATAACCTAAATGGGAAAAGAACCTGAAAAAGAATAGATATATGTATACATATAACTGAATCACTTTGCTGTATACCTGAAACTAACACAACCTTGTTAATCAACTATACTCCAATATAAAATAAAAATGAAAAAAAGACATAATAAAAAATAGACTTACAGAGTTAAAACAGAATGTCTGCATAGCCAGGAATAAGGGTAGGCTCTGAGGCTGTATAAATTCCAGTCAAAAGTTAAGACTATTTCCCAATGGTTAGCTTTTGAGGTAATGGCATTCTTAGTCTGAGAAAAAGGGCACAGACAGGCTTATACTCATGGCCCCCAAGAATCCTGCTGACTGGTTCATTACACAGAACTGGCGACTGTCTCCTAACAAAAGTTCTTGATGGCTTTCCAAGCCAGAGAAAGGGCGCTGAGTGACACATAAAAATATAGAAAGGAGAAAGAAGGGTGAGCTTGAATGGCAGTGACCTTATCATGAAAGGTTTACGGGAGAGGTACTAGCTGTAAGACCTTAGCCTGCATTCTGAAGAATTTGTTCACCACTAAACAAATGGTGAGGATTCTCTCCCCAAAGGAGGGAATTTGGGATATCTTTATACATATATGATAAAACTTTTGAAATAGTATGGTCCTAGAAGTATAGTGTGATCGCTACACTGGAATACTGCATATATTCTTTTTCTCGGTTCTACTACTGGCTTCGTGTGAAACTTTGGGAAAATCTCTTGAGGATCCTTTTAACTTCCATTAATTTATTTCTGAGTATTGTGTGAGTATCTATTGACTCAATAAGTATTTGCTGATTTATATTATGTATATAATAAAATACCTTAAATTCTACAGAAGAAATATATAATGCAAACAAATGATACTTAAATTTAGATATTTTAAGGTATAATTTGAAAACTTCAAAATAGTGACTACCATTTTCAAATGTAATTTTTTTCAGAATAAATGTATCTCAAAATCTACATGATGATAATTAATCTCAATTGTCTTTTGTCTTATTTTTGTATGAACTAAATAATGAACATTTTAATTAGAGATTTGAAGAGATAAAAGTATTATAATAGGTCCTAGGTCCTCTTAGATTTTAAGAAATCAATATAAGTTGTTAGCAATAGAAATATTTGGAATGCATCTATACGAACAAATTTTCTGAAAAAAAAATTGAAGTATGATGTTTAAGAGTCAACTTTCTGTGGAGATAACAGTAACACCCATAAGTATTTAATCATTAGTGAAATGGTAGTATATCTTATTTTTACTTAATACAATTCAATCCTCATTGCTGTCACCAATTTCTGTAAGCATTTTAGCACCTTTCATTAGAAATTAATGTTTTACAAGCATTACACTTTTTATAATTATCACGTGTTTATTATCTTACCATTAAGTATATGTCATAGGTCCAAAATAATGTCTTTACAATTCTCCTTAAATTTATCTCCTTAAAAAGATAATTTTAAATGATTTTTAATGGCTTTTACTAATTCAAGTGTTTTCAATAAAAATTCTAATAAAACAAGTTAATAAGGTCCTTATTCTTTTGTAATTTAAAGAAGAAACAATGATTATGTTGTATATTTCAACTCCTTCTGACAATGATTCTAATATGCCTTTCTATTTTGCTCTAACTATGAAAAAATGGCTGGCTTAATAAATTGAATTTTAAATGATTCTAATGAAGTGCTTATATAACAACCATGAAATGACTATAACAGAGCCAAAAAAGTAAGTAAAACTTCACAAATGCTTGGTGATGTGATCTAATCATCCATTTACATTTGGGGAGTTCAAATCAGAAGACCTGGGAAAGTGTAAATTCATATAAGAAGAGCAGATAGAAAGAATAATGGGAAAAAGAGAAGACAGTTTTAGAGAATTAAATTAATGTTAATAGATAACGATAGAGGAATAGCTTTAAGAATAATTTTTCCCTTAAGACAGAAAGAATACAAGAAATACGATGTTTATAAAATATGACAGGAGCGATTTTCTTTTAATAATAACAATAAAACCTAAGAACTTGAAGTAACAACAGATGTCACCATATCAAAACTGTGACAACTCATTTAATTTAGATGTGAGAAGATGCTTTCACCATTTCATATGAAATTAATGTATAAAATAATTTTTATAAAGGATTTAGAAAAAATTGCAAACAACAGAGTTTTTGTTTTCTTCAATTAACTGTTTGCTGAAAGAGAATAGGGAGTGAAGTAGGAGAGAGAAGGGGAGGGAAGAAAGGAGGAAAGAAGGAAGGAAAGAGGGAAAGAACTGCATAACTCAATAAGAGGGAAAAGGGTACGAGGTAAACAGATGTCCTCACCTTGGGAGGCTAACCAAAACCTATTAATACCTCCAGTACCCCCATTCTGGGTAAGATAAAAGTGAAATCAAGTACTATTGAACACAAAGTCTCTCCAGGTGTACACATAATCTCCTAATGGGCACCTGTGCTTAACTCTATCATAGCCACTTCAAAGTCTAAAGCCTCTAATCTAAATCAAATTCATCACTCTTCCCCACACCCCCTGCCCCTCTGCATTCCCTACTGTAAGTACCATTCCCCTGATCTATCCAGCTAGATATATTGGTGTGCTTACTGACACCTACCTTTGTTTCAAATGCTACTTACTATTGCTTCAGCGGCAGCACTGCCTCTTGAGGTACTATCCCACTGCCTCCAATTTCATCGTCCCTGTTCATTCTTTTTTTTTTTTTTTTTTTTTTGGTCCCTGTTCATTCTTGTACTGCTATATTATCTAACAGTGAATTTGGTCATGCCACTCTCTCACTGAAAACCCTACTATAAGCAGAGGTCAGATTAGGTCGGCCTCTGCCACCTCCACCCTTGCACTTGACTTCCAGATAAAATGAGCAAAAACTCTTCCTCTCCCCCCAATTCCATGACTTGTTAACCAAAACCCTCCCCAAGACCTTTCCACATGCCTGTGGAAATTAAATTCTCCAGTCACTTCCGCCTCTGGGCCCTGCCTCCTTCATGTGTCATATATAACTAACCCAGCCCACCCCTTGATTTTCACAAACATTAAAATACCTACTCACATAAATACAAGTTCAATGAACTTGGAGATATTGGGAAGAGGCTGAAGAGTGAATTAAACATTAGCAATACAAATAACTTCAAATGGAGCAAAGAGTTAATCGTTCTTAAAATATCCCTCATTTTCCCTTATGCTGTGAATATTTACTAACGTATTTATGAACATTTTTTTCCTCCACTTTTTTTTTCTTTTCTTTTTTTTGTGGTATGCGGGCCTCTCACTGCTGTGGCCTCTCCCGTTGCGGAGCACAGGCTCCGGATGCGCAGGCTCAGCGGCCATGGCTCACGGGCCCAGCCGCTCCGCGGCATGTGGGATCTTCCCGGACCGGGGCACGAACCCGTGTCCCCTGCATCGGCAGGCGGACTCTCAACCACTGCACCACCAGGGAAGCCACTGCTTTTCTTTATATTGTTGAGTTCTCCCGTCATTGCTCTGTTCCTGATCTCCTTATCTAAGAACTCCAAATTGTTCTCCGTTCACTTTTTAGCTACTTCAGCTAACCCTCTCCCAGCCTCATGTACGTTAAACCCATCAGGCTTGTTCAATAAACCCCATCAAGGCACAGACCAAATGACCCTCCATTTGATTTGCTCCTCTCTCTTAGCAGGCAGCTGTAGTCATAAAAAAAGAAAATAAGTGAAGCTAAAAAATAAATACCATAAAAACAAACATCATCAAGGAGTCCATTTCCTTTTATCCCATAGGAACCTACTTTCTGCCCATATCTTTAGTGTTTTTTTGAGGGTTTCCCATTCTTCTAATTCTCCAGATTCAAGAAACTTCTCATCTTTTCTCAAACACAACAGATTCTTTGTGCAATCTATTGCTTTTTCCTGGATGACCCAAGCCACATTTCTTTTCTTAATGGACTCCTACCCATGCTTCAATATCCTTCTCAGGTGATCCCCCAGCCCCTACGCAGATAATCTTGACCTCACACAGCACATGCAATTTACTTTATTTTATTTTTAAAATTTTTATTTTATATTGGAGTATAGTTGATTTACAATGTTCTGGTAGTTTCAGGTGTACAGCAAAGTGACTCAGTTATACATATATCTATTCTTTTTCAGATTATTTTCCCATATAGGTTATTACAGAATATTGAATAGAGCTCCCTGTGCTATACAGTAAGTCCTTGTTGACTATCTATTTTATATATAGTAGTGTGTATATGTTAACTCCAATCTCCCAATTTATCCCTCCCCCACCGCTTTCCCCCTTTGGTAACCATAAGTTTGTTTTCAAAATCTGTGAGTCTGTTTCTGTTTTGTAAATAAGTTCATCTGTATCATTTTTCTAGATTCCACATAAAAGTGATATTATATATTTGTCTTTCTCTGTCTGACTTACTTCACTTAGTATGATCGTCTCTAGGTCCATCCATGTTGCTGCAAATGGCATTCATTCTTTTTCACGGCTGAGTAATATTCCATTAAATATATGTACATCTTCTTTAAGCACATTCATCTTAATTGTTGGAAAACACGTCTGCCTCCTTTGCAAAAATGGGTGCTGCTTCACTAGTCAGTGGCTATGTTCTGCAAAAGTAGAACAGCCTTGATATTCTACAATTTTACTGCCTTTGAGGGAAAGTGGTCAATGTGGCAATATTTCTTACACATTTTATTCACAGAGTTCCATAACCTAATCCCTTTAAAGCTGTATTATTATTATTTTTAATTTTTATTTTATATTGGAGTAGAGTTGATTTACAATGTTGTGGTAGTTTCAGGTGTACAGCAAAGTGATTTAGTTATGCATATACATATATCTATTCCTTTTCCAGATTCTTTTCCCATATAGGTTATTACCGAGTATTGAGTAGAGTTCCCTGTGCTATAGAGTAGGTCCTTGTTGATTAAAGCTGTATTATTTTATATACAGCATAGCCCCAGGTTGAATTTTCAGAATCCCACTCTCTTAAAATATGATTAATTTTTTTGTATTCCACTGATTCACTTTAGGTGGAAGAATTTATATCCTCGCAGATATCTTGGAGATGATCTGCTCCAGGAGTGCTCAACCTCTCTATTTCTCCTGGCACAACTGAAGGCTAACATTTTTGTGCCACTCACTCCTCTGGCTCCAAGGGCTCCTGGTAGAAGGTGTAGACTGGAGTTTCAACCCTGCTGTAGCTGGTTCCAGGACTGGAATGCCATGTTCTGACCCGAGTTATGCCAGATGGACCTGAGAGTTGCTGTCCTGGTCCCAACCTCCAACCTTACAAAAAGAAAACTGAGGCACAAAGAGGTTAGCTGACTTGCCTGTGTCATCCATCTACTTAGAGATCATCAAGGCTGGATCTAGAGCTCAAGTCTTCCGGGCTCTTTGATAAGGCAGTAAGAACTATAACTGGTGTCTTGAGAAACCCCCCCACCTCAATGCTTATGTGACAGTAATGTGGTCAATTACACATTCTGGATTAAAATCTCTCCATTTTTGAGCCATTGTTGTCACATAGAAACTGTTTTGACTGAATTTAGCCTATAAAAGGTAGAATTCATCAAAATGTATTTTTTCACTCTTGATGTGAAATTAATGTTTTGACAACTTTTTCCACATTGTAATTGGTTGTTTGAGGTTGACACAAATTTAACTCAAGGCAAGATACTATTAATCAGGAATTTCAAAGAATTTAGGAGAATGTTAACTATCTTCAGTGTATGTGTGACAATGACTTTGAACTGAGAGGGTAGTCACCAGGTTAGTGCCCAGAAACAAACATGAGAAATAGTTGGGTACAAAACCCAACTTGGGGATCACAAATAATTTCTTAAAGTAGATCTGTTTATTCACAAAAAGTATCCTAATGTTATGACAGCTCAGGAATGGCTGAGTAGTCTCTGCACCACACCCTGTGGACAGTGGGAATTTTGCACAAAACAAAGGTTTATAATCAGTCTTTTTGGCAGACCAAGTGATCTGCCATTAGGGTAATCTAACCGGGAGAAGATAACAGCGTGAATAAATGAGCAATAAGCAAGGTAAAGTTTACCCATTTATTTCAACTAATAATAGCATGTCTTAATCTTTTAATGAGATATTGAAAAGGAAACACACACACACATACACACACTTTAAAAAATCCCCACTAACACAGAGGCAGAACAAGATTTTTAGCTGACGTTCAAGGGCTGAATATTTAGGTCAGAACTGAAGTTCAAGGAGAGATGGTAAAAAGAATTGCTTGTTTTGAACTTAATGGAGAAAAAATGGATGTACACTTTTGTATCAGCACTGTCTTGTAAATGTGATTTAAAAGAACACTGTTAGAAATCACTAGATTTCTGAGTTGTCATAGGAATGAAACCAATATTTTGCCAGTGAATAGCTCTACCCCTGAGCAGCCTAGATGAACAAGATCAAGGCCAGATTGTAGTCCCTTGAAGCATTGATGATAAGCACTCTATGGTTAAAGGACACAAATTACCCTTGGAATCATAATGCAGGTACCCTGGATGTAAGAATAATGTGATTCAAACTAATTTCGGACTGCGCCAAGCAGGAAGAGAAAGTCCTTTGGGCATTCAAGAAGAACAGTTAGACAAAGCAAAACAAAAGGGGAATTTGTGGTTATCCTGAAGCTGTTGCTCATTTATATTTCACTGAAGATTTAAAATGTCAGGCAAAAGAATGAAGCTATGATACACAGAGAAAGAAATTTGGAATGTGCATGGTTTGTAACTAAAAAAATCAAATAGAAGAAATGATAAGCAACAGGAAAATTGAAAAGGTGTTCTCTTTAGTTTCCTAAAATTATTTATTTTGGAAACTCAGATGGGTTAGAAATATCAACACAGGCTTCTCTTATATCTCAACAGGAAGATTGAAAAGGTATTCTCTTTAGTTTCCTAAAATTATTTGTTTTGGAAACTCAGATGGGTTAGAAATATCAATACAGGCTTCTCTTATATCTCATTATGATGCCTTATATGAATTAGCACTCTTCTATGTTAATCAAAGTGAATCCCTTCCAATTATACAGATTGCTATGAAAAATCATGAGACATCACATTTTACTAAATGGGAAATACTATTGATCTAACAAGATCCACTGAATAATGGAAGGGGTCCATTTTCATTACATATTCCCTCTAGCAAAGCTGAATGTATATACGGGTGAAAGATGAAAGAATTAATCGATTTCTAGAGTTTCAGATACCTACAGAATTTCAGATACATACATGATAATTGATTAATAGACATAAATAATATTTTACTTGCCTATATCCTCATATTACTCTGTTGAAAACTGTTTAGAATATGTTTAATAAATATCAGTTCTTCCTTTTAGGAGTTTACAATCAAAAACTGATGACAATAAAACAGAGAAATACATAAAAGGAGAGATAGCTTTGTAAACCACACTTACAACGATGTTCAAATATAAATGCCTTTGATTCATTACAAATGTGGAAGAGATGTGCTTATCAAGAGGGGATAAAAAGACAATATCTGTTATTAAGAAGTAAGTTCTTGGTGCTAAAAGATTATATTGAACAGTTCTTTAATGTCTGTAAGCAGTGGATTTGTTTATCTATCTATCTATCTATCTATGTATCTATCTTTATCTATCCATCCTTCCAAATGAAAGAAGATATAAAGTAAAAAGATCAAAGGAAGTGGGTAGTGAGCAGACATAATGTGGTTCAATCAGAGGGTCTACAAGAAGAGAGAAAAAGGACTAGTACGGCATTTTAAAAACAGGATGAAATACTTTGCAATTGAACAAGAGGATGTTACACATGATTTATACGACAAATTTTAAAAATTGTATGGCCTCAGAAAAGTCTGGCATATACAAAACAACAGGTGAAAAAGATAACTTCGGCAGAAGAACTGACGACTTATAGGAAAGAAATATTGTAACTTGGGATTCTGGGGACCTGAGTCTGTGGTTAAACGAACAGGAGTTGAAGGATTACATATAAACCATAGAACAAACTTAACAGGTGACAGAGTCAAATTCTTATTTTTCACTGAAATAACAAATTGTTTTACCTGGACTATATCACTTGAGAAAATATGATTTGGTCATTAAAATGACCAAAATAAACAGACAAGGGAACCACTAATTCGTGTATCTGGAATATATTAATGATCAAACTGAGAAACAGCATACATGATACAGTTGTTCGTGTGGCCATCACTCAACAAGTATTAATTGGCTGCTCTTTGTAATACATTAGAGCAAGTAGTTACTATACAAAATGCCAATTGAACACAGAGTACTTTTTTGTTTATTCTGTAAAAAAATCCTTCGGAAGAGTTGAAAAGAAAGCAAATCAGATTCAGAAAATGTCACGACTGAGAAAGCAGATTTAATGAGGGACTGGAAATAGAAATGGAAAAACAACCAAGAGTCAGTGAGGAGTTTTATTTGGGAGCTTTCTTATTTATCAGTGTTCTTTACCGACACATGGATATTGGATATGGGGAAAGTTAAAGGCGGCTGATAAATTTCTGTTTAATATGAATTGGTCATGGAACTTGTCTTACAGCCAGATACAATGTGCAGGACAGAGGTGAGTACAGAAATTGATTTCTTGTATATGCGCATTCATTCAGCAAACATTTTTGTGCTCATGTTATTTTGCAAGCACTGTCTGGGCACTGGGGTTCCAACATGAATAGAGCATGGCCTCTGCCATCAGTGAGGCAACTGAGATGAAATAGCTAACTTGCCAAGCAATGGGGGTTACCCCATGGACAGTGGAAGCTAGGGGAAAGGGGGTGAAGGGTTTCTAAAGCAGATGAGGTGAGTGTCAGACTAAATGAGGAAAGAGGCTCAGAAGCCAAGGAGAGAGAGTTGTGTAATTGGTTATCAGCAGTGTCGAATTCTGTACATAGGTCAAGGAGCATCAAGATGGAGAATTGCCATTTCGTTTTGGCAGTGAGTGTGTTACTGGAGACCTTGGCAAGCCTAGCTTCTGGGAAGTGGCGTGGGTTAGGGCTGGACTGGATCGAGTTCAGGAGTATTTTTTACGGAGGAACTGAATGCATCTGGTGCACTCTAGGAGTTGGGAGAGGAAGGGGAGGGAAACAGTTGTTCGAGGGTGTGTGTATTTTTTGAGGCCCAAGGATATCTGAGACGCAGGGACCCCCCACCCACAGGCTCTTGAGTTCTATTTTGTGCAAAATGTAGCTTTCACTAGCAATGAGGAAACAGCATTTACATCTACAAGTAGCCTTTGTTGAGCTTGTTCGCTCTCTCCAGCAGTGAGTCACTCTGTAATACTGACCCTGCCATTGAAGTCAGCAGATTCTATTTGGAGAGCGTTGGTGATTGTGGGCGAAGTTGTTTAAAAAGTTGACAAAAACCTTTACTCTCCTTGATATGCCAAACACCTGCTTGCATTGGTTTTGACGACTGAGTATCAGCCTGGGCCACAAGAATGCTATATTTGAGTCAAAGAAGAGGGAAGTCTCCTCTTGTGAAGGAGCGAAACATACATGACACAGGAAGAAGTTATAATACTTTCTATTTTGGTTTCCTCTCCTTTGAAAAGAATATTAAAAAGAAAAGTGGTTCTGCAAATGCCAACTTCAATTAAAATGCTAAATACTAGTTGCGGTTCCCCACCTCTGCCAAAGGGAATGTGTCCACTGTGACCAGCCACCTGTCTCCCTTTATAAGAGATCAAGACTGCTGCCTCATCCAGCACGCTGGACTGACACTAAATATCAGTGTGATGATGAATCAAAAGTCAACAGCAGCAGAGTTTTATTTACCAAGAAATGACCCTTAGTAAGGTCATCTCTTTTTGAGAGGACATTATAGTCATTAAGGTTGAAACACTTACGCAGAGCATCTTTAGGGGCCCGATTAAGGCGTGAGGTGTAGGGTTAGCAATCTTTGGTGTTTCCAGTTTGATCGAATATGTAAATACATATATGCCAACATGCTGGCCGAAGATGTTTGAGCAGATAGTCAAATGGCGCATGGTTTTCGATGGCTTAGCTAGACACAGGGAAGGTCATAGGACTAGAAATTTAAAAATCAGTTATGAAACAGGTTAAAATTGCCGTCAAGAGAGTGGGTTTGGAGTCTGTAGGACCTGGGTTTTAATGACAGCTGTGTCATTTACTAGCTGTGTGGCATCAATCAAATGATTTCAACTTTTTAAGCCTCTGTTTCCTCATCTATAAGATGCAAATAACACCAGTGACTAACGTCTATCGTTGTTTTAGGGATGAAATGACACAGTGCGTGAAGCTTAACCCAAGACCAGCTATATAGGAAATGCTTCATAAATAATAGCCTTTATTTCCCTCAAATCAAGTATCATCAATTCCTTGTTGATCAGGAAGATACAGCCGTTAGTGCTCTTTAAAGAGCTGAGAGCAAATATGAAAATGAATGTAGGAAACAGCTTGTTGTGAAAATGCTATATTTGGAAAACAATCGTAGTATGCCTAAGAGAAAAAGAGTGAGCATCATGAATTCAATCTAATCTAAGAGGATTGAAATAAGAGCATCTTAATCACGAAACAGAACCCAGAAAGAGAACCTAAAGTTATAAAAGTTATATTCACTTCTAAAATTTAATAAGATTCTGATTTCACTAAGTTAAAAAAATCATCTCTATTAAATGTAGAAATTAGCTTTATTATATGCATAAAGAGTCTCAGCGCTCTTGATGAAATTAACAGTAAACAATTATTCCAAGTAGGTTCTATGGGACATATTAGCAATAATCAGACACCAGTCAGGACCCTTCTCTCCACATGTAAAAGGCCCTACCCCATTTGTGGAATAACTCGATGGCTGAGCTCTTCGTTACATTCTTTCTTTTATGATCCCTGGTTCATCATTTAGTATGGAGGCCCTAGAGCTCTCTCTGCCATCAATCAGACCTGGACCTTCTGCCACTTCACAGATCCCAGGTTTAATCGAAATGCCTGGCTCACCAAACCCTGTTCACATCATTCATTTTTCCATTCTTAGAAGAACTTTGTCAGTTTGAGATATGTCATTCTATCTGTAAACAGAACCCAGAAAGGAAATCTGAATGTTATCGAGCATGGATAGTCAATTGCTAAAGGATTCTGAATCTCAGTGAACAGTGGGCCTAAATGAAACCCTTAAGGAGAACCCAGAAAATTCATCTTGCTGGCGCTCATCTTGGCCTGTTGAGGAAAAAGTAGAGCCCTGCCCCTTACGAAATATAAACTCTAGTTTTCTAGGCAAGAAAGAAAACTGCAAAGGCAAGGCCATGTGGAGAACTGGCCACTTACTGGGGTCGGTTGACTGAAATTCCACTTGACAAAGCCTTTCTAGCCCAAAGTGACCTCTCTGACACTGGTTGCCTACTTAATTGATGTTTTGCCATTTGTATTCATGTATCCTCAGGCTATGAGCCATCAGAGGGCACCATCTTTAGGTCTATGTTAGAGCAACAGATCATGAAGACTTGCTCCCCCTTTCTCCGAATCTCTTCAGAGCCAAGGGGTCCTGGAGTCTGGAAGACAGGGAAGAAGAAAGGGAGAAGGGAATTTGGGTTCTGCATTTTGCTTTTGTCAACCTTCTGTAAGTCATTCAGCCTCACTGGCAGTGATTTTTTTGTATGATGGAGGTAATTATAGATACTGGCTTGAAAAATACTTTGATATCCTCAGATAAAAGAGCCTCTGAAAGGGCAGAGGATAATTATTATTAGCAGCTCAATGGTTCTTAGCTTTTTCCATATGCAGCTTCCTCCAGGGAAGCTAAATCCATCAAAATAAAACCAGTTTGAGAGAAAAGGTATGATACAAAACTATTTAAACGAGGAAAATGACTTCAAAAAGATGAACTAGATGAGACATAAAAGTGAAATAAAAAATTAAAGCAATGACATGCTTCTAAAGAAATCTCTGCAGTATCGTCAAGAAGGAATTTAACATCACACACGAGTTGTGGTAGTCATAGCGGCCTCTTGTATTTGTATAATGTCTTTCTCAAGAAGCTTACAGCTCTTTTGTGACATGAAATGATACTTATTAAATCTTCAAGATGCTAGTGGGCTGATTTCTAAGTGAGATAATTGAAGGCTGATCCACTTCATGGATTAAACCAGTAGAAAAGTGAGAATTAGAATCTAGTTTTTCCAACAGACAGTACAGAAGCAAGCAGTAGGAAGATCTACCATCTCGTGGTTTCCACCGAAAATCTCTCTGTTGGAATCATTAGCTGAAAGGTAGAGGGAATTTTTGGCATTTGTTCTGACTTTCGTCTTACCATTTAGCAAGTATTAAAAAAACAATTATTTATGAAGGTCCTCCTAGGAATCTGATCCTTGCTACGAGAATAAAAATAGGGAATTAAAAAAAAGAAAAAAACAAGTATAATATCCAGTGTCTAGCCACAAGAAGATCATGATGTAATTGAGGAGAAAAGGCATACACAAAGCAAATTGTGGACAAAGTATTATTTTATATTTCAGTATTAAATGCTATCTACTCTGTATACAGATGGCCAACAAACACATGAAACGATACTCAACATCACTAATCTATAGAGAAATGCAAATCAAAACTACAATGAGGTATCACCTCACACCAGTCATAATGGCCATCATCAAAAAATCTACAAACAATAAATGCTGGAGAGGGTGTGGAGAAAAGGAAACCCTCTTGCACTGTTGGTGGGAAGAGGTGTGGAACACTCTTCCACAGCCACTATGGAGAACAGTATGAAGGTTCCTTTAAAAACTAAAAATAGAACTACCATATGACCCAGTAATCCCACTACTGGGCATATATCCTGAGAAAACCATACTTCAAAAAGAGTCATGTGCCACAATGTTAATTGCAGATCTATTTACAATAGCCGGGACATGGAAGCAACCTAACTGTCCATCAACAGATGAATGGATAAAGAAGATGTGGCACATATATACAATTGATTATTACTCAGCCATAAAAAGAAACAAAATTGAGTTATTTGTAGTGAGGTGGATGGACCTAGAGTCTGTCATACAGAGTGAAGCAAGTCAGAAAGAGAAAAACAAATACCGTATGCTAACACATATGTATGGAATCAAAAAAAAAAAAGGGTTCTGAAAAACCTAGGGGCAAGAGATACAGATGTAGAGAATGGACTTGAGAACTGAGGACACGGGGAGGGGGAAGGGTAAGCTGGGACAAAGTGAGAGAGTGGCATGGACATATATACACTACCAAATGTAAAATAGCTAGCTAGTGGGAAGCAGCCACATAGCACAGGGAGATCAGCTCGGTGCTTTGTGACCACCTAGAGCGGGGAAAGGGAGGGTGGGAGGGAGGGAGATGTAAGAGGGAGGAGATTTGGGGATATATGTATATGTATAGCTGATTCACTTTGTTATACAGCAGAAATTAACACACCATTGTAAAGCAATTATACTCCAATAAAGATGTTAAAAAAATAAAAAATAAAATAAAATAAAATAAATGTTATCTACTCTGAAGAGCTTTCCATGATTATGGTACTGGAAGGTAAATTTTTTAAAAACATCTGTAGCACTCCTAGAACTATGTTTCTTTTAACGTTTGTAAGAGGCAGATATCTTGTCACGCCTTCTCTCTGGGGTCAGAGTTTAAGCTTATCAAGAGTAAGAACCATGTTTTATTTTATAGCAAATTTCAGTCCGTGCTTCACATTGTCCAGGACACAACATAAGGGCATGTCTGTTGAATGACATACTGATACAATAATTTTTAAATATAACAGTTAACTACATCACAAGGACAATATGTGCAACAAAATTGCTGAGCATGTTTTCATTCATAATTAAAATCCATTAGGCTCCAAACAATTAGGAAATAATCACGCCATTCCTGATATCCTTTGAGTCACTCAATAGCAGTTACAAATTAAAGTTTAAAAGTTCCTTACCATTATTTCACTGTTCTTCAGAACTATAGGAACTTAACTTTGTTTTACTTTCCTCAATAGACAGATGACATAAGAAATAAAGAAAAGTGAGAAACCTGCATTATCATCCTATCTTCAAGATTTCCTTGTCATCTTTGCAGCCCTTAGCCCCCTTACTTTAGCAGGGATAAGAGAAAGAGGACGGACTAAAGAAAACAGAAGCCAGGAGTTCCAGAATGTATTTGTAAGGACAGCTAGTATTCTGCCTAATTTCCTTCCCTGGCAGTGGCAGATGGGAATGGAAAAGGCTGCCTGCCTATGTGCCCCTGGAATAAGGTGAGTTAGTGGTCTGGGTTAGTAGTGCAGGATAACGTTTCCACCTCACCAAAGGAAAGGAGGAAAAATAATTGAGTGATAGCTCACTTTCTTCTTTGAAAAAATAGCACCTACTTTGCATGAATATCTGATAATCACGTGTTTAAGCAAAATGTTCCTAAATGAAATTAAGTTTTCCTTTCACTCATTGCGTATAAAATAGTTCATATTTACATATTAAATACTGACCCAGGCAGAGAGCTATACATACACAGTTAAGTATGCAATTCCCTTCCTCTGAGATGCTCTCAGTCCTAGAAACAATGACTTAGCAGGGACACATAGGACTTTCCCAGAGAACTAAAATAGTAACTAAACATTTTTAAATAGATCAGTATGTGATTTACATTATGCATAAGCTTAGGACCAATTTTGCCATTTCACTTATCTCACCACCCTCTTCCATTCTTCTGTGAGAGGGAGAAAAGGATAGGAAAAGAAGTAAGGATTTTCACTCCTTCACTCCTGGGCTGAAGTGAAAATCCCTTTCTTGAGAGGTTTTAGATTTATTTTGACTATCCAGCACCATGGCCTTTTCAGGTAACATTCCTTTGTTTTCTGAACTGCCTGGAATAACTTCTCAGGAGAAGCCATGATGTCCAGGCCACCCAGGGTCAACCAAGTTCAACTCCTATTCCCATTGTAGGGAGTGAGACACTGGAGTTGGCTTTGCCCAAAAATAGCCTGTGTCCATGTGGTAGAACGAGCTTGACATCACCAAGCTCTAAACTCATAGCCTGAGTCCTGCTTTCAGAGGGAAAGGACTCCAAGCCCTTCAACTTTGCCGTTATGCAAGTTTGTAATTACTCATGAGGGCGTTGATAGCCAGAGCCCTGAGACAGTATCATCATGATCAAGGCGGGTGCCTCAGGACGATGCCAAAGGGATGAAGGCTTCACCTTTGAGAGCATATTTTCTTTCTACCAACACTGAAGGTAGTCCAGGGAACAGGATCTTGGATTTCTACTGGTATAGGTTCATTAACCCAAATCCCTCTAATTCACCATAATTTGTTATGGCATTCTCACCTTCCTCATTTTCCAAAAGGCTGATCATCTCAACAACTTAATGAAGTAATGACAAATTTGATTGATAGGCCAAGCCTCCATTAGACAGATGGACTTTATATTTTGAGCCTTCTCTAGCACTTCAGTACATGCATCAAAATTGGGTAGATGAAATTTTAACTGTAGAAGAGAGAAAACTCAGTCGACTATGTATAGAATGCTTATTTTTCTCCCGAATCTGTTCTCAGTAAAAATCTTATTTTCAGAAGACTTTCGCTAAACTATTAGTGTGTCACATATAATGATTTATAAATGCTGCCTAATAAATCACTTCCCTGTCTCGTAGCTAAATATTAGTATCTCTTTTGTTTTCACAGACAGACAAAATGAAAGTCATAGATTAAATTAATGGAAGGAAAGTGAACTACAAACCATGGTGACTTCTCCTTTGGCAAAGTGAATTATTCATGAAACCTCTATTGCAAGTTTCCAGTGCCAAAGGTAGCCAGCTCTTAGGATGATTTTTTTCTCAGCCTCTGGGCTCTGGAAGTAATTGCAAACGGGTAGCAATTACTTTTGGCATCTTCCCACTTCATATCCAGTGCCCTAATCCCACCTACTTTTCTGCAACCCAGTATTTAGGGACCTTATCCAAGCTTATGGCTCTCCAAACTCTTTTCTGAGTTATTCCTTTCATCTCTACCCTGCACTGGAGGCCCACAGTGTCCGTAATTGTTATAGTCACACACACACACACACACACACACACACACACACACACACACAGAATATTAGAAGAACGTTTTCTTATTGTAGGCTCAAGCTCATTCACACTGAGGTATGAGTGACTAATATGCTTATGCATTTTGAGAGAAGTTTGTTAACTAAAATGAAACTTCAGTTGGATGTGATATGCTGGGGAGACGGTCTTTAACTTTCTTGTCTCCTTGTTTATGCCCTAATGTCCACCTGCCCAACTCCCATCTTCCAAACAATACCGAGCAGAGTTAGTTGGCAAGTGGTATTCTGCTCCTGAATGATTGCTTGAGAATCTAGACCTTGACACGGAGACTCTGCGGACTTCAGCCATGTTGAAAGCAATCTACTAGCATACAGTCTGAGGAAGGGCTAAAAATCTAACTCCCTGCTCCCTAACTCATGACAGACGATACAGTACAGGAGTGTAGAATAATAGCCTTTAGGTTCAACTTCTGGTGTGTGAATTTTGGCCCTGCCACTTAGTAGCTGCATGACCCTAGACCATTTACTTAACCTCTTCATAAAATGGGGATGCTAACAGCTATTAGCTTATCAAATGGTTTTAAGGATTCATTGATATAATAAATATATGGTGCAGTACCTGGCATAAATTAAGTACTCAATCAATGTCAGCTATTATTATTAGAGCATTATTATTAGAGCACTATTATTATTAGAGCAGTCATTATTATATACCATAATACCATCTAACAGAAAATCCCCAAGTGGGCAGCTTCAGGGTGTACCTGTGGTTACAGCCCTTTCTGAGCATCCTGGTATTTAGTGCTTCATCTATTTTTTTCTGTCTTTCGTTATTTATTTGTGGTTGCTGTGCATCAGGCACTGTGCTAGGAGCTGGCCACTACAGTGAGCTACGTAATTATGGCTCCTATGCTGATGAAGATTCCAGTGCAGAAAGAATAACAGAGAGAACTAATTACAGAACCCATTTCAATGATAATAAGCCCTGTGCAAAAGACATGTGTTATGAAAGCAGGTAATGTTTGGGGGTGGGAGGCTATCAACCAGGATCAAGAAAGAATCCATCTTGAAGGATGAGTAGGAATTAGATAGTCCAGAGTTGGGGGCAGGACAGTAGAAAACAAGTAAGTGGAGACGTGGTGTGTTATGGACTGAATATTTGTGTGCCCCACCCCTGCAAATTCATTTTGAAGCCCTAACCCTCAATGTGATGGAGATGGGGCATTCAGGAGGTAATTCAGATTAGATGAGATCATGACAGTGGAGCCCTGGTGATGGGATTAGTGTCCTAATATGAAGAGAAAGAATTCAGAACTCTCTCTCCTCCCTGTGAGGACACAGCAAGAAGACAGCCATCTGCAAGCCAGGAAGAGAGCCCTCACAGGGAACTGCCGCATCTGTAAGCCCGGGCTGGCAGCTTGAACTTGGACTTTCCAACCTCCAGAATTGCGAGAAATAAATATCTGCTGTTTAATCCTCCCAGTCTACGGTATTTTTGTTATGGCAGCCTGAGAAGACTAAGACATGGTGGAAGGTTGCCTCAGAAGAGGTGGTAGGAAGCCTGTATAGCTGGAGAAGAGGAGAGTGATGGTGGTGGTAATTGGGAGGCATGAGGTGAGTGGTGCAGAATTAGGATGGAGTCAGGGCAGGGTCTGGAGAGGTCAACTGTTCTCAGTCAGGAACATGTATTTGGAAACGTTTGGTGATATTTTTGGTTGTCATATCTGTGGGTAGGGAGTTCTACTGGCATCTAGTAGGTAGAGGCCAAGGATGCTGCTAGACATCCTACAAGGCAGTGGACAGGCCCCTCCTACCCTCCACACCCCAGGAATTTTCCAGCTAAAAGTGTCAACAGAGTCAAGCTTGAGAAACCTTGGGATAGACAGGTCATCATATGGGATCCTGAAGGGCAGGTTCAAAGCATTGTGCTATATCATGAGAATAAGGGGAGTCCATTGAAGGAGTGTAAGAAAACCTGTGATGTGATTGTATTTGGTATCTTAGAAAGCATCTCTGGCTGCTCTTAGGGAAGAGCAGCTGATAGACTTTTGCCAAAATGTTCTTTTTTTTTCAAGTCAAAGTCAGATGAGAGATGTTGGTGGCTTGGACCTTGCTTGCCTTCAAAGATATATCCCCCAATTTCCTAAACTTTGAACTGGGGAGTGAATTAACTAGATGTGGAGGAGAAGCAGAGAAAATAATTGGACTCCAGAGACAGGGAGATGTGCTTTTCTTTGGGACTTTCTGAGTCCGATGAAAGCACCTCTTCTTCTCCTCCTGAGGATGCGTGAGTCACTGCTGACTCTGCCCTGGCTGGTGGCTACCACACAGGCCTCAACACCTGCTCCACTGTCTCCACCTGCTTTTTCTCCTTCCATTCTGCACGTCTGACTGAGAATCGTCTCTTGAGAGCTCCTCCGCCCAGTTAGACTCACTCTAGAAACAGATGTGTGCTGATTACTGCTACATGGATACCTAGAGTCTTCCTTGGCCCAGTGCAAAATCTTACGTCTATCAATCGTGTCAAATGCTTTGAAAATAGAACACCTGTCTCCTACTTCAAAACTGCATTTCTAACAAATTCCACAAATCAGTGGTCTGTCATGCCTGATGCTGATACCTGATCTGATCTGATCTGATCATGCCTGATACCAGGCACATGGTATCGAGACAGCCAGGATTTTCCAAGATGATTCAGATTTTATGTTATTTGCTGCTTTTCAATAAAAATAATTCATCATGGATATCTGTAACTACATCTAATGGCTATCCTAAATCCTTTCTGAGAAAAAGGCAAGGTGTTAATATATCTAAGTGTAATTTAACTTTTAGATTAGGAAGATTTTCCACTCCCTAAATTCATAAATCAGAAGAAATCCTGACTGAGTAGTGACAAATAGGGTTGCCGTATCTGTGAGTCGTAGCATTACTTGACGGGAACAACAGAGAAGACAGTCTGACACTCATACATGGAGGCATCTAGAGTTGGCTGTTCCAAGATACATATATGAGCCAGATATAGATAGACCAGGGTCCCTTGAATTGAGGAATAGGAAAATCTGGAAAGTAAATGCGTGAAGCAATCAGATGTAAGAGAATAGTGAGTGCTTGAAACTCCTGGGAACTAGAGTGGCTATGTCCACCTACAGGTGTTCCAATTAAAAAAAGAAAATTAAGCAAGGTGCTACCAGGTAAAGCACGTGTACAAGCATCCGTTGGCCAGTAACTGCCAGTCTGTAAATTCTGATCAAGGGGAAAATAAAATAAAAAACCTGAAGACCTCCACTGGAAACTTCAAATCCAATGAAAGAGAAAATATTGCTAAAATACTGAAAGACCAAAACAATGGATGTACTGTTGATACATAGTGGACTTTTTTACAAAAACTCTCTTCTCTTTTGTGACGTTATAATATTTATGGTGATCATGTAAATAAAATTATTTCTTTCACTCTCTTTCTCTCACCGTCTTCTCACCACCAATCTCTTTCCTCCACACACACAAAACATTACCATAATATTAGGGGTGTGAGGTCAAGCAGAGGCGGCAAGGAAATTCACAATCACTGCTGATCCTCTGTCCTTAATGTGTACTGCCGCATCTGTAAGCCCAGAAAAGTAGGTCAGCAAAATCTGTAGGGACATATTAACTGTAATGCCTGGTGCATAATAGAGCACATTAAAGACAGACTTTCAGCCTTAACTCTTAATCTCTTTCCAGCTTTGGTAGATTTAAAAATCTGATATTCTGAGCACAGCATTATGCTTCCCAGGGCTACAGCTGTGCATTGCTTTCTATCTTGGGAGGAGATGTTTTTGCACAGGTCTAAGGAAATGCAACACAAGGGAAATGCCATTTTAACAAATTTCAAGGGAGGGGGAAAAGTGCTCTTCTTTTTGCAGCAACAGAATTTTGCTGGAGTGGCAATGTTGTACAGTTATCAAACAGATACATAAAAATGGAATTTTCAATTTAAGGAAACTCTAGTATTCTAACATTTGTATAGTGCCATTTATTCCTTAAGAACCCAAACACCTTTACACCTATTAGGCACCATCCTTATCCCAAAGTTTGCTTTCTGGGACTATCCAGACCACTATCATATTTCCTTAACTTTGCTCTGTGACACAGGTGGAGATAGAGAGAGAGAATCAAAGTGGAGGGAAGGTGCTGGGATTTTGGTGGTAATAGATGGCTTTTGCAAAGGCTAAAGATGATGAAAGTATACGTGTTATGGCTTCTTCGTGTATTTCCCAGAAACTTTCTGTAAGATTCAGACCCACCAAACCCTTACTGGGTTCCCTAAATCCTACATTCAACAAATACTGACGAAGGCCAGGCATTGTTCTAAGTACTGTAAATGCGGTGGCAGCTGAGACAGACAGGCTTCCTACTCTCAAGGAGCTAAACTAATGGAGAAGGAGACAGTCAAAAGACAAACAAACCAGGAAAATGACACACACACTATGCAGAGAATTAGCTGAAGGCCTGGGTGGCTCCTTAGATTATATGGTCAAAGAAGACAATGCCCAGGTTGAGACAAGAGTGACGAAAGGAGCCAGCCATGTAAAGATTCTAGAGAAAGGGCATTCCGGGCACTGGGAACAGCCAGTACCAAGACCACAAGTTGGGTGTGTTAGTTTCTATGGCTGCTGTAACAAATAGACACAACCCTAGCAGCTTAAAACCACACAAATTTATTATAGTTCTAGAGGTCAGAAGACCAGCATGTGTTTCACTGGGCTAGGATTAAGGCATTGGCAGGTCAGCTTTCCTTGCAGAAGCTGTAAGGGAGATGCTATTTCTTTGCCTTTTCTAGAAGCCATCTACATTCCTTGGTTCATGGCCCCCTCCTCTGTCTTCAAAACCAGCAGGGTAACATCTTCAAATCTCTCTGAATTTGACTCTCCTGACCCCCTCTTTCACTTATAAGAGCTCTTGTGATTACACATTTAGCCCACCCAGGTAATTCAGGATAATCTCCCTATTAAAATCCTTAGTTTAATCACATCAGCAAAGTTTCTTTTGCCGTGTAAGGCAGCACATTCACAGGTTCTGAAGGGTGGGCATCTTTGAGGAGCTAAGGTGGAAATCAGCATTTCTATGTTCTAGAGACAGAAAGAACTATTGTGGTAGGACTGTAACAGTAAAATAGAAAATGATGGGGCGAGGACCGGTCCTAACTTCCTAGTAGCAGCAATAGATGACATCACCACATTCACTATTTAATTGGACTTCCTGCAGATCTGATGCTGCCATCTGAGAATGAGGACATTCAGGCTCTGGGGTTTCTGACCTTCCTTGATTCATAGTAAACCAGGATTAGAATTCCTTAGTCTAATTCTCTAGTTGTAAATACAACAAAATTTTAGCATTTATTATATAGTATCTTTTTTCTGCTTCCTACAATCATAGAATTTCAGCTCTCAAGAAAATTTGAAAGATTGCCTCATTGGGTTCTTAATTTTTATGAAAAAAAAAACACACACACACATTGAGATTTATAGAAGTTAAATATCTTTCCTAAAAAGATGGACCTGAGGGCTTCCCTGGTGGCGCAGTGGTTGAGAGTCCGCCTGCCGCTGCAGGGGACATGGGTTCGTGCCCCGGTCCGGGAAGATCCCACATGCCGCGGAGCGGCTGGGCCCGTGAGCCATGGCCGCTGAGCCTGCGCGTTCAGAGCCTGTGCTCCACAACGGGAGAGGCCACAACAGTGAGAGGCCCGCGTACCACAAAAAAAAAAAAAAAAAAAAAAAAAAGATGGACCTGAGACCAGAAGCTGACTATGCAGTGTCCCTATCCATTTCTCTTGTGCATGATTACATTTAGGTGCGTGTTGCCTTTCCTAGTGGCAACTGCTTCTGTGGGTGCAGGGAGTTATGTTGGTCTGGATGTTCCTGGAGCCAAGCATGCACTGCTTTGCATGCATAGAACAGTAGGGGATGAATAATACTTGTTGAGTGAAAGGTTGAATCAGACCATTGTCCTTTTTTTTCACCCAGAAAAGATTTGGTGACACAGAAATTTCCTGATTTAGAGGATGCCTGTAGACATGTAGCATTTTTTTTTTATCATTTGCAAGATTCTTTAAATGGATATCATGCAAACTGGACAAGACAAACCAATCACATGAGGGTATACTTGAGACTTTCCTAATTACTTAACACTCTTGGGTGTGGGTACTGAGCAAAACTTGCTAACGAAACGTTAACTATTTGGAATCTATTAGCTATTTACATTAATTGAATTTGAGGATTCTCTTGTCTCTGCAATAGATTTTTAAAAATGATTTAAAAAATAATATTTCAGAGAAGTTTGAGACTTTCCAATTCTCCCTATCAACCATCTCCCTCTGAATTTGACCTGTGGCAAAAAAAATATGCAAACAGAGCAGTTAGTGAAGGACTTGAGGAAACTCAAAACGTGTGAGAGAAAGGAAATAGTCCTAATGATTAATAGGAATTTGGTTATATAGATTAGAAGGTTGATTGACACCGGAGATAAATTTTGCAGTTTAGCTTGTGACTCTGAGCTTTGTAGATAAGGTAATAACTACCGGCAACTTCCAACTTGCTCCTAAAAATAAACTATTGAAGTAACTTCTGAAAAATGCAGGAAATGGTGAGACAAATTGATTCACGTAAAGAGGAACAAAAGAATTACTTAGAGCCTGTACTGGGTAAGAAAGCTGGTTGGGGCAGATCCCAGAGGCAGGACTGGGTATGTCTCCTGGGTGTGGATCAAACCTGTAAAGCTCAGGGAAGAAGGTGTGCTAATCTTTGAGCATTTGGCAGAAGACTGATCTAACTTCTGGACTTTACATGTCACTGCCCTTTAACTTTTCTCAAGATCCCCATAGTGGAAATAAAAATATTTCTAGATTCTTCTCTAAACTGTGTATGTAGTCATCACTTCAAACTGTTCACCTATATCTTACCAAAGGTAATCCATAATCTTGCATGTGCTGTGTAAATCAGTATATTGAACCAAAACCAAGCCACAAGTTATTTATATAGAGGGCCAGCTCTCAGAGCATTCGGTTGAGTTATTTCATTTCAGTGAGAAGTTAAGAGGAAAACACACCCAGCAAGCATTTTTTAATGTTAATCATAGGGCTTTTTGCTTTGTTAAAATAAATACTGTGTGTTTCCAACATACTTTAATTCTGGGCATACAAAGTTCTTAGAAGATGTGAGTCCATATATCAGGTATTTTAAAAAATAATTTATTAGAGCCATTATAGTGCAATATTATATTCTCTATGCCATATAATTGTAACTTATTTAAAATTAAGAGCTTTAAGCATGCTGGCTGTGACTTAATATTATAAAATATGGTCCTAGAGCTTAAGAAGCTTAATAAGTACAGGTTAAAATTCAACAAATTTTTACTGCTCATTTATTGAAGGCTCATGCTCAACAGGGACCTATAAGATCTGGCTTTTGCATTTAAGAAAATTAAGATCAGATTTGTGCCATAAAAAATAGTATATTATCAAGTATGAAATATATGAAGAAAATAAATCCATGATTTGAACCAGGAATGAAAAAAGGGTTTCAAAGAGAACTTGAGTATTAAACTGTTGATTGATGAGTAAGATTTAGAAGATGATAGGGGTGGAGAAGCCATTCAATACTAAACATAATGCTGCCATGACAACAGATCATTGAGTGTCTCCTGCACGCCAGCTATAATGCCGAGTCCTTTACGGATATTTCGAAGCCTCAACGTTACATTACATTAAGTCTGCAAAGAATCACTAGCCCCATTTTATAGATGAAACACCTGAGGCTCAACAATGTCACAGCTAGCTAATAACAGAACCAGGACTCCAACGCAGATCCAGCCAGCTCCAAAAACTACACTTTCCACCACAAAAGGGCAGAAGCACAGACATAAAAATATTGTGACGAGGAGGCTTGAGGGGAGGATATCTTATGCATAAAAATGGGCATTAAGTTTGGATGGGTCATATGGAGCTAAACTGTGGAAGGGTTTAACTGCTAAGATAAAGAGTTGCACAAATGTATTTCATGCCACTGAACTGTACAGTTAAATATGGTTAAAATAGTATGTTTTAGGGCTTCCCTGGTGGCGCAGTGGTTGAGAGTCCGCCTGCCGATGCAGGGGACACGGGTTCGTGCCCTGGTCCGGGAAGATCCCACATGCCGCGGAGCGGCTGGGCCCGTGAGCCATGGCCGCTGAGCCTACGCGTCCGGAGCCTGTGCTCCGCAACGGGAGAGGCCGCGGCGGTGAGAGGCCCGCGTACCGCAAAATAAATAAATAAATAAAATAGTATGTTTTATATTACGTGACTTTTACCACAATAAAAAGACATTAAAAAAAAAACAAAATATTTGAACAGACATTTCACAAAGAGGATGTATGAATGGTAAATAAGACAATAAAAATGCTCAATATCATTCTCCATAAGGGAAATACAAATTAAAGCTATGATGAGATATCCCCACATATATATTAGAAGATGAAAATTAAAAAAAAATACTGATGATACGAGTGCTGGAAAAGATATGGAGCAACCAAATCTCTCATACATTGCTAGTGATAATGTAAAATATTACAGTCATTCTCACAAACAGTTGCCAATTGTATATAAAGCTATGCATTTACTAACCATATGACCTAGTAATCACACTACTGGGTATTTACCCTAGAGAAGTAGAAACTTTCGTTCCCACAAAATTCTGAACACAAATGTTCATACCAACTTTATTTACAGTGGCTGGAAACTGAGAACAACCTAAATGCCTTTCACCTGTGGTACTGCTATATGATGTAATACTACTCAACAATAAAAGAAACAACTATTGATACAAAAGAAGAAAAAAAAAAGTTTAGCTGGGTCCCCTAATGGAGTAGGGAATATCTCTTGGTTCTTGGCAAAATTTTGGTAAACACTATATGTTCTGTGCAGATTTCTGGCTCAGCTTAATAAATGGCAAATTTCCTTTTATTTCCTTCTGGGGACCCTGGAGTTCTTCTCTCTCTTTTTTTTTTTTTTTTTTTTTTTTTTTTTTTTTTTAGTGGTATGCGGGCCTCTCACTGTTGTGGCCTCTCCTGTTGTGGAGCACAGGCTCCGGACGCACAGGCTCAGTGGCCATGGCTCACGGGCCCAGCCGCTCCGCGGCATGTGGGATCTTCCCGGACCGGGGCACGAACCCGTGTCCCTTGCATTGGCAGGCAGACTCTCAACCACTGTACCACCAGGAAAGCCCTGGAGTTCTTCTCTTTCTTCTCTCCCTTTAGAGGCTTCTGCAGAGTAAGTAGGTCAATGGTCCAGCTTTTCTCTTCATTCTTTCCTCCCCACTAGAACAACAACCCCAAGCTCATATTTTTGTTGCCTTATTTGCATCCTTATAGAGTATAATAGATAGGACCTGAACCAAAGGACCATGGCCATAGCAACATGGATGGACAGATCTCAGGGAAAGCACCATCTATCCGTCATGAATGAAAAACATAAACCTACGTTTGGAAAAATGTGAAACTATTTCAAGGGTTAAACCAGTAAACAAGTATTTCAAGGACTTGACATGAGGAAGGGATGCAGTGAAGGAAACAGAGCTATTATCTACCTTTATAGAACTCAGAAATGGAAGAAGTACCTGGGAAAGGGGATACATAGCTTAAAAGTAAGGATGGGAAAAGCAGCTTGAAATACATAAGGGATGAAGTAGCTAGGGAGGAGAAAACATACATGACCTTGGCCCTTTCATATCAGATAATTTGGGCATGCTATTTTAGAAATAGGTAAGAAATGTAAAAGGTGATAGTCAGTAAGTAGACATTCATGCAAGCTCTGGTATTGAGAACCAGCCACCAGGTGAACCTTTTAAAAAGGTATGTTATTCTTTTCTCCACCCAGAGCAACTTGTCTTAGATCACTGAAGGCAATTAACCTAAATTTATGCCATAGATAAATGCAAAATTAGCACCAGACAGAAGTTATGGGTAGAAATTAGGGAGCCAGAGCTGATTGATTATGTCAAGTAATAATTAGTTGCTCTAACTTTGTGCTCTGTCGAAATACTTTAATACTATGCAAACTTTACCACCATCCTCCATTCCTGTTTTTTGTTATAGTATCAGTGTATTTCTTACAAAGAAGAAATCTGAACACGATGAGAGGAAAGGGGATTTGTCCAGAAATTACAGGAGAGATTGGTATGATGGCTTAGAGAAAGCAAACCGATAGCATCCTTTTGGGAGGATGTACTTTCCCTCTCTTTATCACCTTCCTGCTCTCAGTGTGGAAAAGCCTTTGTCCTTGCTAGTTTCCTTTTCTTCACTTCTTTCCAGTCTGGGAACCAGTGACTATATCCCTCAGGTTTCATTTTCCAGATGAATATACCGATCATTGAAAATGTAAGTGATGATGCTGGCTTTTAGGAGGTTGGTACAGATCCCGGTGCACAGACTTGTGCTCATCAGCTGATCCTGTCCGCTGCTCCTAATCCATGGCGAGATTAGTGTCTGCTTTCCACATCTCTTCTCTCCCGTTCCCACGTAGGCCTGTGTGCACACGTGTGTGTACAGCATGTGTGGGCAGTGGGAGAAGAGACCGAAGACTCTGGACAGGAGGAGCTGTTATATGGGAGTTTCATAAAACGCTGAACTCATATTAATCTGTAAATTCTCAGTCTTGGTCAGAAACTGGGATAATCATGTTTGCTTCCTTGAATTCATCTTTACTCAAAAAAAAAGAAAGAAAGAAAGAAAGAAAAGAAACAATAAATCTCATGTTTCTCACCTTTAAGCTTGAATTATTATAGTGAATCTAAAATCAAGATTAATTTTATCTTGTATCTTATAGCTGTCAGCTATGTAAGCTATAATAACATTTGCTTGTACTTTGTTAAACCTTCCTGCCTGGAGCAGGTGGTGAGATTCTGGGAATGAGAGGCAGGTGGAGTTGTGGGGGGGGGGGCAATAAATCAAGGTTCAATTGCCCCGTGCTCTTTGGAGTAATTGGTGTTTGGTTTATGGTAATTGGGACTGAATTCGGAGGCCGGGTCTGTAGCTCTGGCTGTCCTAAGCGTGCTGCTGAAGCACCCAACTGTATTGCTTTCAGGGCAGAGGAAATTAGGCGCTCTTGAGGAGTCCCACTGTTTTGTAGATTGACTAAATCTCAAGCAGGTGCAGCCCTAATCCTGGGCCTTGGAAGGAGCCTTTGGGGAGCTGGCTATGAGGGTTGGCGTGCTCCAAGAGGAAAGCAGTGAGCAAAGAGAATGCTGTAGGAGGGAGCAATCCCCAAGGGCCCAAAGCACAGAGTTTTAGAACCCAAAACATTGCTGGCCTGGGGACCATGAAACTCCTGCCACCCTTCTGTGAAAAGGGGTGGTACCTGGAAAGCCAAGTCCAGAAAATGAGATATGTAAGGTTTCTGGATCATCCAGGGATGACACAACGTGAAAGCCGGAGACTCAATGTTTCCAAAGGATTTATCTTTGTTTTAAATTTCCCTTCCTTTCTTATAAATACTCCAAACCCAGATAACAGGGTAAATGACTGGGTCGCATCCCCTTGTCAAGGCAGGCTTGCGAAAATACAATAAGGGTGAAAGAGGGCAACGTACACCCAGAAGCCCAGACCTGCTTCTGTACATTTCCAGCAAAGTACAGAATGTACAAACATTCCAGCAATGTTTGGAAACTGTGCATCTGAGCAAATTAAGGAAAAGGAAAAGAATGAAGGGAAGAAAAGTAGAAGAAAAGAGAAGGGGAGAGAGAGTGAAAGGAGGATGAGCAAGGGGGAAAAACTGGGAGAAAACAAGAGGCAAGTCAGCCGGGGATGGGTAAACTTGGACTCTGACTCTCCAAGTGATTTTGGTCAGCCGGCTTGAGCGCAGATGGACTTGGTGGCCGAGAGCAGAAACTGATAGGTGGGTGGGGCTGAGCCGCCCTGGAGGGGGTGTGTGTGGCTGGGAGTGTGAGAGAGGGCCAGGGAGGACGCGGAGTTTTTGATGCATGGTGTCCAGACCGGGCTGACTCCAGGGCTGACCCTTCGGTGAATGAGAGCGAGACACACAGGCATTCTTACACATAAAAAGAAAATTGAGGAGAGAGTGAAGTTTTGTCTGAGCTAAGCTCAACTGCTCCCAAAACAAAGTAGTCGAGTGGTGAAAGGTTAATTTGGGGGCCCTCAAGCAAAGCTTCTGAGGGGGCTTATTGGTCCTTGTTAGTCATTAAATGAATAGCCTGTAGTCACTGCCTCCCAGGCCCCAGAAACCGGAACCTGTTCCCTGATCAGTAGTGAACAAAACTTAGCATTTGAGATAGTCATTGTATATTCTTTGGTTGGGGGGCATGGAAGTCTGAGTATTTTCTGTAGGACTAGGATTTATGTTATAGATGGTAACTAATGCTTGATTCACCGACAACCCACGTTCCCTTCTCTAGAGTCTAGACCCTCTCTTTAAATAGCTAATGCTTCAGGCTGACTGAATATCAGTTACTGATGTGTGGAAGTCAAGTACAAATGTGTTTATTTAGGAAGGAGGATGCTTGAACGTATACCTAAATTGCTTGGACTTCCAGCTGCAACAAAACATGCCTTGGCTACACTGGATGGGGAAATGATGTATGTGACAGGGGTCACCATTATTTAAATTTAGTGCCACTGAGAGGCTGAATGTGCAGAAAGAAATGAGGAGAGGAGGGAAAAAATGGGCAAAGAAGAAGAATGGGCAAAAAGAAAAGAGGTGTGACAGTAAGGAAAGGTGAAGTGACACCAGTCATTGCCTGGTGTGACATTTAATGGCCCCAGGACCGTGGTGACCTTCTCCGAGTGTAAACTGGGGAGCAGGGAGTGGCCTCTGGAGCAGTAATTGCAAAGCGGCACCTCTACAAAAACCGGTTTTGAACAGAGGTAAGGCCTCCCCCTTGGAAGGACCAGCCTTGTTCAGGCTGGATATTAGAGGCCCAGATGCCCATCCCCACAGCAGGAATAAAGGAGAGAGGGATCGTATTTTAAAGCTCCATTAACAAAGAACTTTACTCAAGGAGGAGCTGTTAATAAGTAATGAAACAAAGTGCCTGTTATGGAGATTAAATGCCCCTGTGTCTAGGTACAAAGTTCAGGCTGCAAAGTGCAGCTGTCACCCCGTCTCTAACCCAACCGCAGCCTTAGAACCCCCAGTTCAAAGTGTGTCTTGCTGCCTTCCTGTTACTAGGCTGCCCAGCACAAGGTCCGGCCAGGGTGCAGAGTTCAGCGTCTGAGGCTCTGCTGACTGCCTTCTTTGTTTAGCTGGGGCCAGCTTTAGATAAGCCTCGAACTGCTTATTTAAGATGATTACTACATACAACTGACAGATTATTTTCCCAGATTCTTATACTTATGCTTTACATGCAAGCTTAAACGGTACCATGCTAATTTCTCAAGGATTTGTATGTGTGCAATAGCAATTGATATAAGGACGTATGAAAGACTAGGTCAGAAATCTATTTCTAAGGAAGAACTGTGGTCCAAGCAGACACAGCAAACTAAGACCCTTTGAAGTAAATACTTGAGCGGGCAATTTCAAGACAGGTCAAAGAATTCTCTCTCTAACAGTCAGAGATCAAATAAATACTAGATTTACCCTTGAGAATCGAGTAAATCCTCTCCTCGTATGACAGGAGACCAGTGTTAATTCAATTCTGTATAGAGAAGGTCTCTTTAGTTGCTCTTTTTATTTATCTACGAAGGACTCAGAGGGAAACTCCCTTTTGCAAGTGGTTCCCATTATTTGACCCGATTTAGCAAGAGTCTTGGGAAGGCGGCAAAATGTTAATTAGTATCCCCATTTTACAGATGAGGAAACTGTGACTCAGAGATGTTAGCAGCTTGGGAAGGCGGCAAAATGTTAATTAGTATCCCCATTTTACAGATGAGGAAACTGTGACTCAGAGATGTTAGCAGCTTGGCCTGGGGTGCAGAGTTAATATATTGCAGAACCAAGACCACAGTCCATCTCTCTGGCTTTCCTCTCAGCACTTTTTCTACTAGTCCAGGGCTACCTCATATGTCCTGACCCCAATTTTCCTTACATGGTCATAGCTTTTTCGTTCTTTACTTTATGGAAATGAACAGAGTCGAAATGAAACCCAGTAGGGCAGGCAGTTTGGGAGATGTAATTTGATAGAGCGCTTCAGATAAGGGTTTAGAGACACAGGGTTTGAGTCCATGTTGGCCTGTGCCAGCCACCTGTGATTTACGTTCCCCCTCCCTCCCGGCCCTGAGTGCCAAGGAGGCAGGACTGTAGGCTAGTTACTCAGTGGGTCGTTAGGGTGTTGCTCCTTCCTGTGAGAGCATGGATTGATATTTTACCTGAGGAAGGAGCACAGGCCACAGTGATACACTAACGCCCCAAAGGCTTAGAGTTTAGGAGATCACTTGCTTGGGATTCATAAAATCAGGCTAAGATTTTCTTTTCCCATATTTTCTTTATATTAGAATAGAGTTGAAAAAATCATCAGCAGGTTTCATTCCTTTAGCAGGTATCCGTCAAAGCTTACAATGTTACAGATATTTATTGAGATTTATTTGTAGATGTTTACATATGTTCATATTTTCACAGCTATTTATTGTGCCCCACTGAACCTGAAGAAAAAGGCATAAATAGGGCTTCCCTGGTGGCGCAGTTGTTGAGAGTTTGCCTGCCAATGCAGGGGACACGGTTCGTGCCCCGGTCCGGGAAGATCCCACTTGCCATGGAGCAGCTGGGCCTGTGAGCCATGGCCGCTGAGCCTGCACGTCCGGAGCCTGTGCTCTGCAACGGGAGAGGCCACAACAGTGAGAGGCCCGCGTACCGCAAAAAAAAAAAAAAAAAAAAAAAAGCATAAATATAAATTCAGATACATTCCATTCCTAGCCCTCAAAGAGCTTGTAGGAAGAAAACAGTAACAATGTACCCAGCCAGCCATGACAGAGAGATACAAACAAAACACTAAGGGATCAGAAAGAGCCCTGAGTTAGAGTTAGAACTGAGTTCTTATTTACTGAGTGCCTGCTCTGAACCAGGAACAAAAACTCAGGAGGCCCGGGTTCAATCCCTGGTCAGGGAACTAGATCTCACATGCCGCAACTAAAGATCCAACTGAAGATCCTGCGTGCCGCAACTAAGGCCCAGCACAGCCAAATAAATAAATAAATATTAAAAAAAATAAAAAGAATAGATGTTTGACTGATGTGAAAGCTTTTAAGCCACGCAACCACACCAGGTGGTAGATATTACTTCCATTTTACAGATAACTGTACTGAAACTCAGGGAGGTGAAGATACTTGTCCAAAGCCACAGAGCCTATAAAGAACAAAACATGGGTTTGAACCCACTTCTCCACCCAAAATCCGTGTAAAGGTTGGAAAAAAATAAAACCAGCCAAGGAGAGAAAATAAATGATCAGAATGGAAGAAAGGGAAAAAGGGCTTTGTAGTATTCTGAATGGCAAGATGAAAAGGAGTCTCTGGGTGACAGTAGATGTTTAAAGACACAGACGCATGGATGTCAGAAACCAAAAAGTGAGGTACTAAGTGACTGATGAAGAAGTAGAGGAAACAAATGTGGAAGCTCCACATATGAACTCCTAATGCCTTTAACATATTATGATGGAAAGGGTTGAACAAGATGCATTTTTTTTTTTTCTTTTTGTGGTACGCGGGCCTCTCACTGTTGTGGCCTCTCCCGTTGCGGAGCACAGTCTCCGGACGCGCAGGCTCAGCGGCCATGGCTCACGGGCCCAGCCGCTCCGTGGCATGTGGGATCTTCCCGGACTGGGGCACAAACCCGTGTCCCCTGCGTCGGCAGGCGGACTCTCAACCACTGCACCACCAGGGAAGCCCATAAGATGCATTTTTAATATCATCTTCTATTGGCTCCTTTTCTCTGTACCCATCTGCAAGAAAGACTATGTACTTTTCCCATTGCTTTAGATGTGCTCTTATACCCTGCTGTGATTGCAGCTATCACCTGTACTTTGAGGGCACACCATAACCTAGATCTCTAACCAAGATCTCTCTCTTCAGATACTGATTTGTATTTCCACCTGCTCATTCAATGTGTCCACCTGGACAACTCAGAGTCACCTCCATCCACTCCTGCAAACCTGCTTCTTACATTCCCTGCCTTCGACCACAGCATTTTTAGTCTCCCATTCATCTGTTGACAGATACTCAGTTTGTTTCCATATCTTGGCTATTGTGAATAAATGCTGCAGTAAACATGGGAGTACACATATTTCTTTGATACCCAGCTTTTGTTTCCTTTGGATATATACCCAGGAGGGTAATTGCTGGATCAATGATAATTCAATATTTAATTTTCTGAGGAACCTCTATACTGTTTTCCATAATGGCTGAACCGATTTACATTCCCTTCAACAGTGTACAGGTTTTCTTTTCTCCATCACCTTGCCAACACTTACTACTTCTTGTCTTCTTGATGATAGCTAATCTAACAGGTGAGTGATGATATGCCACTGTGGTTTTGATTTGCATTTCCCTGATGATTAGTAATGTTGAGCACCTTTTCATGTACCTGTTGGCCATCTGTATGTCCTCTTTGGCAAACTGTGTGTTTGGTCCCCTGTCCATTTTTTTAATCTGGTGGTTTGATTTTTGCTATTGAGTTATATGAGTTCTTTATATATTTTGGATGTTAAACTCTTATCAGATATATGATTTGCAAATATTTTCTCTCATTCCATAGTTTGCCTTTTCATTTTGTTGATGGATTCCTTTGCTCTGCAGAAATTTTTAGTCTGATGTAGTCTCATTTGTTTATTTTTGCTTTTGTTGCCTTTGCTTTTTTTTTTTTTTTTTTTTTTTGCGGTACGCGGGCCTCTCACCGTTGCGGCCTCTCCCGTTGCAGAGCACAGGCTGCGGACGCGCAGGCTCAGCGGCCATTGCTCACGGGCCCAGCCGCTCCGTGGCATGTGGGATCTTCCCGGACCGGGGCACGAACCGTGTCCCCTGCATCGGCAGGCGGACTCTCAACAACTGCACCACTAGGGAAGCCCCTGCCTTTGCTTTTGATGTCAAATCTAAAATATCATTGCCAAGACTGATGTCAAGGCGCTTACCCCTTATGTTTTCTTCTAGGAGTTTCATGGCTTCAGGTCTTACCTTCGTCTTTATTCCATTTTATTTTTTAATTGGAGTATAATTGCTTTACAATGTCAGGTTAGTTTCTGCTGTACAATGAAGTGAATCAGCTATAAGTAAACCTATATCCCCTCCCTCTTGGACCTCCCTCCCCCAACATCCCACATCCCACCCATCTAGGACATCACAGAGCACCGATCTGAGCTTCCTGTGCTTCATAGCACGTTCCCAGTAGCTATCTATGTTACACATGGTAGTGTATATATGTCAATCCTAATCTCCCAATTCTTCCCACTTTCCCCTTACCCCCATGTCCACATGTCCATTCTCTACATCTACGTCTCTATTCCTGCCCTGCAAATAGGTTCATCTGTACCATTTTTCTAGATTCCACATATATGCATTAATATATGATATTGTTTTTCTCTTTCTGGCTTCTGTATGACAGACTCTAGGTCCATCCACATCTCTACAAATGACCCAATTTTGTTCCTTTCTATGGCTGAGTGATATTCCATTGTATATATATACCACATCTTCTTTATCCATTCATCTGTCAATGGGCATTTAGGTTGTTTCCATATCCTGGCTATTGTAAATAGTGTTGCAATGAACATTGGGGTACATGTGTCCTTTTGAATTACTGTTTTCCTCAGGGTATATGCCCAGTAGTGGGATTGCTGGGTCATATGGTAGTTCTATTTTTAGTTTTTTAAGGAACTTCCACACTGTTCTACACAGTGGCTGTATCAATTTACATTCCCACCAACAGTGCAAGAGGAGTCCCTTTTCTTCACACCCTCTCCAGCATTTATTGTTTGTAGATTTCCTGATGATGCCCATTCTAACCAGTGTGAGGTGATACCTCATTGTAGTTTTGATTTGCATTTCTCTAATAATTAGTGACGTTGAGCATCTTTTCATGTGCCTCTTAGCCATCTGTATGTCTTCTTTGGCGAAATGTCTACTTAGGTCTTCTGCCCATTTTTTAATTGGGTTGTTAGTTTTATTGATATTGAGCTCCATGAGCTCTTTGTATATTTTGGAGATTAATCCTTTGTCTGTTGCTTCATTTGCAAATATTTTCTCCCATTCTGAGGGTTGTCTTTTTGTCTTGTTTATGGTTTTCTTTGCTGTACAAAAGCTTTTAAGTTTAATTAGGTTCCATGTGTTTATTTTTGTTTTTATTTTCATTGCTCTAGGAGGTGGATCAAAAAAATCTTGCTGTGGTTTATATCAAAGAGTGTTTTTCCTATGTTTCCCTTTAAGATTTTTATAATGTCTTGTCTTACATTTGTGTCTTTAATCCATTTTGAGTTTATTTTTGTGTGTGGTGTTAGGTAGTGTTCTAATTTCATTTGTCTTTATTCCATTTTGAATTGATTTTATTGTATGTTGTAAGATAGGGGCCTAGTTTCTTTCTTTTGTATGCGCTGTCCAGTTTTCCCAGTAGCATTTTTTGAAGATACTATCCTTTCCTCATTGTATATTCTTAACTCCTTTGTAGTAGGTTAATTGACCCTATAGATATAAGTTTAGTTCTGGACTCTCTATTCTGTTTCATTGATCTATGTGTCTGTTTTTATGCCAATACAATACAGTTTTAATTACTATAGCTTTGTAACATAGTTTAAAGCCAGACGTGTGATGGTCCAGCTTTTTTTTTCTTCTTCAACATTGCTTTTGCTATTGAGGGACATTTGTGGTCCCACACAAATTTTAAGATTTTTTTTTCTATTTCTGTGAGAAATGCCATTGGAATTTTGATAGGGATTGCATTGAATCTATAGATAGTTTTGGGTAATATGGACAGTTTAACAATATTAATTCTTTCAATCAATGAGCACAGAATATCTTTCTATTCATTTGTGTCTTCAGTTTCTTTCAGCAGTGACATAGTTTTCAGCATGCAGATCTTTCACCTCCTTGGCTAAATTTATTCCTTAGTATTTTATTCTTTTTGATGCATTTGTAAATGAAATCTTTTCTTGATTTCTCTTTCTAATAATTTGTTTTTAGGATATAGAAACCCAACTGATTTTTGTGTATTGATTTTATATCCTGCAACTTTATTGAATTAGTTTATTAGTTCAAACAGTTTTTTGGTGGAGTCTTTGGATTTTTCTATATAAAATATATCATCTGCAAATAGAGACAATTTTACTTCTTCTTTTCTGATTTGGATATATTTTATTTCTTTTTCTTGCCTGATTTCTCTGGCTGGGACTGCTAGTACTATATTATATAAAAGTGCTGAGAGTATGTACACTTATCTTATTCCTGATCTTAGACGAAAAGCTCTTAGCTTTTCACCATTATGATGTTAGCTGTGGGCTTAGTTAATAATAATGTATCATTATTTGTTTATTAATTGTAAAAAGTATACTAACGTAAAATGTTAGGAGAAATTGAGAATGCAGGAACACTCTGTACTATCTTCATAGTTTTTCTGGAACTCTAAATCTATTCTAAATTAAAACATAGTTTTTAAGAAAAGAGTGAATACATGGCAAAACTATATAATGTGAATACATGGCAAAACTAAAAGAGTGAATCCATGGCAAGCTATTTATTGACCTCTTTCCTTCTTTTTAATTCCTCAGCTTCTCTAGCCTTGGTGTGTATTAGTGACTCACAAGTAATGCATAAAATATTATCTGTCTAATATATGCATGTGTGTGTACTTATACATATGTAAGGAAGGTAATAGTTATGTGAAAGGATGTGTCTGTGTTTGTCCGTATATATGAAAGATAATATTTTATGTATTATCATTGAGTTTGGGAATTACTAAAGAACCAAAGGCCTTTGAGACTTAAAGGAAAAAGTTTCTACTGGTGAGGATTTAAGTCATTGTCATATCTAAATCAGGAAGATACCTCGTGGCAGGAGTAGAAACTTCTCGAGCATACTCCAATCATAAAATCAGCTCTGACTATAATTCAGACATAAATTGAAGGACAAAGGCACAGGAAAGCAGAAACAAATCACAAAAAACACACTTTTGTACAAGGTGCTAACATCACTTTCCTTACGGCCATTATTGACACGAAGAATTGAAGAAGAACAAACTCAGCAAATTCAAAGCTTTCTCCCACCCCACCTATAGAAATGGTCAGGTTCCAAAATAAGACATACTGCAATTAATTTGCAAGAAAGGAAACATATTCCTGTGATCCTCAAAAATGCTGATTTGTACATCACTTTCACTTTATTAATTTCACTTTGTTAATTATTCCCTGTGGTCACCTCAAGGGGTACATTGTTCTTTTCCCATTTTTTCTAGGTGAAGAAATTTTGGCTGAAAGAGCCTCACTGACTTTTCAGAGGTTATCTAGGGATTCAGTAACGGAATAAAAATTAGGCTCCAAATAATATCACTAAACCATTGTTATCTTCTGCATCTTCCTGTTTCCCTCAATACAAAGAGGCTCTAAATAGGGAGATAACATAATTAAATAACTTTAGGGGAAATGCAAATGAATAAAATCTAGGGAAAGATGAAGATAAATTAATCAGACACAGTGAGATAGCTAAGGAATGCATGGTGTTTGGGAGACAGCAAATTAGATTGGCCATTTGTAAGTAATGAGATAGAAGTAGAGAAAAGCCAGGGATATTCTGGTGTGTACTCAGAGAGGCATGGGATAACCCAATGAGAAAAAGAAGGTGCTGATGTGCTGCGGTCATGCTTATTCTGCTGGACTCATTTTGGGGTCTATGAGCCCCAAACTTATGGAATTTTTGGAAGAACTCCAAGGAGCAACGTATGTAGATAGTATGAGAAAAGCTCTCAGACTTGTCTCTTCACTGTCCACTACCTTCTAAAGGCAAAATTAAGCCAGATGGAACTGACTTAGTAAGCTGAATAACTTAGGCCTGAGGCCTGCATTGACATGATTTATTCACTTTTTATTGCCCCCCAATTTTGATATAGTAATCTCTGTTTGGATGAGGGCAACCCTATGTGTAGGTGAAATGAATGCCTTACTACCTATACAGAATGGTTTGTGAGATTCTGTAAGCCTGCTTGCCCTAAAACCTCTCTCCCACAATTCTACCATGATGCAACGCTTTCCCTTTTGTGGCCTGATGTTCTCAGAGGAGAGAAGAAAAACCCTGGGAATGAAGAAATTCACTACAGAAGGTGTGATTCTCCCAAAGATATAGGTAAAATGTTTGGGTACTATTGGAACAGACAAATGCCCTCTAGCTCTCTTCTTTAGAGCATCTTCACAGGTTAGTTTGTGAACTGACCTCTTTGACATCATGGAATTCACTGAGGAGTGCTTGCTCCAAGAGGGTACCAGTTGCGTTATGCCTGGTGATCAAAGATTGGTTAGTCCCTTATGCTCAATATTTTTTCCAGCTGATAAATGGGGTAATATCTACCCACCTCCTAAGGCAGGCAGAGCTGAGTAAGGTAAGCAGGAAGAGCTAATCATGACCTGTTGGTGATAAGTGGGAGAAATCTCACAGGACCCCAATACTACCCAGTAAAGTGAATGCTATAGACTGAATGTGTCCCCCAAATTTCATAAGTTGAAATTTTATCCCCTATGTGATGGTATTAGGAGGTGGGGATTTGGGGAGATGATTAGGGCATGAGGGCAGAGCCCTCATGAATAAAACTAGTGCCCATAGAAAAGACACCCCAGAGAGTTCCCTTGTTCCTTCTGCCATGTGAGGATACAGTGAGAAAATGACTATCTAGAACTAAGAAGGAGGATTTCTAGTGGGAGCTAGGATTTCTCACCAGACACCAAATCTGACGGCACCTTGATCTTAGATTTTCACCCTCCAGGATGGTGAGAAGTAAATTTCTGTTCTTTGTAAGCTACCCAGTCTATGGTATTCTGTTCCAGCAGCCCAAATGGATTAAGGGGGTAAGTCAATTCTATATTTGTAGACAATGGCTGCTAAGTGGAGAAAAGGGACGTTTCTATTGGGTAAGGAAGGAGAATTTAGAAGGAAACTAACTTTAGCTACTTCACTCTGCCTTAACCCGATGACCAAGGTAGGGGAGAGCCACATTTGACCCCTCCATCTTCTCACCTCTTGCCCTTCACTGTCAACACGATCTCTCCTAAAGGTCAACATCCACTGAGAAGAATGACTCAGTGCCTGACAAAACAACATGAAAAGTTTGTCCACAGAATTAATATTTTAAATGGATGGGTCTGTAATTTCTTCTGCCCATAGGACCATTGGAATAATATTTACCATCTGGAAAAATAATTTAATCAGGCAAAGGAATGGTTTCAAAAAACAACTACAGAAATTGCCAGGAGTTGATTTCATTCTAGTCTGACCAGAAAAGGATCAAGAACATAGTAGAAAAGGATTAGGGGGAATTAAATGCTGAAGGTTTGGCAAGTGTGTTTTGATCCCAGAAAGGATATGGGGAAAGGAGTTCTGTCTGAAAGAAAACTTGGAAGTTAGAGAGTCATCAGGCTTCTGAGATGAACAAGAGGATGAAGAATTAAAGCAGAAGGTTATGTGGCTGACCTGCTTTGAAAAGGGAGAGGGAACCATCTACTTCTTTCTTTATTCTTTGCTCTAGGCCTGGAACAAGGCAGAAACCCATCCTTCAGAGAATGTGAATGTAATTCTTTCATGTTTTTGTTATATTTTTTAATCCGTTATTGGACTAACAATTTGAATGCTTCTAAAGATCGACCTCCTTCACTCCAAGGTGCTGATTTGGCATTGCGTAACTCAGGGTTTGACAGCAGAGATGTCTGGAACAGATTCTTGACTCATTTAGAACATGAAAGTATCAGGTCAACAAGAATTGCATCTATCACCCAGAGAAAGGTCTATAACACTTATGTTTATTATTTGATTCCCTCGCTTCCTAATTTTTAAATTTCAGTTGATGTTGATAGGATTTGCCACCACAACCAAAAAGGACATTTGCTTAATATTATGTATTGATACTTATGACAGTGGCTATGACAACACTTTGCCTAACATTTAACTGAAAGCTGAAGAAACTCTGTACAGCCTCAGAACAAGAAAACATTAAAGCTTTTTTAGAGGGATAATACCAGGTACAAATGTCAAGTCAAGGAACAAAGAGACTACCCCAATTTTAGGGCAAAGAATTTGACTGGCTTTACCGCCCTGAACCCACAACTTCCTTCAGTATGTCGGATGTGACACATTGCACGAGGGGTTCCTTAACAATACAGAATAGCTAAAAGCCAGAGAGGCAGGGAGGCTTTGTCTCTCATTGGTGCTTGGAGGATTTCCACAAGTAACTCCTATCAGTACGAATGAGAATGAAGTGAACTAATCTTTTAGCACAGGGCAGAGCCCAGATTGGGTAACGAAGGTCACACTCAGAATGAAGTGACCTGCCGAGTATACTCAGAACTTGGAATTTAGATGCGGTCAGAAGATGCGGTCAGAATAAGACTAGACATATTATTTAAACAGGTTGGAATCCATTTGCAATAGCTATCAACAGCTTTATACAACCAATTTATATGGTTCATTCATTAACTAGCAGCTAAAATATGGCAGAAGTGCCCTAGTGGAGGTATTTCCAAAATAAATTTGGGAGCATTAACTGTGTTTTGTTCATTGAAAGAATTTAGTGAGCTACAACGGTTCAAGGCAAGATGACATTTGTGAAAAGGTGAATAAACATTTAAAAAGAGGAAAGAGGATGTCTAGAACTAGACTCTCCAATACAGTAGCCACAAGCCACATGTAGTGATGTAAATTTAAATTAATTAAATGACTTTTCAAATTTAGTTCCTCAATCCCATTAGTACATTTCAAGTGCTCATTAGCCAGATGTGACTATCAGCTACCGTACTGGAGAACACAGATAGAGAACGTGTCCATCAGCACCGAAAGTTCCATTGCGCCATGCTGATAAAGCCCTTCCACCCTCTGTCCCCACCCTGAGTGACTGCATGTGTAATTTTCATATTCTGGCTGGTACGATTTCAAGATTCAGAATGGCTCCAGAAGAAACAAGAAAAATCACTAGGACAAAATTGTCGCCACTATTAGTGTCTGAGCAGCTAATGAGCTAATGACCATAGGGATGGGCACAACTTTGGGACCTGACTTTCTGTGCCTGAGAAACTCTGAATTGACCTCACAGCTATCCAGCCAAAGTCATCGTCTTCCTCCAGGCTGTGGTCACGTCTTCATACGGTCTATGTTTGGTACTAGCTACTGGCTGCTTCTCGAACTATGTAGCCAGTGAGTACAGTGAGATGAAGGTGTCGAAGAAACAGTCCTTTGTGGTTCCAGCCCATACATTGCCCAAATCTGTCCCATCACTGTGGTTCTCTCATTCATGTAAGCATGATAGTTCAAAGTCAGGGTTCAGAGCCTAGAGGAAAACCATGAAGTATAATAAAAGATCCTAGAATTACTGGGACAGTAATGAGTGAGTATGTACAAATGATATTCCATGTTTAGCAGAGACATGGGAGAATTCACCTCATGAAATAAGCTTAGTTTATTCCAAAATCTTTTTTTTTTTTGGCAATCATTTGCATGGGATTTTTCAGCTTATCTTTATGGGAGTATAGTAAGTAAGAAAAGGAGGAAAAAGAAACAGTCTAACACTTCCTGTCTTGAACTCCCCCTCCTATAACTGATCCAGCCTTTGATAGAGAACTTGAGCTAGTGCCACAGAAAGGGGTTGCACCTTCTGTTTACAAAAACATCTGTAGGGAAGGGTGGGCAAAGTGTGGTTATTTCTCTGTAACTAAAAACAGTTATTTCTAAAAAGAAAATTAATTTAAAAATAATCACAGTGATGATGATGGTATGATGATGATGATGATGATGGTGATGATTATGATGATGATGGTTATGGCGATGATGATGATGATGGTGATGTTAGTGATGATGATGAGTTGTTTATTCCTCAGTTGTGAACACTCAATAAATGTGTGTGGCCGATAACACAGAGAAGTCAGAGGCACTTTACTTAGTCTGATGGGCCTGCTCTCTAGGAATAATTGTTTTCTGTCAGGCTGCTCCTAAAAAGGTTAATGTAGTTAAGTGCTGTATTTCATCTTAACTTCAGTTTCTGAGGACCAGGCAAAAATGACATAGTAAGAAACCTCGGGACTACACTGACAATACTGCATGAAGAAAATTCTTATACTCCAGTCTCGTTCACAATTTTGCAATAAAAAACCAACAAAGACACTGAATGTTTGTGATATGAACCTGGAATAAATGGAGAAAAGCCGTGACTCTATGCAGACAGGGGTGCTACATTCGAGTTAATCCTAAAGTTCCCTGTGTTTTGGCAAGGAAAGTTTTGAGTTTCAATTCAGTGACTGCTGTTTAAACTGCACAAATGATCCATAACACAGTTTGGCATATTAAATCATCTTCACAGTTCTAATATGCCATGAAACCAATTTACATATAACGGAGGCACAGAAGATGAAAAGCTGAGAACAGACTCCTGTTTCAAAAGGCATCAGGCACACTACTTTATTTTCTTGAAGCACCGCTAACTTCTATAAATCCGTTGCTGGAAAAGGTTATTAAGCTGCCAGGCTCTTCTTTCTTCTCAATCCTTAATTCCCCTCCTCTTCTCACACACCATATGGAAACTCCTCTCTCTCCCCCTCCCATTCTTCTTTTTTCTTTTTATTCCCGTAGCTCTTTTTCGTTGAGCTCAGAATATTTGGACCACACAAACATAATTCTTCTCTTTCTGTTTAGACTCGTAATGCATATGGAGTTGTTTTTACTTTTCCATTCTTTCTCTTTTCTTTTTTTGGCCTGTGGTAGATGTGACATAGTAATAGAACACAGTAATAAAATAGGCAACAGACAAGGAGACGGCTTCATCAGATTCTAGACCTGACCTCTTAAAAGTAACACCTAGATAATAATACAAGGCCAGGATGTAACCAGTAAGCGTGAGGTATCACTGTATCATAATCTGATATCTACTGTCAATATAGATAAGAGATGCCCAAACCATAGAATTCCAACCTAGCATCCAATTATTAGCTGTGTGGTGTACAGACAAAAACTTCAGAGTAAGAACAGAGCGCAAAAGTTGGTTCTCGCTATACCTCAAAATATGCATTTTCTTTGAATTAGGTCAGTAAATACTAAAATTTACTGCTAGTCAGGATGTCATTCTGGTGCAGATTCTCTGGCTCATGACGGAGGTTTGGAACCCATGGGAGCAGGTGAAGGCCATTAGGCAGCTTGGGAATCCCAGCACTAAAGGAGGATATGTCCCATTTTCCACTGACGACTTTGAGTGCCTCTCATCAGCCCCGGCATCCCCAGCAGAGTAGAAATGGTGTGTGAGGCAGACAGCAGGGCCTTAAAATAATCTCTGACCCCTGAGGGTCTCTTGAAGCACGGAGACAGTACTGCCCTTAGACCCCTGCTCTGGGCCTCACACTTTCAAGGGGTTCACATTGACCTTTCTCTGGCCAAGTCTTATTCTACAAGACTAGACATCCTTGGGACCAAAGGGACTTGCCAACTAAGAGCTCATTCCACTCCTACCAGTCTAGGCCATACTCTGGACCCTAGGGATCCTGGAAATTCTGCTAAGGTTGTCCTCAGCCTTCAGCCAGGCTTTGCGCGTCTCTTCCTGTATCTAGTCCCTGGAGGGTAAGCTGTACCACCAGTGTGTGCACCTGTAGGGCCGAGTGGATGTTAAAAAGTGATTATTTGTGTTTGTGTGTGGCGGGGGGAGTGATGTTTTGGGGTATAGATGGGATCTTAAATATGTGGACTGAGATGTCCACACAGGTGTGTTAAAGGCCATGGAGAAAGGAGCCAGTGGTGGGAGGAGAATGGAAAGTGGGCTATAAAGTGGGGCTTGCTTTCCTGTCAACACATTTCAGCCTGGAGTCACAAGTAGTCCAGCATTTTAAAATTCAAATGACCTAAGTCATTATAAAAGTATATTTGTCAAGGGAAAAATATAGAATATATTTTATTTAACAGTGCGTTTTCTCGATAATATTTAGAATTACGGTGTGTGGGCCTCCATAATCCTCTTGCCCTGAGCCTAGTTACTCCAGAAGTTAGTGGGGGTGATAGAATTCTAGAGGGCCAGTGGACTGCAAGCTGTTGGGCTCAAGATAAGGACTTGGTCCTTGTGACTTGTGACTGGAGGCCAAGGTAGAGACTAGTTTGCAGGGGAGAAGTTCAAGAAAGAATAGTTATAGCAGCAGCAGCAAATGTAGCAAAGATAGAGGCCAAGAACTAACCACCATAGCCAAGCAGCAGGAGGCATTTCAGCCATCTAACGAGAATCTGGAAGAAGAAATGAAGATCAGACCTCTCGCTACATTCCCCTCCCCCCTCCTCCAAAGATGACATTATGATATTAGATGAGTCCCTCTGGTCCCCTGTAGGCTGAAGAAAGGACAAAGAAATCTTTCGAGAGGTTAGAACAGCCATCCTAAGAAGATTAAACTATGAATTGAATAAGTTTAAATCCTGAATATGTGTATTTTTAGCTCAAAGAGAATATTTTAAACAGGATGTGACTGGATAAACTACCTTAAAGGTGCATGAGAAAACATTTTTTTCTTTTTTTTTTTTTTTTTGCGGTACGCGGGTCTCTCACTGTTGTGGCCTCTCCCGTTGCGGAGCACAGGCTCCGGACGCGTAGGCTCAGCGGCCATGGCTCACGGGCCCAGCCGCTCCGCGGCATGTGGGATCCTCCCGGACCGGGGCACGAACCCGTGTCCCCTGCATCGGCAAGCGGACTCTCAACCACTGCGCCACCAGGGAAGGCCTAAAAAAACAATTTTTTTCACTAGTGATCAAAGAGAGATTCAGAGGTAAGCTGAGGTCAGCTATGGAAAAGTTGCCCTTACATTTCTGCACCTCATATTAATTAACGCAAATGAACTGGTAATGCTCTGAAATATACCATCATGTATAACTTTGTGGAGAAACTGAGTCCTGTCAGGGTACTGTATGAGAACAATACCATGATTATATACCTTGGTAGCAAATAGCTCATTATATCCCAGCCATAGGTAAAGTCTAACTTCAAAGCATTCAGAAACTCTGCATGATGGACATTGGGACATTTGGAGATTCATAACATTTGGAATACCCTGCCTTAGAGAATAGGGTTGAAAGGAAATTTTCCCTCCTAAGAAAATTTTGCTGGTGACTATTAACCACAAGGTCTTGGACAACCCTTGCTAATCTCAGACTCACGGGGAGCCAAGGGATGTTATAAGAGGAAAGATCCAAAGTCTTTCGGCAGAGAGAACAATGCCTTCTAGAAGAAGGTCTATTGCATTATTTGAGCTAGGTTTGATCAACAGGTGGTACTAGGGCATTAGAAAATTGGATCTATCTATCCAGTAGATCTGACTTTTTGACTTGATGATGTAGACCACAAAGGAAGGGAAAGTAACCTACAATTATGGTTACTTGATTTTTTTTTCCTCTTGAGATAGCTAAGGATGTCAAAAAAAGGTATATGACTTGCTCCTATAATATTTCATGAAAGGCCCTGAAAATTCAAATAACATTAGATGTGTATACAGTTATAAGCCCTAGGGACTGGGAATAAAAAATAGTAATAAAAGAAATGCAGGTCCCTGACCTTATAGAGCTTACCTTCTAGTGGAAATGGCATATAATAAATGTTTAATAAATATTTGTTTAAAGCATTGTTTTATATATGTATATATAAACATATATTAAACATATATATTCAGAAAAATGGATAAGCTTAGGATTATGGTATCAGGAATCTGACAAAACTTTCCTAACTGCTCAGATACTGTGTAGAAGGTACTTATTTAAAAAAATTTTTTAATTAAATTTAATTTTTTTAATACTTTTTTTCTCTGTGTGTGTTTCTTGCATGGATATATTTTGGTCAGGGAAGGGACGATGAAAGTCCTCTCTTATGGGAAGGGTTAAGTTAGCCAGTATATAAAAACCTGGGAGATCAATTCAGAGCAACCCCATCATATGAAAATCGTTTCCTGAAAATGATAGGGACACTACAACCATTTCATTTTCATTTCAGAGGGAAAGTATGGAAATGTGAAAGGCACAAAATCAGGCCTGAGAGAGCATTGAGAAGGCATGAACTAGGTTTTGTGGAACATGGCATTGGTAAGATCCTGTTGAATGATTGTCAAGCAGCATGAGGTCCTAATGAGGAGACAGACCACAAACCCAAGGTGGTACCATTTCACGCGGTGCTGTGCTTTTCTCTAGCAGCAAACTGGTTCTTAGGGCATTGGAGATGGATTATTGACTTGAGCTAGGGTTGGGTTTCCACTGGGGAGATGCACTGCTCCAGAAGTTCTAGGAAGTAACAGGTCTAGCTTGATAAGAAGCTGCTGACTGACTAGCAGAAAATGGAATGGTCAAGGTGGTATAAGCCTGTATCAAATCAAAATTGGCACAGTGAGAGTAAGAGATGAAGGGAGCTGGAAGGGTAAAACGTTTTGGTCCGTGAGCAGGATATCAGCATTTAAGATTTCAGAAACGGAGTATTTCAGGGTGATTTCAAGAACTATAGCATAGCCATGTGTGAGAGGTAGTTCCAGCAGAGTGAAAATGGAAGAGTGCTAATTAAAAATGAAGGAAACTGTGAGGAAAACATATCGGAAAGATCACCTAAATGGATACTTAACTTACTCAGGGTAATAGCAGAAGTTAAGAAGTTGGTAAGTTAAAAGGAAATAGGTGGTACAGGTGCCCAAACTGGAGGTGAGTAAAAGGCACTAACAGGGTGAATAGCTAGTGTATATCAGCCCCAAAGGGCAGCTTTTGACATGTAGAGGAATAATGGTTTAATGTAAAAGATTCAGTGAGGGGAGGAGGAGATACTAGCACGCGTTCTCTTCACTGAAAAGGTCTGCCTGAGAAATGCTGGCCTTGGGGACTGTTAGATTTCAGTTAAGGAAAGAAGGGGACAGGAGCATTTTGTGAAGACGCTTACAGTGGAGGGGTTTTGTATCATAGAATGGAGAATGCAGAGGCCACAACAAAAGAAGGCAGGGAGAAATGGACAGTCAGAAGTCAAGTGTGGGACTGAGAGTAGGGGAGAGGGGAGATGGCCAAAGGGACTTGAAAATCAGGCAGGCACTGAAAATACACAGGGGTGTGAGGTCTGGGTAGACTAGCTGCCCTCCAGACTCCAAGTGGAGCAGAGGTACTAAGTGGTTTCCTAGCAGTGTTGGCTCAGGCCCTGGGGGGTGTTGTCAGAGGCTTCAGGATATTAGCAAATTGTGATCTTTTTCAGCTCTCTAAACAAAACCTTGGTGGGAAGCTCCTGTGTGCCTCTGAAAAGATCCTAGTTCAGGCATATGCAGATAAGAAAAAGTGAGCCTCTCTGGGGGACGGAATGGTTCTGAACCCTCTCAAAAGTCAGCTGTGGCCTGACTCGCAGCCCTTTTGAAGAAATCTTAGCTAGGAATGAAGGGATACGTCTGGTTTCCCAGCCCATCTTTTGAAGTTAGCATCGCGACTGCTCAAGTTTGTGACCAAGGCCCTTCCAAGAAGCTCTTGAACCACTTTCGTTAGCTCTTCTTATTTTTGAAGTTTGAGTTAAATGTAGGCTCCTTCACTGAACTACGTATGGACTGGATGACTTTAACTAAAGTCAAAAGATCTAGAAAAACACAACAGGCAAGATTGTAAGTAATGCTAACACAGACTCTTTTGACTTCGGCAAACTTGGAACTTTAGGATGCAGGATTTTCGTTGGGAGGTGAGAGAGAAAATGAGAGAAAGAGAGGGAGGGGGTGGCGGAAGGGAGACAGAGAGGGAAAGGGGGAGAGAGCTAATACCTGGAGAGGGTTGTTTTCAATTCTATCACCACCCTGGAAGCCGTGCCTGTGCTGGATGAAAAAAACAAGTCCTTTGTTCTACAGGATAACTCAATTTGAAATAAATATACATGGATTTGAAATAATATATTAATTTAAATTCTCTAGGTGGAACCACTTTGATGGAAATTTCCCTAAAAAAGTAACAAATGATTTGCCTCTGCATCTAATCAGCCAATCAGACACCCCCATGCTGACTACTTAATGAACTAGAATTTTAATGCAAAAATTTATGATTATCAACAATTCTTCTGACCCCCCCTCTCCCTGCAAAGAAGCCCAAACACATTGTGCTTATAATTCTTACCAAATTAGTTAATCTTTTCTTCAACCATAGAACAGAATTCATTAATCAAAACTGAATTCCTGGCCAAATATCTCAGAGCAGCTAGCAACAAATGCAGTCAAGCAGATGAGAACAAGTTCATGACTAACCAAGTGGTTCTCTTTTCACTATCAAGAAGAAAATACTGCAGCTAGCTTTATGAAAAGAAAAGAAAAGAAAAGGCCAGTGCCTGTTGCAGAATTCTCATGGCAAAGACTAAAGAAAGAAAGGAAGAAATCCCCTGAAATGGGCTTATACTGTCTCTACGTGCTATTTCACCAAAATTCCAAGAGGCAATCTTCAGAGCAGGAACAATGGTCCAATTCTGGGTGGGAAACTGAGACAAGATGGGTGGTTCTGGGCCAGATTTAGTGAGTTGTTGTTTTTGCTCTTTTCAAAATAAATAAGAGTTCAGTCTGCCTTAATAGACCGTGGTATTCTCAGCTACTCTCAGAGCTCTTTGCTCTGAAGTCCATCTCCTGAATGGAATTCAATTGTGGAGTAAAAGTGAGAAGTGTGGATCTGAGTGGAAGTCAAAATAATGTGTGGGGTCTGAATCGTACATGCAGGAGATTATTCATGGAAGGGGCCCGTTTGCTAAAAAGATATAATTTTTTTTCTAGTGAAAGCACATCTTACCTATACAATTGATGATTTACAAAACCACATAGAAAGTTTCGTGAAGTGGATGAATGCTGTCTATGCCTCACTTTAAAAGTAATAAGCATGATTCTTTTATAATCCAACTATGTTATTTAGAATGATTTTACCTTACAATAATAGCAACTATTTCGTGAGTTTGGTGTGAAGAGTCTTTGAGCTGGTAGATACAGAGGATGTAAAATTCTGCCTACTTCCCAGAAGCACACGATAAACATTAGCTGTTATCATTATCACTCTACATGGTAAATAATCTCCTTCTTACAAAAGGGGAGCTTGAATTTCAGAGCATTTTACTGACTTGCATAAGATACAAATTAAATCACTGAATTGAGAGTGCTGCCAGGTCACACCGAAATTACCTGAACTATTGGCCTACTCCTACATCTATTTTCAAAATCGTAAATACAAATGGGTGATTGAAATAGACTCACATGCTGGTGGTCAGAAGAGACACTGAGCAAAATGTTGTCAAATCACATTTTACAGTAAATGCTGCTGCAGCAGAAACAAAGTTTGAGACTTAAGCGGTTCATCCTCATAATTCAGATCTTCTGCTGTTGTCTTGAGACTTTGTAAGAAGGATCCTTCCAGGGTCTGTTTGCATGAGCAACTAAAGACCGGCAAGTGGAGGAATTCATTGTGAGAAGACAGAGATTCAAGGTGCACAGAACTGATTCCATAATTGGTTGTCCTCAAAAGAGAAGGAAAACTTTTGAGTAGCCTGGTGAATGGTGATCAGGGCGCCCTACAGGTTGGATCTCCCCAACCCAGCAATCCTGTGTTCAGGGAAAAAAAGAAAACAGCAATAAAATTCCAGGGCCAGAAACATTTCTATGAGCTAGTAAGAATAAAGGTTGGTCATGGATACCCAGTAATAGAATATGGTGTTTGTAGTGTGTAACCAAGTGGAGTACAGGATGTTTTTCCCTCTAGAAGAGGTAGCTTAGACCAAGTTGGCATTCAGAAGGAAAGAAGTAAGGGAAGCAGGAACATATCAGAGGGGAATCAGGAGGGATTCTCAGAGCCCTGAGCAGGAAACCACAACTGTTTTCACCATCAGGATAGCAAAGTGGGAGCCTGGCATCCATCAAGTCCACGTTCCAAGATGGAGGGCGGAAGTGTAGATGCCTCATACAGGCAGGAGAGCTGCATTTAGCAGCACACATAAAATGGGAACTTCCTTAACAAATTAGAGTCATTTGAAAGGGATTGGAGTTTCTACAATTCAGTAGGTGAGAGAGGAACCAAATTCTATTTAAACATTATCGTTTTAAGTTTTTTCTCGTAAGATGTGGATACATAATTTCTTATATTAACTTACTGTGTAGAAATGTGTTAGGCACTGTTGATCGGAAAGGGAATAAAATAATTACATTTCTTGTTCTCAACGGCTTAAACTGTGTGGAGAGATGTAAATCCCATGAGGGCAGGTACTTTATCTGTTTTGTTTGTTTTTGTACTCTAGGAGTAAAAAGGAATACCTGGGATGGAAGAGGCAAATACTCACTGAAATAATTTTTAAATGACCTTAGCTTTGTTTAAAATGAAGTTTAAAGAGAAATATCTGTTGTACTCCTATCTATGTACCAAAGAGAATTGAAAACATATGTCCACACAAAAACTTGTATGTTCATAACAGCATTATTTATTCATAATAGCCAAAAAGTAGAAACAACCCAAATATCCATCAATTGTTGGATGGATAAATATCATGTAGGATATTTATACAATGGAATATGATTCAGCCATGAAAAAGAATGAAGTCCTGATTCATGTTACACCATGGATGAAAAGAAAACATGCTAAATGAAAGAAGCTAGTCACAAAAGATCATGCATTGTATGATGCAATCTATATGAGTTGTCTGGAATATGCAAATCCATAGAAACAATATAGATTAGTGATTGTCAGAGGCTGTGGGGATGGGGTCAGGAATGACTGCTAATGGGTATGGGGTTTCTTTTTGGGGTGATGGAAATATTCCAGAATTTATTGTAGTAATGGCTGCACAACTCTGTGAAGATACTGAAAATCATTCAATTGTATATTTTGAATGAATGAATAGGATGGTATGTAAATTATGAATTATAGATAAATAAAGCAGGAGAGGGAGAGGGTAAGGGGGAGGGAGGCAGAGAGAGAGAAACACATGCAGGTTACTGTGGGAATGCATGGAATGGATTGCCAAAAAACAACGCAAAAGTAAATTATTCCTAATTTTTACCACCATGCATTCTCCCACCTAGAGAATGTTTGAAATGATGTTCTTATAGAGATTTGATGCAGATGTGAAGTGAAAGAAAAATCTCTTTCAAAAACACAATGTTTCCTCAAATCTTCCTTCCTCATATCTGGGGTCACGTGGCTCTCTCTGCAGACTCATCTCTGCCCCAGGATCTAAAATCAATCTTGATTTTGATCAGGGGACATTTATTGATCTCTAGTTCAACATTCCTAGGACTTAGTATTTCTACTTTTCTGCTAGTCCCGTTCTGATCTAGCATTTACTTGTAAGCCTTATTCTTTAGTCTAATTCCCAAGTTGCCCTTGCTGTTCTGGGCCCATGCCTTCTACTCTATGCCTAAGCACTTAGCCTAAGATGGAGTCTGTTTGAACTGAGGCCTTGCCTGCCTTTATCTGGGATTTTCCAGAACCTGGTCCTTCATTGTGATTGGGTCCTGGACAGACTTCCTGGATGCCCACCCACATTCGGTACTTCTTCTTGCCAGTCCCTGTAGTATTATTGAACTTTGGTGATCCAATATGATTGGCCAGATGCCCTCCACCTATATGCGGGTAGCAAGACACAGCACTCCAGGAGTCTGGCTGGACTTCTTCCACCACTGTTGAATCTGCCTTCTTCCTTTCAACTTCCCCAGTCCCACAGCACATGTTCCAAGTCACCTCAATGATATCAATCGTGCGGAAATGACTTTTTTTATACCTAGATGTGCCATCAGAATAATTTTGGTTTTGACAGAAGTTTATGATTTTTCATTCAATTTATCCTTTGGAGAGATTCAACAGACATACATTTATTAATTCAATGTTGAGGGCTTACTATATGAGAGGTAGTGCTGTAGGTGCTGGATATACAAAACTAAAAAGTAAGGCTCCTACTTGATGATGATGAGGGCGATGATGATGACAACCACTAATATTATGTATTTGGATATTCACTAAGTGCAGTTACTAGACCAAGTTATAGAGCTTGATTATCTCATTTATTTTTCATGACAACCTTAATTTGTAGATCCTAATATTGTATGCATTTTAAAGATGATAAAACTGAGACCCAGGGAGTAACATGCCCATTATTCAGATCTTAGATTATCTAATTCTTACTACTAAGCTCTTAATCAGCATTTCATACTGTCTAGAGAACCATGAGAATCCAAAATACTTTGCTATCCTAAAGCAATCTTAGATTAAGATAACCTCTGGTCTTAAAATCTCTGTTGAAAGAACTATGAACAAATAGGCTTCCTACTCCCATTTCTAAAATAATCCATCTAGGACTAGAGTTTCACAAGATAGGGACAGAGACCAGAGATCAAGTTCAAGGACGTTATGAAAGGAGGGAGAAAAAGGTGAGTCCTAGATGTCCAAGGAGGCCCACAGGTGCACACCCCAGGAAGTTTAGGTTCAAAAATAAGAGTGAACACTCCAGAGACTAAATTATGGGCCAGTCTGCATCCAGACAGGGGCTCTGAGAGACAGACATGGGGAACCAAAGTCAAAAATGAGCATGATGGTGAGTCAGGAGCTCTGCAATGTGAAGAACCTTTAGAATTCCTTCCCAGACCCAATCTGTTCACAGTAAAGCAAGTCACAGGTGAAGACAAGCAGGTCACTTGATGGGAGTGGAGAAGTGAAGGGAGTAAGCATTTCTAGCAAACTGTGTATCTGCTACAAGTTAATAATACAGCTCTACATGGAGACTAACCTATATCTGAAACCAGCAAATTGGATTCCACTAAGTGATTCTTTTAGGCATAACCGAAAAGGGAGAAAAAATAAACATCAAAAGGACTAGAAAAATCTTTAAAATGAGCTAAAGCAACATTGGGAATATCATAGAACTTTCTAGAGCAGAAATAGTAAGCAGTCTTGAAATTCACACAGAGCAGTGTTTTATTACTTTTGATACGTTGTATTTTCCAAAGGTGGCCAAAGGTATGGAAAATATCTTCTTTTCCATAAATTCTTCTAGAGTCTTGCTACTGAGGTGGGATCTAAGTCCCCTCCCTTGAATCTGAGTGAGCTTTTTCCTTCTCTGTAACCAATAGATTGTGGCAGAAGTAATGTGTGATTCGTGAGGGTAGGTCACAAAAGGCCATGTGGCTTTTATCTTGCTGGTGGAATATTCACTTTTTAGAGCCTTGAGATGTTATATAAGAATACAATGATCCTGAGACTGCCTTGCTGGAGAGCTCCGTGTAGACATTCTGGTCAACAGTCCAGCTGAGCTCCAGACAACAGTTTGCTTCCACTGCCAGCCCTATGAGCGCACCATCTTAGGCAGGAAATCCCGTGGAGCCTTCAGATGACTACAGCCATCATCAACATCTGAGTGCAATTTCATGAGAAACCCCAAGCAAAAACTGCCCAGCTAACAGCTTACAAATTCCTGACTCACAAAATTGTGAGCAAAACAATCATTTGAAGCTGCTAAATTTGGGAATAACTGATTATGCAGCAATAGTAACCTGAATGCCACAGAGGAGAGAACAATCACTGAGTTTCCAGGACACATGGTTCCTCTCCTCCTATTGTGGCCATAAGGATGATGGCTGAAACCTGGAAGGAGAGACACCAGTGTGGGGAGGAAGGGTCTGAGTCCCACAGGAGGTTACTTTAGGGTCACCCGTCATATAATCTCTCTGTAAAAGTTCATGCGTTATTTATGCTATGATTAAACTTTGCGAGATCTCCAAAACGCTTGATTAATTTTTCTCAAGTCTAATTTTTTTTATTTAAACAAGTTTTCATTCCCTGACTTCAGGTCCAGAAAGTGGATAAACCTCCACGGTAAGGGCATGGAATTTGCCATTGGGATACCATCAGTGGCTCACATGGGACAAATGTATCTGTGAATTTACTTTCAACTCCATAGCCACACGTTAGTGAAGACTCCAGGAATGGATGGTAAAAAGAAACACTCTATTACTTCTGCTTTGATTATAAGTCAACTTATTATAAAATGACATATTTAGAGTACATATTTAAAACATATTTGTTTTTAAACTATAAGTGGTTATTCAGCAAGCTATAAATCAGGATTCTTAATTCTATTACCTCTTCCCTTTCACCTATTCCCATGATTAGAATTTTTGCACATGAGGCACCTTCTCCTTGTCTGAACTTCTTTTCCAACTAGAGACTCTCATAAAACACACTATCTGCAGAAATCTCAGGCGGGAAGAGATGGAGTTCATCCATAACCTCCTAACCTATTCAGAACACCCTTAGCCAGCAACCTCATTCTCCTTTTGGCATTCAGAGGGCTCTGGTGTGTCCTTTGCCCTCAAAAATGCTATCAACATAATGAAAGTTGAGATGAAAATTAATCACTTGGTGAGCTTCCTCCTGCATCTGTTTTAAAACCTTCTGGGGGTGGGAGGGACCTGTAGAACCTTGGAAATCTGTACTGGGCTTCAAGTTGGCTGTACTGTAGTGAGAAATCTGAGAGGATCTATGAGAACTGATTATTAGGGAGAAAGGAGATGATATTTTTTCTCAGCATTTGAGATTCAAAAACCTCAAATTAGAACAGATATTGTCGCTAATTTCCCATAGTTGTCCTAACTTTCCATACATTTTCTTCCTACTTACTGCCTTATATTTATATTTTCTAGTTGGGCCCTTTCACCTACAAGATTGTAAGCTTCTTACATGTCCTTGTATCTTAGAGCCTAGAACTAGATCGGGATGTAATAAGAACTTAATAGATTTTTGATGAATTAACACCACTTTAACTTTAAAAGAAAAAAAAAAGAGGTCATGAACCTAATGATGCTTGGGAAGTATACACTTGGGGATTTCTATGGAGGCCTGGTTATCTTCACACCAAGGTCCAGGTTTGGCATCTCAGGCCCTTCAGAATGCAATCAATTTGGATATGTCCTCAAATCTCCATACAAATAAGAGATGGAATAATAATAATGATAACTAGGATTTGTATGGTACTTTTGTGTTTATCATATTGATTTTTTTTTTTTTTACTTTGCATTCTTTTTATCCTACGAAGTCTTCAAAATTCAGTGTGTACTTTATTTACAGAATATCTCAATTTGGAAGCTAAATTTTCATTGGAAATATTTGATCTATACGTAGTTTTCGTAAACTATGCAATGATAAGTGTAGATTCACATACCCAAATTGTTCTAAACATAAAAGTTTTCAGCCCACGCATCGCCGCCGTCACCTCCCCGCGGGGTTCCCTCAGCCCAGCCTGGTCCAGCCCGGTTCCCGGGAGGATGAAGTTGGTGTATAAAGAGGAGCATCCTTTTGAGAAGCGCTGCTCTGAGGGCAAGAAGATCCGAAAGAAATACCCTGATTGGGTCCCGGTGAGAGTAGAAAAGCCTCCCAAAGCTTGGATAGGAGACCTGGACAAAAAAGAAATATCTGGTACCTTCTGATCTTACAGTTGGTCAGTTCTACTTCTTGATCCAGAAGCGAATTCAGAGCTGAGGATGCCTTGTTTTTCTTTGTCAACAATGTCATTCCACCCACCAGTGCCAGGAAGGGTCAGCTATTTGGCAAAACCAATTATTGTCATTTAAAAAATTAAGAAACAGAGGGAAAAAAAAAAAAAGAAAAGAAACAGAGGGACTTCCCTGGCTGTCCAGTGGTTAAGACTCTGTGCTTCCACTGCAGGGGCCTTGGGTTTGATCCCTGGTCAGGGAACTAAGATCCCACGTGCCACAAGGTGCGGACAAAAAATTTAAAAATAATAAAAATTAAAAAAATCAAAAACCTGAAATTCAAGGAGGTAAAACTATTTGCCTAGTTACACAAGAATAAAGTGACAGAGACAAAACAAACTTCTAGAATCCAAGATGCTTGTCCTAATCCAGTGCTCTTTCCACTACAAGCCCACTGTAAAATTCTGGAAAGAATGGAAATCATTATTTACACTAAAAAAAAAAAAAAAAAAAGTTTAGTTCGGATCCTGATCAAAATCTGATGTTGTGGGTTTCTGCAATCCACCTTAGCTGAGAGGAATTCATTTTTCATTTCAGGGCCAGCACTTCAGTAGCTGAAAGCAGTCCGTGCATTCATTTGAAATGAAGGATGGGAAGTTCTCTGAAAAGGTTTGAAGTCTTAATTCAATTGATATTGGCACAGTAAACTCTAGGACACATCCAAATCCATTACTGTGACTCCTCATGCCAGCAGATTTGCAAAACTAGGTATGGAATTGCATCAAGTTCTTTCTGCTATGTGTTTTAAGGTAAAGTGATACAGATCTCCTTTCTTCACGTGAGAAGTGAAGCGTGTTTACTCAGTGACAGCCTCCCTGTATGAGTGACACCGTAACAAAAGGTAAAACTAAAATATCTAAGTCTTGCTTACCCTTGTAGTGTACATAGCAAGGCTTCCTGATTCTGCATGCTGGAATGGGATACACACATATATAGCAGTGGACAATGGGGATTGGAAGATCCCATCGTTCCTTATACCCATGGTCATTTCACATTCTCATGGTCTTTGACCAGGAGTTACAAACATCAGGAGGAAAAAGTGGAATTTATGCTGCTGTGTTTTAAAGCCAAAATTTTGGAATTGTGAGACATTTTAAACTAAATACTTTGGTTATCTGTTTTGCTACACGTATGCAAATATGACCTAATTCCGCCTCCCTCATTGCTTTTCCTCATAGCTTCCTGCAAGACCTAAGATCCCAAGGGAAAGTTCAATACACTGTTTAAAGTTTTGTTTTTAGACTTTCCAGAAAAAAAAAGAAATATAGAATAATTTTTTATCAGGATGATTATAGCTTCAAGTAACAGAAAACCTTGATTCAACATGCTTAAATGATAAGACTATTAATTACTTCTTGTAGCAAAAAAGTCCAGTGGCTGGGCAGCCCGGAGGCATAGTATAGTCAGGGCCCAGCTTTGAATTTTTCTGTGCCTTAGATTCTCTTATGGCTGGCTCCTGTCAGGGTTCAAAATGGTCATACCAGGTCTGGATGACGTATCCAGATAGAACAATGACCAAGGGCAGAAAAATGGGGCCACCTTTTCTATGTACAGCTTTCAGGAGGAAAACAATTTTCCTTGCAGAAGTCTGGCTCATTAGCCAGACATATGTCACATGGCCATGCTTAAACCATTGACAAAAGCATTGGCACCATGTTAATCTTAGACCAGTTAAGACCTACCCTAGAGCCTGGAGTTGGAGTGAGTTTCCTTTAAGTATATGACTGCAGAGAAAGGTAGGTATCTGGAGAAAGGAAGAAGTTGGTGTGGTTGGAATTGGGGAGTTGAATTAACATTGGACAGGCAACCAACTGTGTTTGCGACAAGTTTTCTTCAGCATATTTTCTTTTTTTTTATCCTGACAGATTCCAGCTTTGTCATTTCCTTTGTCACTCTTACTATTGAATGTTTAGTATGAAGTGTACTAGAACTTGAGGATATTAAAATTTAAAAAGATAATATCTCTGCTCTAGAGGAAAACATAGTCCTTTCCATACAATTAAGAAAAGGTAATTTTTTTGTTTTAAAAGAGGAAACTGCGAATATCTATCTTCCAAAATGAAAAAAAAGGCCTTAAGGAATTGTCGTTCCACTATTTAGCAAAGGTTAATCACAACACTTCTACACAAAATAATAAAGGAACAAGAGATTAAAGTTTTACCCATTTCCATAAGCACTTCATTTAGTATAAATGCAGATGGATAGAGCGGAGAGCAGTTAAGAATAAGATTCCACTGGCTCCATACGAGGCCTTATGGTATTACAGGACTAGAGAGAACTACGGTTTTTAATTGAAAACGAGATAAGTAATTATCTTCAATTCTTATTCTAAGAAGGTAGTAATTAGAGTAGATCCCCACTCCTGGGTCAATACTCCCAGCTCACAACCTAATAGAATTCCCCAGCTTGATGTTAACAGAATAAATAGAAGAATATATATTCAAATCTGTGGGGAAGACAAGAAGATGATGGGGGATCTTACTCCTATAATTGTTGCCTTCAGAGGACGGGAACTACAGGTAATTTTCATAAGAGATTACCACTACTGGAACCTATAACACCCTGGAGTATCTTTAAGAAAGAAGAAAAGTCCTCATTAGAGGCTCAATCCTAAAATCCTTTCAATTCCCGTATATTGAAGTGTGAAGATGCAAAATGATGGAAAATAACTCCCAACTCAGGTAATGGTATAATCTGGAAGAAATACATGTTTTAAAACAAATTCCCAATGATGCCAAAATATGGAAACAACTACATAGAATACAGAGCAGTATAAAAGAGCAAGATCAAGAAATGGAACAGAGAATATACTTCTCAAAGTCAGAAAGATAAGGATGTACCATCTGGAAGATTAGTCAGGAGTTTGTATTTTTATTGTTGGTGATGAACAGTGTTTAAAGGAAAGAACACCTTTCTACTGGGCAGTATAGCGTTTGCATTCGTGGATCAAGATGGTTACACTAATTGTATGTACCAGCATCAAGTGTTGAAAATAACTTGATCCTTCATCAGACCCATACAATGTGACATATTGAAGAAAGAGTGACAAATCTCTCATGTTGAGAGGAGAAAGATCACGAGCAGGGGGGCAGATTTGATTTTAACAGCCAGAGTGAATATGTATGTAACTCTAACATTTAAACTTTGAATCTCACAGGACACCGGGGCAAGAAAGACTTTATACATCATCTAGTTTAACTCTCAAATCCTTAAGCAGAGAAGACAGTGAGAGATTTCATGATGGTATGTCATCTAGTTTATAGGTAACTCTGGTTGCCTATTCGTAAGACTTCCTGTGAAGGTCAGTGTGAGGTACTGAGTGACAAAAGGAGGAAGAAATAAAGTAAGAAATTACTTCCGGGAAACACCATTGGTTTGGACTAGGAATGCTTAACACAAAGTTAGCAAGGAAGGCTGAGCATTTATAACCTCATGCACAGAAATTTTAAAGCTTCCACTGGATCAAAGAATGCATAGGTAGTTATGTCTTTTTAAAAATTACTTTAGCATCAGAAGTAGGAAGCTTGTTTAGTGTTGGTAAAAGCACCAATTCTATTTCCATTTTTATTCCTCTTCCAATTTTATATAAAAGGTACTTTAAAATTTTTATTTATTTTTTTATACAGCAGGTTCTTATTAGTTATCTATTTTATACATATTAGTGTATATATGTCAATCCCAATCTCCCAATTCATCCCTCCACCCACCCCCACCCCCCGCTTTCCCCCCTTGGTGTCCATACGTTTGTTCTCTACATCAATGTCTCTATTTCTGCCTTGCAAACCGATTCATCTGTACCATTTTGCTGGGTTCCACATATATATGTTAATATATGATATTTGTTTTTCTCTTTCTGACTTACTTCACTCCATATGACAGTCTCTAAGTCCATCCACGTCTCTGCAAATGACCCAGTTTTGCTCCTTTTTATGGCTGAGTAATATTCCATTGTATACATGTACTACATCTTCTTTATCCATTCATCTGTCGTTGGATATTTAGGTTGCTTCCATGACCTGGCTATTGTAAATAGTGCTGCAATGAACATTAGGGTGCATGTGTCTTTTTGAATTAGGGTTTTCTCTGGGTATATGATGAGAAGTGGGATGGCTGGGTCATATGGTAATTCTATTTTTAGTCTTTGAAGAAACCTCCGTACTATTCTCCATAGTGGCTGTATCAATTAACATTCCCACCAACAGTGCAAGAGGATTCCCTTTTCTCCACACCCTCTCCAGCATTTACTGTTTGTAGATTTTCTGATAATGCCCATTCTAATCAGTGTGAGGTGATACCTCATTGTAGTTTTGATTTGCATTTCTCTAATAATTAGTGATGTTGAGCATCTTTTCATGTGCTTCTTGGCCATCTGTATGTCTTCTTTAGAGAAATGTCTATTTAGGTCTTCTGCCCCTTTTTGGATTGGGTTGTTTGTTTTTTTTAATATTGAGCTTCATGAGCTGTTTATATATTTTGGAGATTAATCTTTTGTCCCTTGATTCATTTGCAAATATTTTCTCCCATTCTGAGGGTTGTCTTTTCATCTTTTTTATGGTTCCCTTTGCTGTGCAAAAGCTTTTAAGTTTCATTAGGTCCCACTTGTTTATTTTTGTTTTTATTTCCATTACTCTAGGAGGTGGGTCAGAAAAGATCTTGCTGTGATTTATATCAAAGTGGGTTCTTCCTATGTTTTCCTCCAAGAGTTTTATAGTGTCTGATCTTACATTTAGGTCTTTAATCCATTCTGAGTTTATTTTTGTGTATGGTGTTAGGGAGTGTTCTAATTTCATTCTTTTACATGTAGCTGTCCATTTTTACCAGCACCACTTACTGAAGAGACTGTCTTTTCTCCATTGTATATCCTTGCCTCCTTTGTCATAGATTAGTTGACCATAGGTGCGTGGGTTTATCTCTGGGCTTTCTATCCTGTTCCATTGATCCATATTTCTGTTTTTGTGCCACTACCATATTTTCTTGATTACTGTAACTTCGTAGTATAGTCTGAAGTCAGGGTGTCTGATTCCTCCAGCTCCATTTTTTCCCCTCAAGATTGCTTTGGCTATTTGGGGTCTTTTGTGACTCTGTAGAAATTTTAAGATTTTTGTTCTCATTCTGTGAAAAATGTCATTGGTAATTTGATAGGGATTGCATTGAATCTGTAGATTGCTTTGGGTAGTATAGTCATTTTCACAATATTGATTTTTCCAATCCAAGAACATGGTATATCTCTCCATCTGTTTGTGTCACCTTTGATTTGTTTCATCAGTGTCATAGTTTTCTGAGTACAGGTATTTTACCTCCTTAGGTAGGTTTATTCCTAGGTATTTTATCCTTTTTGTTGCAATGGTGAATGGGATTGTGTCCTTAATTTTGCTTTCTGAACTTTTGTTGCTAGTGTAGGAATGCAAGAGATTTCTGTGCATTAATTTTGTATCCTGAAACTTTACCAAATTAGTTGATTTGCTCTAATAATTTTCTGGTGGCATCTTTAGGATTTTCTATGTATAGTATCATGTCGTCTGCAAACAGTGATGGCTTTACTTCTTCTTTTCTGATTTGGATTCCTTTTATTTTTTTTTTCTTCTCTGATTGCTGTGGCTAAAACTTCCAAAACTATGTTGAATAATATTGGTGAGAGTGGGCAACCTTGTCTTGTTCCTGATCTTAGAGGAAATGGTTTCAGTTTTTCACCATAGAGAATGATGTTGGCTGTGGGTTTGTCATATATGGCCTTTATTATGTTGAGGTAGGTTCCTCCTATGCTTACATTCTGGAGAGTTTTTATCATAAATGGGTGTTGAAAGCTTTTTCTGTATCTAGTAAGATTATCATATAGTTTTTATCCTTCAGTTTGTTAATATGGTGTATCACATTGATTAATTTGTGTATATTGAAGAATTCTTGCATTCCTGGGATAAACTGCACTTGATCATGGTGTATGACCCTTTTGATGTACAGTTGGATTCTGTTTGCTAGTATTTTGTTGAGGATTTTTGCATCTATATTCATCAGTGATATTGGTCTGTAATTTCCTTTTTTTGTAGAATCTTTGTCTGGTTTTGGTATCAGGGTGATGGTGGCCTCGTAGAATGAGTTTGGGAGTGTTCCCTCCTCTGCAATTTTTTGAAAGAGTTTGAGAAGGATGGGTGTTAGCTCTTCTCTAAAGGTTTGATAGAATTTGCCTGTGAAGCCATCTGGTCCTGGACTTCTGTTTGTTGGAAGATTTTTAATCAGTTTCAATTTCATTACTTGTGATTGGTCTGTTCATATTTTCTATTTCTTCCTGGTTCAGTCTTGGAAGGTTATACCTTTCTAAGAATTTGTCCATTTCTTCCAGGTTGTCCATTTTATTTTCATAGAGTTGCTTATAGTAGTCTCTATGATACTTTGTATTTCTGTAGTGTCTGTTGTAACTTCTCCTTTTTCATATCTAATTTTATTGATTTGAGTTCTCTCCCTCTTTTTCTTGATGAGTCTGGCTAAAGGTTTATCAATTTTCTTTATCTTCAAAAAGAACCAGCTTGTAGTTTTATTGATCCTTGCTATTGTTTTCTTTGTTTTTATTTATTTCTTCTCTGATCTTTATGATTTCTTTCCTTTTACTAGCTTTGGGTTTTGTTGTTTTTCTTTCTCTAGTTCCTTTAGGTGTAAAGTTGGATTGTTTATTTGAGATTTTTCTTGTTTCTTGAGGTAGGATTATATTGCTATAAACTTCCCTCTTAGAACTGCTTTTGCTGCACCCCCTAGGTTTTGGATCATTTGTTTTCATTGTCATTTGTCTTTAGCTATTTTTTGATTTCCTCTTTGATTTCTTCAGTGATCTCTTGGTTATTTAGTAACGTATTGTTTAGCCTCTATGTGTTTGTGTTGTTTACATTTTTTTCCCTGTAATTGATTTCTAGTCTTATAGTGTTGTGATCAGAAAAGATGCTTGACTTGATTTCAGTTTTCTCAGATTTACTGAGGCTTGATTTGTGACCCAAGATGTGATCTATCCTGGAGAATGTTCTGTATGCATTTGAGAAGAAAGTGTAATCTGCTGTTTTTGGATGGAATGTCCTGTAAATATCAATTAAATCTCTCTGGTAATTGTGTCATTTAAAGCTTGTGTTTCCTTATTAGTTTTCTGTCTGGATGATCTGTCCATTGGTGTAAGTGTGGTGTTAAAGTCCCCCACTATTTTTATGTTACTGTCGATTTCCTCTTTTACAGTTGTTAGCTTTTGCCTTATATATTGAGGTGCTCCTATGTTGGGTGCATATATACTTATAATTTTTATATCTTTTTCTTGGATTGATCCCTCGATCATTATGTTGGTTCTTCCTTGTCTCTTGTAACATCTTTATTTTAAAGTCTATTTTATCTGATATGAGTATTGCTATTCCAGCTTCCTGTTGATTTCCATTTGCATGGAATATGTTTCCATCCCCTCACTTTCAGTCTGTATGTGTCCCTAAGTCTGAAGTGCATCTCTTGTAGACAGAATATACATGGGACTTGTTTTTGTAACCATTCAGCAAGCCTGTGTCTTTTGGTTGGAGCCTTTAATCCATTCACATTTAAGGTGATTATCGATATGCATATTCCTAATAATATTTTCTTAATTGTTTTGGGTTTGTGTTTGTAGGTCCTTTTCTCCCCTTGCATTTCCCACTTAGAGAATTCCTTTAGCGTTTGTTGTAGAGCTGGTTTGGTGGTGCTGAATTCTCTTATTGCTTGTCTGTAAAGCTTTTGATTTCTCCATTGAATCTGAGTGAGATCCTTGCTGGGTAGAGTAATCTTCATTGTAGGTTCTTCCCTTTCATCACTTTGAATATATCGTACCACTCCCTTCAGGTTTGTAGAGTTTCTGCTGAGAAATCAGCTGTTCACCTTATGGGAGTTCCCTTGTATATTTTTTGTCATTTTTGCCTTGTTGCTTTCAATAATTTTTCTTTGTCTTTAATTTTTGTCAATTTGATTACTATATGTCTTAGCATGTTTCTCCTTGGGTTTATCCTCCCTGGGACTCTGCACTTCCTGGACTTGGGCGGCTATTTCCTTTCCCATGTTAGGGTAGTTTTTGACTATAATCTAATGTCTTCAGATATTTTCTTGGGTCCTTTCTCTCTCTCTTCTCCTTCTAGGACCCTTATAATGCAAATGTTGGTGTGTTTAATATTGTCCCAGAAGTCTCTTAGGCTGTCTTCATTTCTTTTCATTCTTTTTTCTTTATACTGTTCCATGGCAGTGAATTCCACCATTCTGTCTTCCAGGTCACTTATCCATTCTTGTGCATCAGTTATTCTGCTATTGATTCCTTCTAGTATATTTTTCATTTCAGTTATTGTATTGTTCATCTCTGTTTGTTTGTTCTTTAATTCTTCTAGGTGTTTGTTCTTTAATTCTTCTAGGTCTTTATTAAACATGTCTTGCATCTTCTCTATCTTTGTCTCCATTCTTTTTCCAAGGAGAATGGATCATTTTCATTATCATTATTCTGAATTCTTTTTCTGGAAGGTTGCCTATCTCCACGTCATTTAATTGTTTTTATGGGGTTTTATCATGTTCCTTCATCTAGTACATAGTCCTCTGCCTTTTCATTTTGTCTATTTTTCTGAGAATGTGGTTTTAGTTCCACAGCCTGCAGGATTGTAGTTCTTCCTAAGGTCCATTTTCATTAGAGGAATTAGGTAGCTACTTCTCTTGGAAAGATTCAGCTGTCACCGAGTAACACAATATTATCCTGCCCTCCTCACCCAGGCTGGAGTGGCTCTTGTTTGTGACTAGACTTCAGCAAAGAGTGGCTCTTGTTTGCTGGGACACTTCAGGCTGCAGGGACAGCTGACAGGAAGGTAGTAACAGCTAAAATATCAAGTCATCCCTTTCCCAATTCCATTTGCTTTGGGAACGTGCTAACCCGAAAGTCCATAAACTATTTAAGAACAAGTATTAGTAGATAGTTTAGGATTCTGTTCCTCTCCATAGTCCACTGAAGGAGGAAAATAATGTTTTTTTTTTTTTTCATTTAAGACCATCGTATTTAAGTGATTTTACGGTCATGACTGCAAAATACTTTGGAAAAGTATCCCAGGACATGTATCATGTTGATGTTCAAGCAACCAAAGAATTAAGTCAACTTAAAATGTTTTTAACCCTATATATAAGGACTAGTGGAGAACATTTTTTTTTAGTGAAGGATCACAAAATACTAGTTTGATATCAGATAAAACAAAAAATAGGTTAGATTTCCAGTGTATGTAGGAGTATATTTTTTATGGACTAATGAAAGAAAAAAGTCATTCATGGACTAATATTCCCTTTCAATGTTAGCTGTGATAATGTGCATAGGAGGGGTTGGATAAAATTCACAAATCAACAATATGCAAAGCACCACTGAAATGAAATAAGCACTGTGGGTAGTCAAAACTGTATATGACACAGTTCCTAGTTTCAAGGATCTTCCTAACTTATTGGAAAGACAATTATATGTGTCACTGTCATGAAATATTATCCCAACCGACACCAAGTTTTACCTAAGTAAAAATGATGATTTTGCCATTTCAGAGTTACAGTGTGGTTTTCTAGAATGAAGATTTGCCTGGGAGTAAAATGCCTCAGTCAACGTCCAAACACTGACACTTAATAGCTACTTAATGTCTCTGTATTCAGTTTCTATAAGCAGGCTGGACTAGGTTATGTATTTTCAAGTTCAAACATTTGGCAATTTATGATATCTTAAGAATATGTGCTATGTTTGTGTAATGGTTTACAATGCAGCTAATAGGTAAAATTAGTAAATTATTAAAAATTTTACCCAAGATCTAAGTGAATTTAGGTTTAACAAAAGCAGTTCCATGTTCTAAAAATGCTTTTGCTAGGTCCCTTCCCACTAATGTAATTAGGAGTTTTACAAATGAGTATATTTTTATTATGTTTAAATAAGACAAACTGAACTTCTATATGGTGCCACTATTCATACATGAGGTGTTAGCTTTTTGGTTTATCGTACTGACTTCTGTCAATCCCCCAAGTGGTTTTAACTGAAGGCAAGTTTATCTTGCCATCCTTGATTTGGGGCAATCAGCCATCACACAACAATTCCTGGTAATAAACATTGCAGGAGAGGCCTGCAAACAGCTCCAGAATGATAAATAAGGATATCGTTTTCCAAATAGGAAACAGGAGGAGGTTAATTTAAAATAAACCACTATGAGGTTTCTTACAGAATTATCATCACCTGCCTTTCAAAATAAGAATAATCATTATGTGTGAGGGCAATTGTTCATCAGAACATCTTGTTTACTTGGCTGATTGTTCTCCCCAGGTATAATGCTTTTCAACAGATCAATCAACACTTTCAATAGGCTTTTCAAGACTATTTAACAGGATAATTTGGTCAAATGGCACATGTTATATAAATTGCCCTCCCTTGGCTTTCCCCATCATAGACACACCCAAGAGTTTTGTGCAGACATGTCATCACATTCTGGCTCTCCCACTTTCCTGGAAAGTTGGGAAAGTTACTTCAAATTTTTGAGTTTCATTTTCCTCATCTATGAAATGAATGTCATAATACCTACTGGCTGACTTAACATGAGGACAAAGTGTGTTCATGTGAATAACAAACCTAATGTGACCAGAACACACAGGCACCAAATAAATGGTGATTACAATTATCCTAACCTATGAGAGGACTCAACACCCTAAGTAACTTGAAAAGGCAATGATTAACCCTGTCTTGCATGTCTGTTCTTTTTTTTTTTTTTTTGCGGTACGCGGGCCTCTCACTGTTGTGGCCTCTCCCGTTGCAGAGCACAGGCTCTGGATGCACAGGCTCAGCGGCCGTGGCTCATGGGCCCAACCACTCCATGGCATGTGGGATCTTCCCGGACCGGGGCACGAACCCGTGTCCCCTGCATCAGCAGGTGGACTCTCAACCACTGTGCCACCAGGGAAGCCCATGTCTGTTCTTTTTAAAGAATAAGTACTGGTATGTCTTTATATATAGAATGCATGCATTCCTGAAAAGTGAGGGGCAGACAATCTCCTCTGTGCATAAAAATCTGTATTTTATTACTTAGTGTCTTAGTCACTCAGGCTGCTATAAACAGATTATCATATACTGTGTGGCTTATAAACAACAGAAATCTATTTCTCAAGTTCTGGAGGCTGAGAAGTCCAAGATCAAGGTGCCATCAGATTCTGTGTCTGGTGAGAGTCTGCTTCCTTATTCATAGAGGACCATCTTCTCACTGTGTTCTCACACGGCAGAAGGGGAAGGGTGCTCTCTGGGATCTGTTTTATAAGAAGAGTACTAAGCCCCCTAATGAGGTCTCCACTCTCATGACCTAATCATTTCCCCAAAGCCCCACCTCCTGGCACAATCACATTAGGTGTTAAGATTTCAACATACGAATTTTGGAGGGATATAAACATTGTCTCTAGTAATTAATTACATTAAAAATGAGAAAAGTATTTTTTTGGAATGGGAGGGAATCAGCTCTAACCTTGACTCATTACATCTCTGGCAGAACAATTTCATGTGATAGCTCACAGACGTGCTGTTTGGTTGGGTTATTTGTTGATCTCATTGCATAGAATGAAGAAAAATCATGGAGTGGTAGAAGCAGGGAACACCACTGGGTAGGGTTGAAGCAGGTTGTGGTAGCAGAGAAGGAACAGGTAAGAATAAGTTACGAGGAGTTGGAGCTCTTCAGGGGCCAGCAATCAAAACTCACTATGCCAACATAGGCAAGGTATGAACTCTGGTATACGGTTGTTCAGGAGATGGAAAATGAGTAAGAGGAGGAGGCTTCCATGAGTTACTTTACACAGAGTTGACACAGGATGCCTGTTTTCTAGATGTTTCTGGGATCGTGGAACTTTCCAGGTTGTGGAACTTTTAGTCCTAAAACTGAGACAGTTCCAGGCACCTAGTTCAGGCTCATTGGTAGTAAAGAGCAAAGGAGATAGTGGCTCTGGAACTTTGTAGTAAATTTTATGATTCACAGTTCCTGGATTATATGTAATATATACGAAACTGGAACATTTTTTCAGGATACCAAGATGATGTACTATCTAAATTATTTAAAAATTGTTTTAAAATATAGTCTATCTACAGTGCGCATTAGCTGATTTTATTTGTTTTTAAATCTAGCTCATGAGTAAGAAAATGGAAATATTGTTAATAATCAAACAAAAAGATTGCTAAATAACAATAAATCTGGTTTACAGCTAACACCTTAATGCCACCACTTAAAATTAGTTTTCAAATGCTCTTAATTTGCATATGTGTTAAAAGTTTTCGAATTTCAAACATTTTAAACTTTTTTCTAAATAACAGGATAAATAAAAAAATTTCTGACTTTTTTTATAGAACAAAACATTGACTTTGAGTTCCAGAAGAAGAATTATAGTTCACGTTTATGTACAATCAAGATATTCAACGTTAATTACAGATTTTGCACTTTTCAAAGACCAATACTTATTCCAGAATATGTATGTATGCTCTCAAGTCTCTGTTGTAAAAGGCAATGAGACAGGTAATTAAAATGTATGTTTATAGCACAGTAAGTTTTTATGTCAAATTTTTAATTGTGGGATTTGATTAGCTATTAATCTGCATCCCTTACTGTTAGGAAAAAATGCATCGAATATGCATGGTTTTCAAGATGTAGAAGGATATACAGATGCTAAAGAAATAAATCCTTAGTAAGTTATTGAACTGAAAGGAAACCTGGCATTGTCCAACAGTCCACCTATTGGAACTAATGTCAGTCTGTGGTGAGTCTTGAGTGGAATCAGGAAGATGCAGCTTAAGTCCAGTAATAAATACTCAGCCCTCAGCACAGTGCCTGCACAGTGAACTCAATAAATATTAGTGGCAATAATAATTTAACAACTCTTCTCAATTAACCAGCCCTGGGATCTTTTATATTCCAGCTTATCCTCCTAATCATTATTAGTTCCATCATCTTTCAGCAAATGGATTAGACATGTAAATAGTAGAAGAGAGAGAAGGCAAAAGTAAAAAAAAAAATCTGTGAATTTTATTAATTATTAACAAACCCTTATAAAGGCAGAGAGAGATTAGGGTGACCTGAATGGTTAAAATCATGACTAAAAGGTTTTTTTTATGAACCTCTCAATGCCATTCTGTACTCCTTAGTACTTTTTAATCAAGAACTGACTGCAGTGACATTTTTGATGGTAAGAAATCTTGAGAAAAGTAAAAAGTGTGTGTGGTTTTCTGCTTCACTTGGTTGTCAAGAGAATTGGAATAAAATAACCGTTTAAAATCAAGAGATGGAGCAGGAGACACTACTCTGAAGAACACAGAACTTGCAATGTTTCATGAATGTTATGAGTCACAGGAACAGCTACCCAAGGGGCTCCTATCTTGAAGACTGAAAAATTATGAGTAAAAAGGAACTAGAAAAATAAAAGGGTAGGACCATCTCTCCTCCTCTGATGACTACCCTGTAGGCTCCCTTAGACAGCCTTTCTCTTGGTGTTCTAAATCAATGCTCCTCAAACTCTAATGTGCTTATAAACCTCCTGGGGATCATGTTAAAATGCACATGCTGATTCTGTAAACCTGGATTGTAGCCTGAGATTCCGTGTTTTTTAACAAGCTCCTAAGCAACACTGCCAGTCCAAGGACTGCACTGTGAGTAACACGTCTCCATGTTACTTCCATTTAGTATTGTCCCTTATGCTTATGGTGACTGTACATTCTGTACTTTTCAGGACAGCCTCAACTTTATTGATATTTCATTATTTTCATCAGTCAAATAGTTAGCTAAACTGATGTAATTGTTATACTTTTTGGAGGCTGTTCATATAAAAAATTTCCCTTCTCAGAAAATATCATGTCCATCTAGATCATTTCAGTTTGGGATTTAGAAGATAGACTTATCACAAGTGACCTAGCAAATAATATTCTCTCTTCTTTTGAGACTTCCCATTTTACTCCAGTACCCCTTTTTGTGTCTGCATAGCAACTTGGCTAGAACAAAGACACCATTATTTTCTGCTAGTCAAGACAAAATGAGTCATCCTTGAAGGAAAAAATTCTGGGATGGGCCAGACCCCTGGGCTAGGTATTACAACCGAGAACAAGGGAGAATTTGACTTAGGAAACTTTTCTGATGGTCATTCCCGGCTTCCTTCTCTATCAAAAAATAAATTGTAGAAAATCTCTTCTCTGGTCTCCAGGCTCCAAGCTCTAAATCTTGGGCTAATGCATTGATGAAATTTTACTGTGCTCAGGAGAAAAGAGTTATTTTCTTGCTCTGTCATCTACTAGTTGTTTGACATTGGTCAAACTACTTTACTTCACCTTTTTGAGCTTCTGTTTTCTTTTTCTTTTCTTTCTTTTTTTTTTTTTTTTAATGGGGGAAAATGAGGTTAGGGAAGCTCCAAGTTTAAGAAGAAAATATATCCCCCAAAGATGATTAGAAACCAAGATTATCTAGGGCATATCTGGATTCCTGATAATAGTATTTTAAAAGTTGCAGTAATATGTCTCTATTTAGAGTTAACTCTTTAGCTGAATGCTACTTTTAGGAGTCACCTTAGCTCTCTTGACCTCAAAGTTCATCTCAATAAAGAGAATGATCATTTTTTAATATGATGACTAAAGTCATCTTTTCCAAACTCTAAATCACTGAGATAGAAATGAGAAACTAAAATAATATTCACCACCTCATTAAAAGAGATGAACAGCAGTTACATGGGCATATATGTCAGTCTGGTTTCTCCAAGACCTGAATGAATGAATGAATAAAATCATGGACAAGTTCTGCAAACCTTGTTACAGAAGATTAAGTCTTTAGTACCTAAATTAAAATAGAAGCACTATAATTTTTCTCCAGCATTTGAATTACTTCCAATTCATAATTTAAAAAGAAATGACAGTGGATCAGAATTTTAGGAAAATTCAAATTCTGGGCAGGAGCACAACACATTATTATGCAGAAGGTGAAAATTAAACATTTACAAATTATCTCTAGAAAGCATTTTTGTGAAAGTTTATTTAACGTGTATCTTGAAGAGAAGAAATATTGATATGGAACACCACAGAGAACCACAAAAATACTTGAGTCCCTTAATTCCATAATGATTTTCAAATAACACCACCCAAATGGAAAACCACAATCCCGTATAAGTGCAATGTTTCCCCTCCCAACTCCTGAGAAAATTCATGGATTCAGACTGATGATTTCAGGTCACAATCATTTAAAAATAACTGTCATTTTGGGTCACCTACAGTACCACGAAGCGTGGATGTCTGTGTTTGATTATAGGTCAAAAATTCATTCCAGGAAGCAATCAAAAACTGTTTTAACTTTGAAATATTCAAAATGCAAAAGAAAATCCAAGAAATGAAACTTGCTAGATGATTCTGTTGCCTTTTTCTAATACTGATTTCTAGATGAGAATTGCTAAAATGTGTTGCCTTTAAGAGTCCTAATTAGAGGACCATACTTAATAGCTGCATCTTCTAGACACTATGTAATATCTAGTGAAGGAATTAAACAAAATATATAAGCTTTGAAACTGGTGTCAAATGGGGAAAAAGCTTTCAATCAAGTAACCATAATTTTAGTCTATATTTGAAAAGGAGTTTTCCAACCGAAACCACATGGATTGTGCTCAATGGAGTATATACAGATAATTTGTCACTCTCTCTTATATCAACTGTGCTCTTTTTATCCATAAGCTCAGTTCCTAGGTAAGAAAGAAAATATTCTATTTTAAAAATATGGAGATATTTGTCTTGGGTAAAATCTCTTTTTGTAGGCTGTCCAAGAGAGAAAAAAATGGATTCTATCAAAACTAACTTTAGTCTTAAAGTTTTTTTAGTCATTTAGTTTTCTAAAATCATCATGTGCAGCAATCTTTTTCATACAATGTCACACACTTAATCTTAGAAATAAAATATTACTAGATAGAAGGAATACATAAAGAGAATTTAATTATCTTACTGTCCATGAATTAATAATAGAAGCTTTATTTTTCTCATTGCATTTCTAATGAGTGAAGACTGACAACCCTCTCTGAACACAAATTCCAGTAACTCAGAACCATGATGAGGTTGAAGAATTTAAAATATTTTCTACACTTAAGAACCGCTCTTTCAAAAAGATTTGAAGAAGTTCAAGATGGTCATAAATGTGCATATGTAACCTTTAAGGAAAAAAAATAAAATATCTAGGTCATAAAATAAATCATCTGATTTTTTCTTGTTGTTTTACCATGCAATTATAATTTTCTGCTCGCTACAGTGAGCATTTGTCTGCTCAGAGTTCTATTGGAAAATACACTTTATTAACCCAAACTTACCTACTCCCACCGTGTTCACAATGTTATAATACAATATTTAATAATAGCCCTAAAGTGAAAATAAGACCTTAGAAGATACTGAATTACTTTTTGACACATAGAGATTAATTAACTCGTAGATTATCTGCCTCACTTAGATTAACTCTCAGTTGGCTAAGGCATTTGAGAAAACAGAATCCAAATCTTAATCACTCTAATAAAATTTACCCTGTATGTAGTTGATACTTAAAAAATGTAAGGAAGGCTTCCCTGATGGCGCGGTGGTTGAGAGTCCACCTGCCGATGCAGGGGACACGGGTTCATGTCCCAGTCCGGGACGATCCCACATGCTGCAGAGCGGCTGGGCCCGCGAGCCATGGCCACTGAGCCTGCACGTCTGGAGCCTGTGCTCCGCAATGGGAGAGGCCACAACAGTGAGAGGCCCGTGTACCACAAAAAAAATAAAATAAAATAAGGAAAATTCACAGAATTATAGAAAAGATACCTAAAACAAGGTGGGAAGATAACAATAGAAATACTAGTGGGTTTCTCAAGCCTGTGCTTAGTATTTATTAGTTTAGATAATTCTAAGTGTTTAATTTATGAGAATTAACTGAAAATTAGGAGACTTGAAAGCTAAGCTCTGGAGATAGAAGGGGTCAAGAGAATGAGTCCAACCCCCTCATTTTACTGAGGAGAAAACCAAAGCCCAGAGGTTAAGTGATTAGGCTGGGGCCAATATCTAAGTCTGATGTCCCACTCAATGTATTTTCCAAAACAGGACATAAAAAGAATATACAAAATGTAGCCTAAGGTTTGGGAGAGGGGGAAATATATCTATTGCTGGACAGACATGGAGACTATCAGCATTTAAAGAACAAGTTACTAGGAGTCAAGCATTATTCTAGACATTTTTATGTGTCTATTGTGCTTGATCTCATAGCACCCCTATGAAGAAGGTACCATGCTTGGTTTAGAGATAAAGGAACTGAAGCTCAGAGAGGTCATCCTGACCCTAAGGTCTATGCATTTCCACTGTACTTGCCCCAGACATGGACTGATCCTATTTCTCTGGCCATTGGTTGACTTCTGAATGTACTATTAGCTCACATGCCCTTTTGACAAATGTCTATGAAGCCTTTGCTTTGTGCCAAAACCCCTCCTGGGAGTTGGCTGTGCATTGAAGAACAAAAGAGGTTTGACCCCTGCCCTCAGGGAGTCAGGGGACACAGTAACCAGCTCTACTATTTCTTAACCCAAGAGTGTCTCTTTTGCTCTTTCAGGCCTGGCTACCCTCACTTCAGACCACTCTTTGGAAGCTGTGATAATGATCAGATCCTCAGTAAAATCATTTGAAAACTTAATATTAGCTTTTCATATTCTACTTCTCCTCTGAAAGGATATTAATGCAAATAGTTTCAATAACAGTTGGCAAACACATTTTACACAGTGGTTTTCCACAGTATGGAAATATCAAAGTTCAAAATTGCTTCAGGATTAAATACATTCTTAAAATTTTACATTTTTGAAGGTTCATTAATTTAAATATGCTGGAATCTAAGCATAGAGCAATACTTTTTAAAAGTTGAGTTTATTTTTAGACTCTATTCAATAGAGATCGATCAGGAAAAAAGTGACCGTAAAGCATAGACCACAGGAATTGTGACAGTATAATGCCTGAAACACCAGTGCTGAAAATATAAACCATTCTTATATCGTATGTAAAATATATCCTGTGCATAACGTAAAAGAGTACTCAAAAGAATGAATAGCTTGGGATATGGTCTTGTCCAGTCATTTTATGAATATTCACTGTCAAATTCACATACATAACTTTGTTTCATGTTTGAAAACAATGCTAATCATTCTGTCACCAATCAGGTCTGTGTAGGTGCAGCCCAGATAAGAACGGTGCATGTTAGAGGGGCGTGTGTATACTGCCTAGATGAGATCAGTCCTTGATTTGCAGCCACAGCTGCTAATGGCCAAGCATACAACTATTTTCAACCACTCCACCTAGATTCACACTCTACTCTGCCCTGTTGCTTTAAAAAGCACCAGAATGCTTGCCTGCTTCCACTGTGTCCTGGCAAGCCATCATTCTACAGACTGATTTTAATTTGAGCTTGGCATGTCACCACACGTGTGTGGGAGCATCAGTCTTCAGAAACGTGATGAGTGTGTTCTTGAAGCACACATGCGGGATGTCATGCAAAAGACTACAGAGCACTTTGAAGAGTTAACACTGTAACCCAGAGTGATGATGAATCCCTAGATGTGCACTTCCACATAACAGAGATCCTCCATGGTATCGCAGAGATGAAAAGTGTCATCCACCAGTGCTCTCTCCCATGATGTGCTGACAAGAAAGCACAGTGATACCTCAATTTACAAATCCACTGGAAAAAAATGCCATTTGAGGAAATTTGGTCTGGGTGAGGGAAAGTTCCTGACTCTTCAGTGCTTTGGCGGCTGCTGAGTCAGATCAGGCATTTTTTCTGCAAATCTTTCCCTGACCCACAAAGCAGAATTGATCCTTTTCTCCTTGTACCTCTACTAGTCCTTAGATATGCCCCTATTATTGCACAAACTTATGTTCCCCTCCTCTACTAGACTCAGCTCTGCTTCTTCTCTAGCATGTTGCATAGTGTCTGGCATAACATTTTTGTTGATTGAAGATGGATGGATGGATGGATGGAGAGGAGGAAATAAGACTCACCTCTAGGTGAATCTTGGATGGCCTTGGGCCTGTTGAACTAGAGCCAACATACCCACTGCTTCTATAGTTAAATCAACTTAGAGAGTAAAACGGAGGGAAGTAATGTCTGAGCAATAGTCATATGACATCTATGTCACTTGATGGGAGGATCTACAGAAAGGAGGAGAAGCATCCTCCATTTTAACCAAGGTTCTTGGGGATCAGGTTCCCTCCTGATCTGAGGAGAAAAGGGAAGATTATTACTCTGTCAAGGTCCAGGGAAGAAGGCAGACAAGAATGGTCTAGAAAAGAATAGGAGTTTTGAAATTTGACACACTTGGGGACCAACCAGAATTTAGCCAATTAATAGTTAGTTGGGTGATTTGGACAAGTTGTTCAGTTTCACTGAATCCCTGGTTCTCCATTTATAAGTTGAAAATCATAATATCAATATTGCAGTGTGGATATAAGAATTCAAAATAGCATCTGTAGAGTGCCTGGCACAGAGAGGCACTCAATAAATATTTTTATTTACAATCATGCTTAGGTTTATTTTTTAGTTATGTAACAAAGTCTTTATGTTACTACTGTTGGAAGTATTCTCTTGTTAATTGAGATATATCTGTAGGAAAAATAATTCTGTTTAGAAGAGATAATTAATCATTTAGCACCTAACATCAGGCATAGTACTCATCAGGGAAGAGGGCCTGTATATTCTTTGTAAATTGTCAGATAAAGTAAGTTGGCCACAAAAAGATCCGTACCTGCAAGGCTGAGCTACACAGTCTCTAAATAAGAAGGTTAGACTTGATAGGTAGGGAACTAAGCATTTAATGGATACAGACATATCTACCTACGTACATGCATAAGAAGGAGCTCCATAGTTGCTATTAATATTCAGGTATTTTGCTGATATGCATCTCCTACAATTATAGAACACAAATGTGGACTCAGAATATCTCTGAGTTGATTATGTCCTCATGAATCCTAGCACTAGGTTCTTAAGATGTTAATCTTTTCTTTCTTCAGAACAAGTAAAATTGGCCTCAAGAATAAACAAGTTACTTAAGAGAAGCATGACTGATGAGTCACTCTGAATGTTGCTGAACAATTCACAGGCTGTTATAGCTACAGGACCCTGTGTCCCAAACTCAACTATTGGACTTTGAGAATCACCACCCATCCTGCCTTGCCTTCAGATGACCCTCATACTAGAAGATGATAGTTGTATCAGAGAGACTGCTGACTCTCCATGTCTTAAGACATTCCTCTGAAGCCTACTCACCCTCACTCCTCTGAAGTGGCCTGTTCTCTACAATTACCTTATCATCTCCATGCTTCAACCTATTTTCATAATTTTTCCAGAACCCTAATCTCAGTCAGATGTTAGCAGATTTTATTATTTAAATGATATAAAATAAAGTCTGGATGACAGGGTATATCTGTATGATTTAAGCAGTCTATTCAGTTTAAATAAATACTTAGTCACTTAAATAAAACTTAAGCACTTAGATCTGGGGCTCTTCCCCAACTCACCAATTTCCTGGTCCCCAAGAGGACCAGGGACCAGCAGCTTGCTTCCCTATTACAGATATACATTAATATGAGTTTAAAAACAATTGGAATTGATTGAGTTCCCAAGACACTGAAGTAGAAAGACACTTAGCTTACCTTCTCTCGTGGGCACACCAAAATTACAACTATTTACAGAACAACTATTGATGAAAAAGGCCAGAACCTACCAGAAAAGGTCTTCTACAACTAAAGAGATAAAGAAGAAACCACAATGAGATGGGTAAGAGGGGCAGAGTTGTGGTATAGTCAAGACCCCAAATCCTCAATGGGCAACACATAGATGGGAGAATAATTACCATTGCACAGGTTCTCCCCAAGAAGCGACTGGTCTGAACCCCACATCAGGCTCCCCAGCCTGGGGGTCCTGTGCCAGGAAGATGAGCCCCAGAATGTTTGGTTTTGAAGGCCAGCAGGGCTTACTTTTGGGAGACCCAGAGGGCTGGGGGAAAGAGAGATTCCACTCATAAAGGGCGCACACAAAATCTCACACACTCTGGGACCCAGAATAGAAGAAGTAATTTGAAAGGAGCCTGGGTCAGACCCACCTGTTGATCTTGGAGTGTCTCCTGGAGGGAAAGAAGGCATCTGGAGCTCACCCTGGGGACCTAGACACTGGTGGGGAACTCATTCTACCATGTGGACTCTGGTGCTGGCAAGCACCATTTCAAAATCATCCCTCTAGCCTATTAGCCTCAGGACAAAGTCCCATCCCTGTAGGCACCAGGACTGGGATGCCTCAGGCCAAGCAATTAACTAGGCTGGGACATAGCCCTCCCAATGAGCAGACAGACTGTCTTAAGATCCCCTGAGCCCACAGTCACCCTTGGCCATGGCCCTGCCCTCCAGAGAGCCCAGGACCTGGCCCCATATGCCCTGGGCCCTGGCCATGCCTACCAAGCCTGATCTAGCTTCAGTACCAGCCTCACCTATCACCAGCCCGAGGACAACCACAGCCCCACAGCCTGCAATGACTGCGCCCATCCCAACCACCAGCAGGCCAGCACCCAGCTGGTCCACAGCCTTGGTCACCAGCAGGCTAACACAAGCTTCAGGGCAACAAGGACCCCCATAGCTAGCTGTTCAGGAACTACCCCAAACCACCAGCAATCCAATACCACCTCTGAGATCCCTGGGCCCTGCAGCCAGACTCCAAGACCTAGCTCTGCCAGCCAATGTGCCAGCACGAGCCTCAGGACCCGGCTTCACCCACTGGTAAGCAGGTACCAGATCCAGAATCTTCTGGACCCCAACTCTGCCTACCAGTGAGCCAGCACTAGCCCCAGGGAGCCCTCATGACCCTGCCCCACCAACCAGTGGCCAGCAGCCTCCACACAAGGCAGGGCTTGGCAACCAACCAAACTGGAGGCCAGCCCCACTTGTCAGACCACCTGCTGTAGTTAGCCCAACACAACTGAAGGACCCACATGGCCCACATAAGAACAGTAACACAATAATAATAGGGGAATTTAATATCCCATTACATCAATGGACAGATCATCCAGACAGAAAAATTAATAAGGAAACACTGGCTTAAATGACACCTTAGGCCAGATAGACTTAATAGAAATATATAGCACATTCCTTCCAAAAACAGCAGAATACACATTCTTTTCAAATGCACATGGAACATCCTCTGGGATAGATCACATGCTAGACCACAAAACAAGCCTCAGTAAATTTAAGAAAATTGAAAACACATCTAGTATCTTTTCTGGCAAAAACACCAGGAGGCTGGAAATCACCTACAAGAAAAAAAACTTCAAAAAACACAATATGCTAAACAGTATGCTGCTAAACAAACAACGGATCACTGAAGAAATAAAAAAAAAAATACTTGGAAACAAATGAAAACAAAAACACAATGATCCAAAATCGATGTGATTCAGCAAAAGCAGTTTGAAGAGGGAAGTTTATAGCTGTATAAGTTTACCTTAGGAAACAAGAAAAATCTCAAATAAACAACCTAACATTACACCTAAAAGAACTAGAAAGAGAAGAACAAACAAAACCCAAAGTTAGTAGAAAGAAATCATAAAGATCAGAGTAGAAATAAATGAAATAGAAACAACAACAAAAAAGAAAAGATCAATGAAACTAAAAGCTGATTCTTTGAAAAGGTAAACAAAATTGATAAGCCTTTAGCCAGACTCACCACAAAAAAAATAAGATCAGAAATGAAAAAGCAAAAGTTAAAACTGACACCACAGAAATACAAAGGATCATAAGAGACTACTATGAACAGCTATATGCCAATAAAATGGACAACCTAGAACAAATGGACAAATTCTTAGAAAGGTACAACCTCCCAAGACTGAACCAGGAAGAAATATAAAATATGAACAGACTGAATACCAGTAATGAAATTGAATTGGTAATTTTAAAACTCCCAACACAGAAGTCCAGGACCAGATGGCTCCACAAGTGAATTCTATCAAACATTTAGAGAAGATTTAACACTTATGCTTCTGAAACTATTCCAAAAAATTGCAGAGGATGGAACACTTCTGAATTCATTCTATGAGGCCAGCATCACCCTGATACCAAAACCAGACAAAGCTATCACACACACAAAAAATTACAGGCCAATATCACTGATGAACGTAGATACAAAAATCTTCAACAAAATATGTTAGCAAACAAAATCTAAAAATACATTAAAAGGATCATACACCATGATCAAGTGGGATTTATCCCAGGGATGCAAGTATTTTTCAATATCTGTAAATCAATCAGTGTGATACACCACATCACAAATTGAAGAATAAACCACATGATCTTCTCAGTAGATGCAGAAAAGTTTTCGACAAAATTTAACACCCATTTATGATAAAATCTCTCCAGAATGTAGACATAAAGGGAGCATACCTCAACATAATAAAGGTCACATATGACAAACCCACAGTAACATCATACTCAATGGTGAAAAGTTGAAAGCATTTCCTCTAAGATCAGGAAGAAGTCAAGGATGTCCATTTTTGCCACTTTTATTCAACATAGTATTGGGAGTCCCAGCACAGTAATCAAGCAAGAAAAAGAAATAAAAGGAATCCAAATTGGAAAGGAAGAAGTAAAACCATCACTGTTTGCAGATGATGTGATATTATCAATAGAAAATCCTGAAGATGCCACCAAAAAACGACCAGAGCTTATCAATGAATTTGGTAAAGTTGCAGAATAAAAATTAATACACAGAAATCTCTTGTATTTCTATACATTAACAATGAACTATGAGAAAGAGAAAATAAGGAAAAAATCCTATTTATAGTTGCATCAAAAAGAATAAAATACCTAGGAATAAACTACCTAGGGCGGCAAAAGACCTGTACTCATAAAACTATAAGACACTGATGAAAGAAATTGAAGATGACATAAACAGAAAGACACATTGTGTCCATGAACTGGAAGAATTAATATTGTTAATGTAAATTGTAAATGATTATACTACCCAAGGCAATCTACAGATTCAATGCAATCCCTATTAAAGTATCAATGGCAGTTTTCACAGAACTAGAACAAAGTTTTTTAAAATTTGTATGCAAATACAAAAGACCCTGAATAGCCAAAACAATCTTGAGAAAGAAGAACAGAGCTGGAGAAATCATGCTCTATGATTTCAGACTATCCTACAAAGCTATAGTAATCAAAGTATTATGATACTGGCACAAAAACAGGCACATAGATCAGTGGAACAGAATGTAGAACCCAGAAATAAACACACACATTTATGGTCAATTAATCTATGACAAAGTAAGCAAGAATATACAATGTCTCTTCAATAAGTGGGTCTAGAAAAACTGGACAGCTACGCATAAAAAAATGAAGTTAGAACACTTTCTCACACCATATACAAAAATAAACTCAAAATGGTTTAAAGGCCTAAATGTAAGACTGGAAATCATAAAACTCCTAGAAGAAAACATAAGCAGAACATCCTTTGATATAAATCATAGCAACATTTTTTAGATCTGTCTCCTAAGGCAGAGGAAACAAAAGCAAAAATAAACAAATGAGACCTAATTAAACTTAAAAGCTTTTGCACAGCAAAGGAAACCATTGACAAAATGAAAAGATAACCTACTGAACGGGAGAAAATATTTGAAAATTACATGGCTTATAAGGGGTTAATATCCAAAATACATAAATAGCTCTTAAAACTCATCAAAAAACAAACAACCTGATTTAAAAATGGGCAGAAGACCTGAATAGACTTTTTTCCAAAGAAGACATACAGATGGCACATGAAAAGATGCTCAGCATCACTAATAATAGTTTTTTTTTGCAAATCAAAATCACAATGAGATATCACCTCACGCTTGTCAGAATAGCTATCATCAAAAAGACCACAAATAACAAATGTTGGCAAGGATATGGAGAAAAGGGAACCCTTGTACGCTGTTGGTGGGAGTGTAAATTGGTTTAGCCACTGTGGAAAACAGTATGGAAGGGCCTCAAAAAACTAAAAATAGAACTACCATATGATTCAGCAATTCCACTCCTGGGCATATGTTCAGAGAAAACAAAAACACTCATTTGAAAAGATATATGCATCCCAATGTTCATAGCAGCACAGTAACCAAGATATGGAGGCAATCTAAGTGTCCATCAACAGAAGAATAGATAAAGAATAAGTAGTATATATATATACAACTGAATACTACTCAACCATAGAAAGGAAAAAATATTTGTCATTGGTAGCAACATGGATGGACCTGGAGGGTATTATGCTTAGTGAAATATGTCAGATAGAGAAAGACAAATACTGTATGTTATCACTTATACATGGAATCTAAAAAATAAAATGAACTATTGAATATAACAAAAAAGAAACAGACTCACAGATACAGAGAGCAAACTAGTGATTACCAGTGGAGAGAAAGACGTGGGGACGGGCAAAACAGGGAAAGGGGATTAAGAGGTACAAACTACTATGTATAAAGTAAATAAGCAACAAGGTTATATTGTAAAGCACAGGTAATATAGCCAATATTTTCTAACTTTAAATGGAGTATAATCTATAAAAATTTTGAATCGCTGTGTGGTACATCTGAAATAATATAATATTCTAAACCAACTACACCTCAATAAAAACAAAACAAAACCCTCCTGAACTTCCTGAATGCCAGGGAGAAACATTATTAGAGAATAAAATCTAATGAAGATAAAGTTTTAACTAGTGAGGAAAATATCTTTGTAAAGAGATTATACCAAATTTAATTCTTAATGAATTGAATTAAGTCATTCTTAACTGAGAATCATTAACTTCAATTATGAAACTAGTTGTGTAAAATCACTTTTTGATCAGAGCATATAAATAATATATAAAATGATAGAGTGTATAGCATGCAGTTTGGTTACAGTGGATTGCACAGCTGCTTCCCCAAGTTTTCTGCACTGCATTCTGAGGATAACTACATATTGGCTTGGATGGAACTCTGAAAAGAAATGGAAACTCACTCCTATAAAAGGACTACAATCGTACTTTCCAAGAAAAGTAGTTTGAGTGATTTCCAGTAATTCTTGGGAGAAAACAGAGCAGGGAATATAATCTTAAAACATAATGGGATGGGACACAGGCTTTCAGTAAAGAGGTAGGAAAGTATACTTTTCAAAAAAGAATCCTTTATAAATCCACAAGCTGTGGGGAAAGCAGCTTTGAGAATATTTGAAGTAAAAAGGATAGAAAACAAATGCTCTAATTGTTGGAGCATATTACGGTCACCTGGATGGATTAAGGATACAGAGAAATTATCTTGACAACCATCTCAGAGATTGAATAGAGGAAGAAGAGACTTGAGCTATCCATATAGATGCTGAAAATCTCACCATCTAAGAACAACAGGAAATTTCTCGGTTCTATGACTTGCAAACTAAGTCTGTCCACGGGGGAATGCCAATCCATCATCCCTCCATTCATTTACTCAGTGAATACCTACTGCGTGACTACTTTGCTTCAGGAACTGGGAATGTAAGAATAAATAAGAAAAAAACCTCTGAAATTTAACGTAACAAAATATTGCGGCAAGTACACAAATAGAGGTATGCAACAAGTGGCATAAGAGAGCTCTGCAGGGTGGGGTCTACGAAGCAGACCACGGGAACACAGAAGAAGACCTGAGAGACAGGGATGGAGGTGTGAAGGAAAAGCATGCTGCCCAGAAGAAATCGCATCTCAGAAGCAGAGAGAAGTTTGGTATGGCTGGAATCTCTTTTTTTTTTTTTTACTGTTGTGGCCTCTCCCGTTGTGGAGCACAGGCTTGGACGCGCAGTCTCAGCGGCCTCCGCGGCATGTGGGATCTTCCCGGACCAGGGCACGAACCCGTGTCCCCTGCATCAGCAGGCGGACTCTCAACCACTGCACCACCAGGGAAGCCCTGGCTGGAACCTCTTAAAGATGGAGTCCTGTAAGACAGGTGGCTGAAGAGGTGAGCATGTGAATTTGGGAAATGAGAAACTCATCCAGTTAGTTAAGAAAAATGCAGCATAATCGGATTTGAATTTTAAGAGGTTTACACAGACTCTAGTGTGAAAAATATATTGGAGGAGAGCAGGATGGGGCTGGTGAGTCATATTGACTTCATTTTCTTCAGTCAAGGTTGCAGAATTGCTAGATCAGGGAAGTCCAGTAGACAAAATGATTTTAGATTTTATCATGGTATTTTGATGAGCTCTCTTGTCAACAAGTTCCAGAAGGTTCAAGTTCTACTGGATGATAGTACAATTAAGTAGATTAATCTACCTTTCCAGTCTTTTCTTTCCATGCTCTCCTACACCTCGTCACGCTCCAGTCATTAAATTCCTCATTGATCACTGTACACACCCTGTAGGTTCCAATCCCATTGCCTTTGTTCACGATGTTCTGTCCACCTGGAGTGACATCCTTTCATCTCCTAAGCATTGAAACTCTGTCCATTGTTCGGTAGGCCACCTCCCTAATACGTGTATTTGTACTTGCCTTATGATACTTTCCTTATTCTATCTTGCATGACAGTCATTTAGTAACTATCTAATACTCCCTACCACATTTTAATGTACTTGAGGGCAGGAATTTTTTCATATTCTTTGGCATCATGATAATGAAGCTTATACTAGTACCACCAACAACATCTTCAGTGTTTTTCTGCCAGACTCTATAGAAAACTCCTTGTCATATTTATTTCTAAGTAGCAGTTCAATATACTAGTTAAAAGCAAAAATATAGCAGTCACCCAGACCCAAGTTAGCTCCTGGCTGTAACACTTATTGACTGTGTGACTTGGGGCAAGTTATTTAACCTCTCAAGCTTAAATTTTCTCATCCGTAAACTCTTAAGGTTGTTCTGATGATTGAAGTAGGCTAGTGTTTCAGAGACATTTAGGGGAAATTCCTGGTGGTCCAGTGGTTAGGACCTGGTGCTTTCACTGCAGTAGCCTGGGTTTAATCCTTGGTCAGGGAACCCATAAGCCATGCCAAAAAAAAAAAAAAAAAAAAGTGAAATAAGAGAAAATAAAATAAAAGGCATTTAGTACAGTGCTTAACACTTAACAAGAGCTCAGAATACAAATAATCTTTGTGATATCACTGCTACACCCATTACACAGATTCTAAGGAGTCACAAAGATGCACATGGACTCCTTTCAGGGAGCTCACAATTTGGTGGAGACCAAAACTTGTCAATGCCGTTTAATTTTGATAAATACTTATCCTGAATCTAGGAAAATATGAAAATGGCAAAGAAACATTATGAACATTTCACATTCAGATGGTTATTACAGGAAATACTTCATAATGAGTAAATCATTTTCCTAATACAGCACATTTAGATTACTTCCATGTAGTACATTAACATTTTACACAACAATTATAATTACCCATACAATTTTATTTTAAATGATGGGAAAAAATCATCATGGGACTATATCAAGGAAGAAAAGATAAAAGATGTTGAGAATTTTTTAAAAAGCTCTTTGTTGTAGTAAACAACTGTACTTTTCACCCATTAACTTCCTCTCTTTAAGTAAGACATTTAGAGTTAAGGGAGGTCACAGAATCTTGGAGCTTGGGAAGAGCCCTCCCACACTATGCTTCCACATGGAGATAAAAGAAGGATTGCTTTCATGGGACTGGGTATTGCTCCTTTATTCAAAAATTATAGGAGCCTGTGCTCCGCAACGAGAGAGGCCACAACAGTGAGAGGCCCGCGTACTGCAAAAAACAACAACAACAACAAAATTATATTTTCTTGGAAATATTTTGATAGTTAAGAATTGACTGCAGTTTCAGTCTCTTTTGTGATGACTGCAATTTCTTTGTAGAACAGTTCAGAAAAAAGATTGGAATTTTTCCTAGGTGAATTGCTGATAGAACCACACCTCTTTCTTAGTTCTTGTCCTTCCTCTGATGAAAATAAAAAGAGGTATTCTATGAGATATTGGAACCACAAAACAATGAGATAAACTCACAAATAAAATCCATCTTAAGAATAAACCAAAAAAGAAGAAAAAACAATAAACCAGAAGTCCATGAATGCAATATTTCAACTCTAACGTAACATAAAGAGAGGGCAGGCCGAAAGAAAAAAGCCAATGGGGATGGGTTTTCTTTATCTATCTTATAATAGTTTTTCTTTTATAAAAATAATAAAAGAATAGGTGTTGGGGGGTAATTGGTGGGAAGATAAGACACGTATGCCTGGTGCCGAATAAAAGACAATTTGTACCTAGTACATTGTAGTAAGTGTTCAAGAACAGTTCAGCCATGTAAAAATATGGCCCTGTAATACTGCCAAGGTCAATCAAACTCATAGTTATTGACTCAGAAATAACTGGCCTGCTAGAATTTATACCCCCGGCTATTAGCATTTGGAAGATATATTTGAATTCTGAGAAATTAATTGTACAAAAATTATAATAAAAAACTCATCCCTTTATTTTTCCTGGTGGATAAGACTTTAAAGAGATGCCATAAAAATCTAAAGTAGCTACCCAGTCACTCTATCACAGCACCATTATTTTCATTATTTGAATAGTAGTTATTGCTGTCTGATATTTTTCTAGTTTACATATTTATTTGTTTTGGCTTTATTTTCCTAATAGAACTTAATCCCCATAAGAACAGATATCAGGCTTTTTACTCACTGCTTCTTGAACAAATTAATTAAATATTGACTCTTTCATAAATAATAATCTGCAGAGAGTTACCCATTAAAGTTCAAATCTATATACCTCAAAACCAACAATCATAGTGTCCATGTTTGAATAAGAGTAAGAAATATGTTGAAGAGTATGTTTATTATTATCCCATTTATGCAAAAGAATAAAACAGGTTTTTTTTCAGAAAGGAACCATTTGCATGTGTGTATTATACGTTGAAAATGATGCAAGTATATGAAGAAAAAACTTGCAAGTCTAAAAATTTTTTTAAATTACTGAATTATAAACCATTTTTTCTTCCAGAGAATCAGATTTGGGAGGTTTTACATCTTTTAGACTTCTGTTTTACTTGATTTTGTTACAAGGAACAGGCATTACTTTCATAATTTATAAAAGAAAAAAATAGAATCATAAGGTCAAAGCCTGTAATACAGTTACTTTGGAGACAACTATTGGACCAAGTTAGAATGTGAATTCATAACGAATTATGATTTTGGTTTTTCTCACTCATTCCCTCTGTGTTTCTGTTACTAGAGTAATGAAACCCCTTCCAGATTTCAGCTCCTATCCCCAACCCACCCCAGCAATATATTTTCCAACCACCTTTCTACCCATTACCATCCACCCTATTAAGATTTTTCTGCCCAATAACATTTCTAGGCTGAGCCAACTTTCAGGCTGTAGTAGATAGTAAAGAGGCAAAGGAACGATCCTGAGGGATGGGATTAAAAAGATTGAAGATAGTTGGAGGAGGTAGGCTGGGGAAAGAAGAGTTCTAAAATTTCTTCTGTTTCTTACCTTCCCCCCTAAGCAGAGCACTTAAATGTCTCTGTACACAGATGCAGGCAATATGTCTTAGAGCTAGAAATACTGGAGTATCAAGTATCCCCACCTCTGAGCTGGCATTTTGCCTACTCGTCCATGAAGGCTCTCATTTGGTATTTCCTGAAGGCTTCTTGGAGATTGAAGGTCATAAATGTGCATGATTAATTGCCTATGTTGAAACCAAAAATAATGTTTCCAGAAAATTCAGAATACAGGGTGAAGCAAGATCCCAGTGGGTGACAGCAGAAATCTCTGTTAGGGAGCCTGACAGTGATGGCTGAAGAAAGATTGAGCTCACTGGGGCAACCTAATAAACATTTCTGGTAGGTAGCATAACAAAAGGATAAGACTAGACGATAAGAATCTGTTACAGATTGTGAAAGGCACCTGCTAAATTAAAAAGGACACAGGCTATGGGACAGAAACTTAGGTAAGAGAAGAGGAATATGTAAAGCAATTGTCAAGAGAATTTCACAACTTAGCTTCTATGTAAAATTAACCCATTGTGATGGGAATGTAGAAGCAGTATGGTGTCTTCCCTATATATAGATCCTTATAGGTATCTACCGCCTATGGGTAAGAACAAATGATTTGTTATTTCCCTCTTCTGTTTTATAAACTATAATTGCCTCCCTTGGGATTGTAACTGTGTGCACACAAAAACTTGCACTAAATATATTGCAGCCGTTCCGCCCAGAATCAAGCAAAGGGAGCCCAGTGTTTGCTTCATTTGAGGCCATACACTCTTGAAGACCTGCTTCTCACTGTTGAAGACCACCCTACACATTTGGAACAGTGATTGGTAGTCCAGAATACTGCAGCCATTCCACTTCTTCAGTTGTGAGGTTGGACAAAGGTGGTTCATTTCTGGTTCATAACACCGGAAATTGCTGTTATACAGATACAGACAGTTTCCAAGTACAAGCTAGTTCCCAGGGGCTGGGGCAGATCCAGTCCTGATGTTTACTAGTTCCTGGGCCTTGGTCTCCCATCCCTCCGCCTCCTCAGTGACCTACCCAAGGGAGGAGTAGCTGATCTTGACCTCTTTCCCCACACCATCCAGATTTGTCATACACCCCCCCTTTCTCAAGAGGCAACTCTCAGTGATGTAGCCAAGACGATATACCCTTCTAAGGGAGCTTCTCAACTAAATCCAAGGTACCATATTTCTACCTTTCTAAATCAGGCTACAGTCTGTGGCTCTAAGGTGATTTTTTTTTTTTTTTTAATCTTGGTCTAAACTATGTAGTCTCTGGCACTTCTCTCTCTAAAAAAAGGAAAAACACACATTTTATTTCTGATTGGTCACTAGTGGGTAGAGGACCCCTGTGCATGTATAACTTCTGCTTTCAAAATAAGAAATAGTGTGGCAAGGTACAAATCACTATCTTTAGATGTTCTGAAAACCTCAGGGCTTCATGATTCTCTGCAGATCAGAACTTTGTACTCATAAAGACTCTTTTGGATGTAAATGACAGAAATATAACAGCATCTATCAACAGCAAAAAGCGCATTTATTAGCTTACCTAACAGAATTCCAAGTAGGCCCATGTGGTGTTGTCAGGGGTCTCTCATTCTACATCTCAGATCTGCATGGGTCACTTTTTCATTAAGTATTGACCTCAGGTTCTCGCCATGTGGCAGGAAAGGTTGTCAAGTCCATGCCCTTACAGGGTATGAGCCAAAAGAAAGAGAGATATACATATATATATTTGAAGTCTTACTCCCATGTATCGAATTGCATGAGTGTTTGGCTTGGCTGTGCTGTGCTTGGGTCGCATACATGCACCCTGTAAATCACTGTAAATAGGGGATTGGGGTTCCATGACTACCCAAGTCTGATTATAATTCCTTTTCGGATGGAGGCAAGTCATGATTGGCAGTTCAGGACAGCCGCAGAAACACATGGAAAGAGGAGAGATATTTCCTCAATGACAAAAGAAAAGCTGGGTTTAAAATCAGACTGAGAAAATGTTGTTGCATTGGATCTCCTTAAGCCTGTGACTGGCTGAGTTTGCAAGGTTCTACTGAGAGCCATTGTCCATCCTGTCCTGCACATGGCTTAATCAGGCGTTCAGCTAAGCACGAAAGACTCAGTACAAACCTTTGACCTCACGTCCACAGATTTGAACTGGGTCTTTGGGGTTAAACTGAAGACTTGTTTGATAAAATGTGCTGTCACTGATGCAAATTGGAATGTCAGTAATAGCCTTATTGACTTTGGTTCCAGAGCATAGGATCTGAAAAGTCATTTGTTCTGTAATCTTTTAGAAGGACAGAGGCCAGGTAATATGATCTTCTTCTATGGTGGTGTTACTGGAAAAAGGATTGGACTTTTGTTCTAGTTTCATTTTCTGCTAATATGTAGTTGTGGCTGAGCGCAGTTTACTTCACCTTGGAGCTTGGTTTTCTAATGTGTTAAAGGAGGTGGTTAGATTTCCGTGGTGGCGCAGTGGTTGAGAGTCTGCCTGCCAATGCAGGAGACATGGGTTAGAGCCCTGTCTGGGAAGATCCCACATGCCGCGGAGTGGCTGGGCCCGTGCGCCACAACTACTGAGCCTGCACTCTAGAGCCCGTGAGCCACAACTACTGAGCATGCGTGCCACAACTACTGAAGCCCGTGCGCTTAGAGCCCGTGTTCCACAACAAGAGAAGCCACCGTAATGAGAAGCCTGGGCACTGCAATGAAGAGTAGCCCCCACTCGCTGCAGCTAGAGAAAGCTTGTGCACAGCAACAAAGACCAAATGCAGCCAAAAAGTAAATAATTAAATAAATAAATATATTTTTTAAAAAAAAATGTGGTGGTTATGCTGGTTGATCTCCAACATTTCTGAGCTTTCACCTCTGAATTTCTAAGGTTTAACTTTTTTCATTGTTTTCCTTCTGACACATGGGCTGGAAAAGATGAGACCACGGTAAGAGGTGGGCAAGTCATTGTACTAGACAATTGGAAAGGATGTCTAAAAGATCATTAAAAGACAGAGGGTTATCTTTTATTTTAGTTTCTCTAAAAAGATATCAACTCCAAATGCCATTCTTTGCTTTTGGATTTCCAAAAATCACTCACTTATTTTAAGGAATATTTAAAAGGACTTTATAGAAGTCCAATGAAGCAACTTCAAAAATAAATTACAAAAAAAGACTTGAATTATAACAAGTAAATTCAATAACTGGACCTTGTTTTGACCCTGGCTTGAACAAAATGGCTGTAAAATATATATTTTTCACAAGTTGAATATGGCTTAACTATTAGATGGTATTAAGGAATTATAATTATTATAATTTTCTTAAAAGTGATAATAATATAGGTATATGGCAAATTATGGGAGAAAGTGGGAAGTTGGCCTTATTTTTCAGTGACGTACAGTTAAATATTTAGGGTTATATGTCATGAGAGCTGTGATTCACTTACAAATACTTAAGCAAAAGAAAAAATATTGAAATCAAATGTGACAAAATATTAGCAATGACAAATCTCAATGAAGTTTCTATGGCTACTTCATATACTATTCTCTCAGTTTTACTGTAAGCTTGAAAATTAAAAAAAAAAAACTGGAGACAATTGATTGTCCTTTAAAGTTTCAAGCTGTGCCTACCTTATATTTTTATTTCAAATACAGTTCAAGTTTTCAGTTTTCCCAGGTGAAACAGCACTTTAATGCCGTTAAGTCAGCTAAAATGTGGCTCCTGGATTTTCAATTTTAGCAGTAAGTTATAAGGTAGCAAAGTGGCAGTCTGTTTCTTAGGAAAAAAATGACCTTAGAATCTTTAATATTAAACACACCACCACATACACATAGATAGCTGAATCCCTGTAGTTTTTGTTAATTGTACAGATGAGGCTGACCGATGTAGTGGCTATGCATTCAGACCCTGAAGCCAATTGCCTGGGTTGGGATCCTCCTTGCCCTGCCACTTATCACCTATATTTTGTTATAGGAAAGCCAGGAAATGTCAAGGTCAATGTTCAAGGAGAAAAATACCTTTGCATTTCAAGTGACGAAATTTGTTTGCCCTAGTGTGAACAGCACTGTGATAGAGAGATTTTTAAAAGCAGAAAGGACAGTATGGAACTGTGGTGTCTCTCCCATCTTAGTAATTTCCCATAACAAGTGGCTTAAAGTTTTCTCAAAACCCTAGAAAACTAGCACATGAGAAAAAAATGTTTCTCAAGAGTCTCCAAAAATAACTACATTTTCCCAACAATTTTAGGCTGGAAAGATATTTGATAGAAGCTTCATGGTACTTGGCAAACATATTAAAATGATGGTGTGGTTGTTATTACAACATATCCTGCAATCATTTATAATCAAGTAAGACTACTTCATTAGCTTATATACCTAATACAAGTTGTTATTGAAAAAGGAGGACTTGATCTCTTTGTAATGTGTTAGTTTCCCATTATTTCTGACCTTGTAAAATTAAATATTGCCCAAGAATATGAAAAAAAAAATTTCAGTGGAGTTATATCATTATCTTTTTGCTTTCTGGACCTTATTATGAAAATTCAAGGCTATTCAGATTTACCTAATAGAACTTTAGAGAAACTTCCAGAGACTTGGGTTTCATATCTGTGGTCAGTTTTATTTAATAATGTTGCCTGCATTTTAACCAAAGTAAGTCTTTTTCTTCTTAGCAAGGTAAGTAGTGGATGACTTCTCTATTGAAGAGTCTTCTGGAACCTTCGACTCCTCTACCATACTAAACCTAATTCTTTGCACATCACAAAGAACCGTTTAAAAGAATGTGTATGGATGTTAACCAGACTTCTTGTGGAGATTATTTGGCAATATATACAAATATGAAACCATTATGTTGTACACCTGAAACTAACATAATAATTCAACTACACCCTAATAAAAATAATTTGTATAATTGAAATTGGTGTATTGCTAGAATTTACATAAAGAAATTTTTTGGTGTCCTGGGGCAACTACAAGAAGCTAAGCCCTTCAAATTCTTTTGTTAAGGAGAAACCAGGTAGAAGAGACTAAGTGACTTAGACTTGAGTCTGTTATCCTTCTGAATTTAACTTAAATCAGGGAAATTTGTTCCTCTCAGGGAGCTGTCGATATCCCTTTGGAAAACAAGGTCATTTCAGTTAAATCACATCACTCTCTTTGCAAACAAGTCCAGCTGCAGTGTGGCACAAAAGAGGAGATGTCCAGGCAGGAAGAAATGGACTCTAGGCTCCTTTTGGTCCCAGAGACTCAGTATCTGGTTAGGGTGGCGGCAATGGCTCTTTAACTGTGTGGTACACAGCTTTGCTGAGGGCAGAGAAGAGGTCTGGATTCCATCTTCAAAATGGTCATCATGAGCATTTTTTTAATAAACAGTATCAAGTTAAGTTAACATGCATACTGGAGCTTCCTAGTAAGTAAAAGTCATGTTGCTAATATGATGAATAAGTCTTATTTACCGTTTTCAACTATTGCTATCACTCTCTTCTAACAACTTCTAAGTTTTCATTTTTCTGCTCCAGTTTTAGTACTGAGAAAAGTACCTAAATCTTGAAAGTATCTATCTAGCACTATAGAGAGAGGTACGTACACAGTTATGCCCCCAAATACTGAGTCTTTCAAGCTCTCTTTTTTCAGCTCCTTGTGATATCATTTTGAACCATCACTACCTACAATATCTACATATTTACCCCCCAAAAAAAATCTACTATACCTGTAAACTTACATGCTTACAAATATTGTTATTCTCATTATTAGCAGATTGTGAATTTGTACCATTTTCTCAATTTCTTTAGGCTCATTTGCTCTCTCTCAATTCTGGCCCTAACTGGCTACTGAAGAAATTTTCAAACCTAGTGAAAATGTGAAATAGCCCTGGATCCAGGTCAGCTTTTACGGGTTGGCTTTCTGTCCTGTGAGGTCGAACTCACCCAAGCGTTTGCTTGGCAGTCCAAGAGCCCTACAAGGAGTGTGACTACTGCCTACCCTCTCCAGTGGCGAAGCAGGCACATTTGGACACTGCAGCTGTCTGCTTCTGAAGACAGCTGGAAATAACCCAGTCTGATAGGATCAGCTATCAGAGGCAGGGCCGCACTGCTGCATGTAAACAGCGTGCTATCTCTGAGACTCTGAGACGGTGACACAAACGGCCCCAGGCTCAACCCGCCCTCAAAATAGCAGTGAAGACACTTCACGAGTAGAATGAGAGTAGTTTAATTCTACTTGCCCAAGTAGAATGAGAATCACAGGCTTTCGGGCCTGAAAAATCCCCGTGGAGTTCACGTCACAGGTCTCTTGTTTTGCAGATTAAAAACAACAACAACAAAAACAAAAACCCGCGGCCAGGAAGACAGGGAGATGTGTGATATTCATAACTGTCACATATGCACCCATGGATATGTAACTAAGCCCTTTAGGGGTCCATGTAGATTCATGTATCCTTTGTGCTTAAGTTAGTACATGTGTTTTCTTCCAAAGAGCTAACTCTGTAGATCAACAAAAGTTCCTAAGATTTAGCCTTAGATATAAAAGTAAATATTTGGATTCACCCTCAATCCAAATACACCCTCAGGAGGAGTGATGTCACCAGTTATGTGCTTCCTTCTTGACAGCCTTTGTCTGGGACCAGGCACTGAAACTACAAAGACAAAAGGCACACTCTGATCCAAGGGTGTTCACAGTCTAGTGTCAGAAATAGATACATGAGCAAATAATTAAGAGAAGTTACAACATATAGGAGATTTATGTGAGGTGCAATATTAGCATATGAAAAAGGAGCAGTGGGTGGGTAGAAAATCTAGTAAGGCAGTGCAGAAAAACTCATATTTAAGTTAAATCTCTATAGTAACTTTTGAATCCTGGAGAAGGGAGTGGGAAAGATGTAGTGAGGGTAAGGAAGGAAGTGGTGCAGAGAGAAAATTTTAGGCAAGAAGGAGGAGTATTTTATTTAATGTGAATCAGCGTCTGAGTCACCATTTTCTCTCTCATTCTTCTAGTCTATTGTCTAATGCAATTAAAATTTGTGTAAACGACTGTTATAAGGGTCTCCTTTGGAGCAATACTCATAAACTTCATGGTTGCATTTTTCTTCTTTCTTAGAAACCCTTATAGCTTATTTCTTGGTTTATATTTGTGTTCTATTTGATTGATGCTGCCAGAAATATGACCATACAATGGACAAGAGGCATTATGGGTTGGAGGTGACCAAATATCAGCTGGTGTTAATTCTTAAGCTGGGGGAACATTGGGAAATCATAAAAATCATCCAGAGCAGAAAGACTTTCACTATGATCTCAGATTAAAAGTAAACAAAGAAACAAGACATTCACAAACAATAAAATAGGAAGGACTAAGCACACATTTTCAAAGTTCAAGTTTTTTGGAGTCAAAGACAGCCAGATTAAGGCAATATGATATCATTGTTTGCCTACAAATTGGCTGGACTTTAAAAAAAGCAAGATGGTAAAGGAAAATAGGTACTTTCACTTATTTCTGGTGGGAGCGAAAATTAGTAAAATTGACGTAGTAGCATAGTATCCTGGCAGACAATTTCTCTCTCTCTTTCTCTCTCTCTCTCTCTCTCTCTCTCTCTCTCTGTATATATACACACACATATATATATAAAACATATAAGCAAGTACATATATATGTATGCATATTTTGTATGTATATATATTTTAAAATAAAATATGTATGTATTATATAAATATATAATATATATTTTGTCAAATTACCTTTAAGTTTTATAAGCCCACAAACCCTTATCCCAAGAAGGTAATATGTACGCACTTAGACCATGATATAAAGATGTTCATGGCAGAGGTGTTTTTTAATAGCCCCCCGCCAAATGGAGTAAACTAATACTTGGTAATGGGGTACACTTTTAATATCTTATGATGTGTCCATATAATAGAATACAATATAGCCATTAAATACAATGTTCTTCTAGAAATCATAAGGGTTAAGATAGTAGACATAAAGTACTTAATAGTAGACAAAAAGAACAGGGCTCAGTACCTAATAAATGCTCATTCCATGTTAACTTTTTCATTATTATTAGTAGTAGTAATAGTACTATTATTATCATATCTTAAGATGGCGTGAGATGTTCCTATATGTAAAATGAAAAAAAGTTACAAAACAGTATATAAATTATGATACCTATTAAATATGTACACATATGTATTTCCATATATACATGTATATGTGTATACCTTTATTTGTTTATGCACTTAGCAAAAAGATGGAGCATGTATTAGTTTGCTAAGCTGCCATAACAAAGTACCACAGACTGGGTGGTTTAAACAACAGAAGTTTATTGTCTCTCAGTTCTGGAGGCTAGAGGTCCAAAATCAAAGTGTCAGCATGACTGGTTCTTTCTGAGGGCTGTGAAGGAAGAGTCTGTTCCAGGTCTCTCTCCTTAGCTTGTAGAGGGCTGTCTTCTCCCTGTGTCTCCTGACATAGTCTTTCCTCTATGCATGATTGTGTCCAAATATTCCCTATTTATAAGGACACCAGTCATGTTGGACTAGGGCCACACTAATGACCTCACTTTAAGTTGATTACCTCTGCAAAAGCTCTATCTCCAAATAAGGGCACATTCTGAGGGACTGGGATTAAGACCTCAGTATTGAATGGGGGGGCAGAATACAAGTCAACCTATAATAGAGGGTGTGTACATCAGTAATTCTGGAATTATAGATGACATTTATTTTACTCTTTTTGCTTACCTGTTATTTTCTATGATGGACTATTACCATTAATTAAATTTTAAAACATTATTTTTTAAAAATTACATGCTTCAGAAAGCCAGATAGCCTGTTTAAAATTTTAAATGAAAATACTTTTAATTCTCTGTACTTCTCTATTCATTTTTAATATCACCTCCATTTCTACTGGGTGGTTAATATTCCTTATGCAAAGGAGAAATTTGGAGACAAACTCTGGGTATTCAAATTACGTGTGCTGTATATATTATATGTGCTATGGATTTCAAGGGTACTATTTTCCTTTCGAGTTTTTGTTTCACTGTAAGTTCCTAAACTGCATTGATTTAGGGCAAAATAGAATTATTATGTAGCTTCAAAGTACTGTCATTTTGGAGGGATGCTTACTCACTTGTCAGTTTCAGACCTTATCACATCTAAAGCCAGTATTGCACATTTTTCCTGAATGGTGTGCATCACTATTAAGTAGGAATCCTGTGTTGAAAAAGTTAGAGCAGGGTTAAAACATGTTTTATACACTAGATAGGCTTCTGAGTAATCAATCACTGTTATAGACATCAGATTATACTTAAGTGCAACAGGATAACTTGTCCTTCTGTGAAACAAAGAATGAATTTGCAAAATAACCAAGTTATAATTAATCTGTGTATATATTTAAACTTTAGTGCTGAATTGGACTTTTTGGAAGACAAGGGTGTGTCTTACAAGCATAAAATTGCTGGAATTAGAACATGCTACGCAAAGATGAAAAGTTTATATGAGAAGAGCTTACACTCAAAAATTGTTTTGAAATCTATTGTTTGAAAGTGCTAGTCACTTGATTTTAAGCTTCACTATTCATTTACGGGCAGAGTGCTCTGTAAAATTAATTCATTGTCCATAGTTAATATATATTATCTACATATTATGTTAGGTAGCTTGTATGGCTAATGCTTGCTTAACCAGACATAATAATTGGTCCAGTTTCATGAAATAAATCAGATACCCCCCCAAAAAATCAGGTTCTTTACTGATATTCCCGGTGATGCTATAGAATTGCAAAATAAATTACTGAAGAAGGGTTGGTGGTTAATACCTTGGAGGGTAAGAAAATTATTACTCATTATGCCAAGTAATGTCTTATATCAGCATGTAAATAACTTAAGTGATTGCATGGAAAGAAAACTACTCCAAAGATAAAGTTAATGTACCTGATTTGTTTATTTATTCATCTAATTTAGAGCTGAAAGATTTTTGGACTGATACTATATATGAAAATGTGTCACTAAAATTTATTAGTGCTCAGAGCAAGGGACATTACCTATAAATATAGATTTAAATAGTTGCATGCTTGGTTTTCTCTGTTAAGTTAAATCAGATAAGATATCTAATACATAATTCTCCATTGTATGTTAGAAGAGAGTCTACCCATCTCCTTGTTTCTGTCAGTTTGTAGCTTGGATGGGAAATTAAAAGTTAATTTGGTCTTTTGTCCTTTTCTCTTTTTCTTATCAGCAGTGCCTGGGAGGCACGGTGAAGTATACTGAAAGTGACCTTCAGTTTACTCATATCATCTTGACACAAGTGAGCCAGGCTCTCCACTTGTAATTTTCATTATTAGCCACAAGAAGAGGAGCCTCTCTCAGTAGGAAATACACAACATCCAGAAATATATAGGTATTTTATATATCTCTTGTGTGATTGCTTAAAGAGGGCTATAAGAGTAGGGAATCAATAGAGAAGGTGATTTGTGAAGGAGAGAAAATTATAGCTGAAACTGCCACCCTGCAGAGGGTGAAGTGATTTACCCAAGGTTAGAAGCAGAACTTCTCTTTAGTGGCACAGTCCAAACTAGAACCCAGGGGTCCTGGTTTCCGGTACAGAATGCCTTCCCTGATTCCTTCCTGCCTGAGTCAATGGAAAAGCAAATGAGTTTTCTTTTTTCCCCAAATCGGTCAAGACAACTGGTTTAGAAACTGCATATCCACATGTCAGTGGGTCATGTTATTTCTTTACCTCTGCCCTATTCATATTTTTGTCTCTCTCAACTGAAATAAAAAAGCACAGCTTGTAAGGACAGAAAGAGGCTCCATGTCAACTTTCCCCTGTAAATTATTTTTATGAGCACGCCAACCAAGGGAATCTCTAAAACACATGATTGCTTTTGGCATCTAACCAACCTTTCTCTTTTTTCCCCCCATTTTATGGGTAAAAAAAAGACTTTTTCTGGTCATTCTTCTCAGACGGGGTCCTTGAAACTTCTGTAATGTATAATGTAAATACATCAACTGGCAAAGAAAAAAAAAAGTAGCCCGATGAGAGTAGGCATCTGGGAGTTCAGGTTCCTGAAATCTATTTCTTATATATAGGGAGCACGTGACTTACGAATATTCCTGCATCACTTTTCACTCCTCAGTAAAAAGCTGATTTTAGAAGAAAGTCCTGGTTAAGAGTTGCTACATTCAAAATGTTAGAACTACAAGTCTCTTGCATTATGTCTGAATAGGTAGGTAGG